>NC_012875.2:11002122-11336864 GCF_000003195.3 Sorghum bicolor
GAAAGGCCCACACGTCAGGTTTACATAGAGATAATTACGTGCCGCGCAATTTTCCCTAACCTAGAAGAGTCCAGAAGCCACGGGAACGAGCGGGAGGCCGAGCGGGCCCGGGGACAGGGCGCCCGCCCTCCCCCCTTGGGCGCCCGCCCTGGCTCAGCAGCCAATCAGGTTGAGTCTCATGGATCATGCTCCACCGACCTATGGGATTAAGGAAAACCGTGTGATTAAGGTTGGTTTGATCCTGGAGAGGAGGACCTCTAAAACCCTAATTCATTCATTCATCTCAAGAGAAGAAGTCTCTGATCAAGCCCTAGAGCCACCACATCAACTAGATCTCTAGTTTAGCATAGCTACATAGGATTAGAACTAGAAGGAGTCAATCTTCGATTGGTTTCCAGATCTACCAAGAGGATTCTTGGTAATTCCTCTATTGTTCTTCATTTGTTCATCATTGTTCTTCAATATTATGAATATGACTTTGTTCTACTTCAATATATTGATTATGACTTTGCTCTACTTGTTTATATTTGCAATTATATCGTTCTTAGTTTATCATAGTTATATGCTTGGCTTAGTTAGATTGGAATTATATACATGTTTAGGATCGTATAACGTTTATCCATGTGTAAAGTGGGTAAATGATAAGTATTGTGTAGGCGTTCTTAGTTTATCATAGTCCCCCTCCCGTGTATAGGGCAGGCAGAGCAACATTATTACAGGGGAGTGATTGCTATGTTTCTCATCTTCCTTGATAATATCACTATGCATGGGTGTAGTCGTGTCTCGCAATGATTGCCAAGTATAATTGCACTAACAATGATATGCTAGACTTTATAGTTATGAATAACTTAGGAAATATTCTTGTAGTTCATCCTAATTTCATGCTAATGACTTGCTAGAATATCTGTTGAGGTGCTTATCATTATTATATGTGGCTAGTTATGCTGATCTATAACACCCCGAAATTTCTATTTTGGGTTGTTATTAGAAAATACTAAATAAAATGAATGGTTTTAATATACGAATAAAATTTGCCAACAATAGTTTAGATTTTTATATATTTTTATCAAAGAAATGTGGTGCTTTTCAAATGTTTTGTATTTAATTAGACGAGCTTTAGTTGATGTGATGCTTGCTTGTTGCTTGAGTTTTGTGTTTTTGAGTGTGCTAGGTTTCATAAATGCGTTTAGACACCGTTCGGTCCTTCCCGAGAATTTTCCAAAACTTTTTCAGAACTTTTCCCATTTTCCTAGAACAAAATCTATTTTTTATATGCTCTAAAATTCATTTTCATGGACACCAAAAACTTTATTTGGATTGATCAACTCTCAATATATCTCTAAAAGTTTTCTTTAATTTTTAGAATTTTGGAAATATTTTTCAGGGCTTTAAAATGATTTCAGCTTTTTCTGAAATTATTTTTGAACTAAAAATAAATTTCTAAAAATCTCGTAATTAATAATTTTTGAAATTTTTCCAAACCCTAGACCTATATATATGCCGGCGTAGCCCTCGGCGCGCTGATTACAGAAGTACGATCGCTTTCTCGAGCCGCCATTCGTAGCACCGTAGATCCATCGCCGAAGTTTTAGATCTCATTCCCGGCGAACTTTTCCGGCGAACGTTCGGCGAGCGTTTCCGGCCATCTCCGGCATCTCCTACGAAAACCGACACCGCTGCGAGGTTCGTCTCGTCATCCTCTACACCGGCACGCTATCCTTTTCTCGAATCCGTGCTCGTTCATTGTTTCCCTAACTTTATTTCTTGTTTTCCGGCGAGAACATCCATGAACGCAGTCTTCTTCGTTTCCGGCCACCGCGTTCCTGTGTGGCGTCACCGGTGACCCTGCACCCCGCGTCGCAGTCCCGCGCCACCCCAGCCCGTGCCCCTTGGTCTGCTACTGCAAGCAGGGCAGCAGGCGGCCATTCAGATGCCGTGCAGGTGCTCCCTGCCGCCGCTGCCTTGGTGCAGCCAAGCAGGCCCTGCCCCAGCCCCGCACATGGGTCACCACGGCCACGCGTCGCTGCACCGGTATCCCGTCGAGGCCCCTCCCTGCCTCTGCTGCGCAGCAGCACCACGTCCACGTTTCTGGAGATGCAGACTCAAGGTAGAAGAAGATCATATTTACGATTTTGCCATTAAACGAAAATAGAAATACTTTATTCATTTTAACTCCCATTCGAGTCGTTCCAGTTACGTTAGATTCGTGTCATTGCGCTCTACGCAGTAGTATAAAAGCTTATTATATAACTTATTTGTAAATTTATTGATTTAAATATAATTAATATTTATCGAATAGCTTTTAAATTAGGAACAATCTAGGGTTGTAATTCGGTTCTTGTTGCGTTGTGACTATGTCGGTGTAATCTATATATTATCAATGTTGTTTTCATTGTCTCGTATTTAGGAGTATAAGTAATCTGATTAATGTTTTGAATGCATTTCTATTTAATTAAGATAAAAACAATATAGGATTACATTTCGGTTTCTTTATAATCAAATGTGAACTTAAATACTTGTTAATTATAATTTGATTATTTAAACGTGAAGCACATAAATAATTTAGTAATACTTATCTAAGTCTTTTTGAACTTAAAGTAAATTACATTTATAATTTTGATCTTTATAAATAAATAAATAAATAAATGCTCACATTATTAATATTAACTATAATGTTTCTTTATTAATTATACCTTGATTAGTTTAAACCTGACATATAATCACTTGATTAGTTGTTTTCATATAATCCATATTTTAAAACTATAAATGCTTAATTGGCTTTAGTGGTATATAATTATTTATAATAATTATGACTAAAGTTTAACTCCAGCTTTTATAATTCTTTATAATTTGGTCAATTCAACTTTGAGATATTTGTTTAAAAAGTCTATCACCTTCTTTTATTAAATAAAAATACGACCAGCGTATAGTCGTCTTCTCCGTTACACTTCGAACCTAGAAAGTCGTGTCCGATTAACTATAGCTCCGTTCTCAATCGTTCTTGCGCTGTCTCGATCGTAGCAATAAGCCGTGTCGTTTAGTGCGCTCTTTCTAAGCTTTTCTTTTGATTGTTGTTTGTTCTTAGTCATGATTGTTTGTTTGTCTGTTCGTGTTGCTTGGTTGCTACGAGTAGAAGCGTGGTTCATCAACCATGAAGATCAGGAGCTGAGGACCGACAGTCGAAGCAGAAGTTGGAGATCAGAAGAAAGAAGCCAAAGAATTCTGAGCAGATATACACTAGGAATAAAGGCAAGTGCAGACACCGATTGATCATTTTGAATCTACTCATTAATGTCATTTACTTTACATGCATGTGTCTAATGAATGCAAACCCTAAGGACATGACTAGCTTTACTTACCATTCCTTGTTCATCTGGGGTTATGTATATGGGTAGTCTAGGCTATACTAAGTTTGCTTAGCTGCTCTACTCATCTTATACACATGTCTAAACAAGTAATACTCTCTACTTAACTTGATGCTTAAACTGTGCTGAACTTTTGGTCACTGCGGTGATGGCGATGTTGGATGCTTACGAGCATCGTGATGATGGTGGTGACAGGGGGAGCGGGTACTGTTGGTGGTCCGGTTTACCGGGCGTACCCGTCTCTGCTCTCCGTAAGGACTTAGTCAGGGAGCGGCCCCCTAGGACATACAGTGCAGCTCCAAGCTATATGGCTCTGGCTTGACTAATTAGCAGGACCTCCACTAGTAGGGTGTTACTTTCCGGGTAGGCGTGAGGAAGTAACTTGGGTAATGAATATTAAGTTGTCGGTTGATCGGTACGCTATGGCTATGGGTATCGACTGCCGAGCGCCCCGGCAAAAACTTGCGAGTGGCATCCTATTAGTTGGACCTTGTGAAAGGTCTCGTAGTGAGACCCTGCCTGCTCACCTTGGCAGTGTTTTGGGGAGTCATGACCCCGGGCAAATGGGAATCACGACTTGGAGTGAACGTGCACACCTCTATAGAGTGTAAAACTGATATATCAGCCGTGCTCACGGTCACGAGCGGCCCAGACCCTCACTTGATGAGCAAATTGGATTCACTGGATACTTGGAGATGGAACTTGGCGAGGTTGCTACCTCGTGTTTTGGCGGAATGGCTATTCCGTGTTGGCAGGATTGCTATCCTGTGTTAATAATTAGGGTTAATCCCTGGACTACTATAATTATTAGGATAGTCATTTAAAAGATGCTAATTACTACTTACACTAATTAAGGGTTGGGTTTATGCTACTCATAATTAGTAGTAGGTTGTTCTAATAATAGTCATAATTAAAAGTGATCAACTAAAATGCTACCGCAGTCAAACCAAGTCAGCTTTACCTTGTTTTAAGCCTTGCATGTCATTACTTTCCGTCTGTGCTTGCTGAGTTCGACATGAGCTCACCCTTGCTATTACCCCCACACCCAGAGTGTAGTAAAGTGCTAATCAGAAGAAGGATAGAGACGCTATGGAGTTTTCTAGAAGCTTATCAGAAGTGTTTGGCGTACGGAGCCCCCAGTCAACCGTCCCTGAGAAGAATGGAGCCTAAGAAGTTTAGCTACTGTTTCCGTGTACTCTGATGTTTGTAAGAGTTATTATAAATATGTTTTCCGCTATATATAACATTGTTTCTGATATTTCTATTCTTTTGTTGTATGTGTGGACTTCCTGGACACACATATGACGACTCTGGTCTTATTTTAAAAGCCAAGGTGTGACATGATCAGATTAATTATCTTTGTCACCATTCATACTTTATCTATATTTTATGTGACATTTATCCTTGTATGAAAGAGATAGATAAATGCTCTCTATTACACATGCAATGATAGATACTCAATTCCATATTTCATTCCATAATCAACATTGATGATTAGCAATCCCTTCCCAGTGGTAAAAATATAAATAACGATACCTGGAATACTTCCCGGTTAAAATGCTACATCGGTATTAATCTGTGCGCTTGCAAATCTCATTTATTATTCATTCAGAAGAGCAATTGCATATTTCAATACCGCGTCTCTCATGTCATGCTGGGGATGACAACTTGGCTTAAATGGCATGAGGGATAGGTTTGGCATTTTTGGCGCCGTTATCAGAATTAGAAAACTAAGTCTACTTTTGGTAATGACATTAAGAATGCCCAACAAGCATTTTTGGCGCCGTTGCCGGGGAAGGTTGATTACTAATAAGGAATGAATACAAAATTTTGAGTCATCATTCGCATCACTAATATGATTGAGATTATCAATTCTCTCATACAGCTTTATCCCTGTATTCTTCTATTTTGATTATTTTATGCAGTGTAATGTATGAATAGAAGACATCTTCTAGGAAATTTTGTTGACAACCCTGAAGCGTTATTCAGAAAAACTAAAGCCAAGCTCAGATCGTCAACACTTCAGCGCAAAGGTTCGTCCAAACCAGAAGACCGCCGAAGTTTGATTCGGAACTTGTCGACCGAGTTCGAAGCCATGGCGAACAAGTCGATCCACGAGTTGTCAGCTCCCACTACAGACAACATCCGCACTGGACCTGCTGTGGAGATCGACTGCAACTTTGAGCTCAAGCCTGGGCTCATCAACATGGTGCAAGCCAACCAGTTCTGTGGAAAGACACACGAAGATGCTAGTGCTCATCTCCAACACTTCCTGGAGATTTGCAGCACATTCACCATGTCAGAAGTCCCTAGAGATGCTATACTACTTCGCCTCTTCCCATTCTCACTGTTGGAGAGAGCGAAGCAGTGGTTCTACGCTACAAAGGAGAAGAATACTACATGGGCACTCTGCTCCACGAACTTTCTGGCTAAGTTCTTTCCCATGGGCAAGACCAATGCTCTCCGTGGGAAAATTATAAGTTTTCGTCAACAACATGATGAATCTGTTCCAGAAGCATGGGAACGCTTCCAAGACTACATCCTAGAATGTCCCCATCATGGAATAGAGAGCTGGCTGCTGATGTAGACGTTTTATCATGGGCTCAGCAATAGTGCCCGTGAGACCATAGATGCTGCAGCTGGAGGAGCATTCCTATCACTCACCATACCACAAGCCACAGCTCTTGTGGAGAAGATGGCGTCCAACCAAGGTTGGAATGAAGAAAGGACCCAGACACACAAGAGAGGTGGAGGTATGCACCAGCTCAAGGAGGTAGACATGTTGTCTGCCAAGCTAGACCTGCTCATGAAGAAGCTCGATGATAGAGCTGGAGATAAGAAAGAAGTCATGCACGTCTACGACTCTCACATGACTTGTGAGGAGTGTGGAGGTACTGGACACTTAGGCAATCACTGTCCTGAGATGCTTGAGGACGTGAACTACATCAACAACAACAACTACTACTACTACAACCGTCCTCAGCAAAATCAAGGTTGGAATCAACAGAGGCCTAACTACTCAGGTAACTATCAAAGTAACAATTCTTGCAATAATAATAATAATTTTTGACCTCTGAGAGAGTTAGTGTCTAATCAAGGAAAGCTAATGGATAACCTATCTAAGAAATTGGCATCTAATGATAAAATGTTAGAAAATATAAATAATAGAATGGATAATTTCTCTACTGCCATCAAGAATCAAATTAGCTTTAACAAAATGATTGAATCTCAGTTAAATCAAATAGTTGTTGCTGTTTCTGCTACTAACACCGGTATACCATCACAACCGGAAGGATTAGAATCTACAAATCTTGTAGACATGTTTGATGCAGGTAACTACTGGAGTAACCCCGTTGTGGAAGTAACTACTGACCTTCTGCCGGTCAAGAGAGGCGATGTAGGATGCCCCGTCATCCCGATCTCCATCGGCATGGTGGACTTCCCAGAAGCACTCTGCGACTTTGGCTCTAGCGTCAACATTATGCCCAGGGTACTCTACGAAAAATTCTTTACATGTCCTTTATTAGAAACAACCATGTATTTGTAGCTTGCAGATCGGATACTAAGTTTCCCAAGGAGAATATTGAAGAACCTCTGCGTTCGAGTTGGTGCCTTGTACGCCCCAGCAGACTTCGTGGTGATAGAGACCGGTACTGATGAGATGGCACCCATGATACTAGGGAGGCAATTCCTGAACACCTCGAGAGCTGTCATCTACGCTAGTGCTGCCAAGATCAGTTTCTACATCAAGGGGAGGAAGGAGACGTTTTACCTTTACGAACAAGACTGCACAAATCCCAGAGCAATCCTGACATGAACCAAGGAAGACGACCAACAGGAGGAACAGGAACAAGCAAGTGTGGACCAAGTCATCTAAGATGGTCACTGCAGTTCATGGAGGTCAAGATCGTCGACTCAAGTCACCGTTCCTGACCAAGAAGGACGACCCAGGTATGCCAAGCATCTAGTGCTCCATTAATGGATACAACTTCCAGAAGACGCTTTGCGACACCGGGTCGGACGTCAACATAATGGTCGCAGTCACCTATCATCTCCTGTTCGGAACCATGCCCCTAAAACCGACATACATTCAGCTCCAGATGGCAGATCAGACATTCTGAAAGGTTGAAGGTATAGTAACTGATGTCCCTGTCAAAATAGACGATCATTTTGTCCATACAGATTTTCAGGTTATTGACATGGGAGAAGACGAGTACGATCCACCCATCATCCTTGGGAGACCGTTCCTCAGCACCGTTAAAGCAATCATCTACATTGAAACCGGAGAAGTCAACATACACTTCCCCTCTGAGAAGGTACGCCGCTATTTTACTGACCCTAACTATATATAGTTGAAGACTCTAAGCAGGTCAGGACAAGAAGAAGACGACACAACCACAACGAGAGGAGGCAAATCATCAAAGACAGATGGGCAGACTACGAAGGAGAAGTGGTAAGGTCTGAAGACATACAACTTGAACAGAACTGTCTTGAGGAGACCGTAGCACCAAGTCAGGTGTGGAGAGAGAAGATAGTTATACACGAAGAGGAGGCGCTGCCGGAACCACCGACTACGCCATCCAGCGAATCCCAGGACGACTGAGAAAACAGAGAGTCCCGTTCGGAGGACATAAAAACACCGAACGCCCTGCCAAGAGGTAAACTTGGTAGTTATCCTTTTCCTTTCAATTATTTAAAATAGTTTGCTTAGTTAATCAGGTTCATATCATCTTGAAAAGAAAAAAATAATAAAAATGTTAAAACCAGTAAGCCCCATGTGAGTATACAAGTGGCATAAAACCCATAAGTACATTCACTGTGGTGGCATAAAAAAATAATAAAATAAAATATTCTTCTGCTCTATAAAAATATAAAAATAAAATTGTGATCCTACCAAAGAAAGTAGCATTTATTAAAGAGGCTCAACATGAGAAAGGCTAGATATTTATGCTAACACCTAATCAGTTCCACAAAGCTTTATTGTCTATTTGAGCTCCACAGAATTCAAGGATCAAGAAGACTAGCAGACGGAGGACATTCTAATAGCTGTCAGGGTGCTACCAACATTCAAATACACCTCCACCACCTGCTAGCTGCATCAGAAGAAATTACGTCAAAATCCAGCTTGGGGGAGAGCACCCCCATTTATCCAGCTAAGTATTTCTATCAACATTTATACTTATACTATATTAAAATAAAAAATATATATATATACATAACCATGAAAAACCAAATAAAGATTTTTTGCTTATATATATATATATATCTTTTGCTTAGTTTGCTTAATAAATAAATAAAGTGGCTATGCTAAACTAAATCTTAATAAAACTCTAGCATGAATATGATGAATAGTTGCTCTGCCTAATTTTCAAATTTGAAGTTCTCTCTCTAGTTTAGACATAACTGTTATAATTTAAAGCTTGCTCTAAAAACCTGAACTTGTGGGAAGAGAACTTGATCTGAAGTCTAAGTTGTTAACGTATATGATATGGGAAGGTTGAGCTGCTGTTTATCTATTCCTAGAGATGCTAGAAATCTGGAGAATTTTATCTTTGAAAATATTTAAAATATCACATGATGAGTTCCTGTATGATGAGAGTTTAAATTCCTACCATAGCCATACATACATGCTTGCTAGACTTTGAGCCACACATTTTACTTTTTACTGCTTAGGAGCATTGAGTGTGGTCAAGCTGTGTAGACCCTTAGGAGCTTGTCATACGGTTAAAATCAAGATTCACTTGCACGTTCACTCACACATGTTGCTTCTACTCCAGAAGTACGCATCCACATATATCCACTCATTTCCATCTCCAGAGCCACCCAAAAGTATTCTACTCCTAATCCGGGAGAGAATAGCAAAAAACATTCTCCTATTTTTGTTTTTCCCTATGAAATAAATGCTCGATTATCTTGGTTACTACCACTTGCTATATTATTTCAGGAGATGAGTGCTGTAAAAGAGAGAGAGAGAGAAAGGATATGAGGAAATAAAAGGGGCAAGTGCCCAGAACCTCGAAAGAAAAGAAAAAAGTGAGACGAGAGGTAAAAATGGGCAAGTGTCCGACAGTAGAATTAGGGGTACAAGATACCCACCTGAGAGGAAAGAAAAAGAAAATGTAGAGCATCTCATTCTCCTCAAAAAGTTTCAAAAGAGAAAGAACGGTATATATCCCCTCAAAAGAGCAAAAAGTAGAATTAGACTTTCACCATTGTTATCACCATCATCACCATACACCATTCATTCGCCACACATGCACATCTTGATTTGACTTATTGACTTGTTCCTCTGGATCCATGGTTTGACTACGCAATAAATGTCTTGTAAGTATGTATACTCTATCTCCCACCTATGAGCTCCAGATATCAAAAGCCTTATTAAAGTAGGGTGAGAGAGAAGGCAAGGTCACTATGCTTCATACCACAAATACTACATACTTTGAGAGAAGACATATACCCTCACTGCCTTGGTAAGGATTCAGAAATACCACAAAAGAGAGATCTGAGAGAGTCATACAAGGAATCTCTGAGTTTTATTTGAAAATCTGCAAAAACTACAGAGCTATAGCTGATCAAGAATAAAAGACATGGCGTTTGACTAGACCGTTCAATCTTTTAACTGCTCAAGACAGAAGTGACGGTTACAAGTCCCATGGTGAAAGGTAAAATGAGTAAGTTTTAAGTCTTGACGGTTTACTCTAACTCAGAGATGAGACCTTATTTGAAAGCCTGTGTACCGTCAAAACTCAAAGGCATTACAGCAACTTCTGATCCATCACTGAGATTGTCCTTGCTCAGGGACGAGCAAGAGGTAAGCTTGGGGGAGTTTGTTGATGGTCCTTAAGTATCAAATATAATCAACAAATAAATAGAGAAAAGAACCCAAATGCAACCGACACCCAGACTTAGGGTTTTATCTGACAGAATTCCACGAGTTTTGGTGTTTGTCTATTTCTGCAGGGGGTTATTAGGAAATATGGAGGAAAGGCCCACACATCAGGTTTACATAGAGATAATTACGTGCCGCGCAATTTTCCCTAACCTAGAAGAGTCCAGAAGCCACGGGAATGAGCGGGAGGCTGAGCGGGCCCGGGGACAGGGCGCCCGCCCTCCCCCCTTGGGCCCCCGCCCTGGCTCAGTAGCCATTCAGGCTGAGTCTCATGGATCATGCTCCACCGACCTAAGGGATTAAGGAAAACCGTGTGATTAAGGTTGGTTTGATCCGACGGCCCACATTCATTTGGAAGAGCTATATAAGCAGGCCCCCTGGACCCTGGAGAGGAGGACCTCTAAAACCCTAATTCATTCATTCATCTCGGGAGAAGAAGTCTCTGATCAAGCCCTAGAGCCACCACATCAACTAGATCTCTAGTTTAGCATAGCTACATAGGATTAGAACTAGAAGGAGTCAATCTTCGATTGGTTTCCAGATCTATCAAGAGGATTCTTGGTAATTCCTCTATTGTTCTTCATTTGTTCATCATTGTTCTTCAATATTATGAATATGACTTTTTTCTACTTCAATATATTATTTATGACTTTGCTCTACTTGTTTATATTTGCAATTATATCGTTCTTAGTTTATCATAGTTATATGCTTGGCTTAGTTAGATTGGAATTATATACAGGATCGTATAGCGCTTATCCATGTGTACAGTGGGTAAATGATAAGTATTGTGTAGGCGTGGTGCCTATACCGTATTTATCTGCGATTGTACCCTATATGCCGGATCGCGGGATAGTTCGTGGTGGTGACAGCTCCATTGATTCTTATATAGTCACCCTCCCGTGTATAGGGCAGGTAGAGCAACATTATTATAGGGGAGTGATTGCTATGTTTCTCATCTTCCTTGATAATATCACTATGCATGGGTGTAGTCGTGTCTCACAATGATTGCCAAGTATAATTGCACTAACTATGATATGCTAGACTTTATAGTTAAGAATAATTTAGGAAATATTCTTGTAGTTCATCCTAATTCCATGCTAATGACTTGCTAGAATATCTGTTGAGGTGCTTATTATTATTATATATGGCTAGTTATGCTGACCAGATTAATTATCTTTGTCACCATTCATACTTTATCTATATTTTATGTGACATTTATCTCTGTACGAAAGAGATAGATAAATGCTCACTATTACACATGCAATGATAGATATACTCAATTCCATATTTCATTCCATAATCAACATTGATGATTAGCAATCCCTTTCCAGTGGTAAAAATATAAATAACGATACCTGGAATACTTCCCGCTTAAAATGCTATATCGGTATTAATCTTTGCGCTTGCAGATCTCATTTATTATTCATTCAGAAGAGCAATTGCATATTTCAATACCGCGTCTCTCATGTCATGCTGGGGATGACAACTTGGCTTAGTTGGCATGAGGGATAGGTTTGGTATTTTTGGCACCGTTATCAGAATTAGAAAACTAAGTCTACTTTTGGTAATAACGTTAAGAATGCCCAACAGAAAGCTACATCGGTATCCGTGTGCTTGCGGATTTTTTTGTGAGCGTTTAAAATACCCAACACTGGGGATGACAACCTAGCCACTGAGGATTGGGTCTTACTCTATTCTCAGTAGTGATGCTACGATACGCCAACAACCAACCACGACAAAAAAATCTCAAAGACTCTAGAAGCTTCATAGAAGACAACACACCGCGACCCAACCTGCCAAGGCATCGGGTATAGGCCAACTAGCCTATAGGGATGCCCTTTCAGTGTCTCCTTGCTACATCAGTTCTCCACCACTATTAAGAGTACATCTATGCCATTGTTCAAGGTTAGTTTGATTCAAGAGTCTAGATTTGATGTTGCCATGGATTAATGGGCCCATAGGGTGCCTAGTGCCCCCTATAAATACCTCCCCATACCTCCTCCAATAGAGCATCCTAAAACCCTAATTCATATCCTCATTATTAGGATCAAAGCCAGCAATCAAGAGAATATTAGTCATCTGTGGGGGTATAAACCCCTATACCCTCATGGGTTGACATAGGCCGCACCATTAGAGATAGCTCGACCCACAAGATGAAGACGTGCGGCGCACGACGCTGGTCGGCGTGCACCGCAAGGCTACATGATATTGTACCAAATAGGATAGTTTACTTGTAACTCTGTCCCTTCACGATATATAAGGAGGGGCAGGGGTCCCCTAAAGGACAGATCAACAACAACTCAACACAATTCAATACATTCTAGATCAATACAATCAGACGAAGGACGTAGGTATTACACCCTCAGGGTGGCCGAACCTGGATAAAAACCCTTGTTTGTGTATTACGTCACCATCAAGTTCGTAGCTTGCGCACCTGTCTACCGATAAACTACTACCATGGGTATACCCCAAGGTAGACTGCCGACTAGCTTTCGTCGATAGTGGCGCGCCAGGTAGGGGGTGTGCGTACAACTTCCTAGACGAACAAGATGGCCATCATCCCCGACTTCGCGGCCATGGTGGGCGGCTTCACGTTCATCGTCGGCCTCAACAGCTTCACCGCTATGACCACAGAGGAGACGTAGATCCGATATGCGCCAATCACTTCTTCATCGACGTCGGCCACGGCTCCAACCACGCTGGCTACAACTCCGACTACTCCAGCAATGTCTCCGACCATGCCACGTCACCCGCTTTCCTGCTACAAAGGGAGGCAGATCAACGACACCGACCTGCTCAGGCTATCGACCAAGTTGTTTGGCCTACTTGCTCTGACCACTAGCCGCAATAATAATCGCCGTGAAGAACGGCGCTACGACAACCGCGACCACTGTCATGACAACAAGTCAAAAAGCTCGAGGGCTAGATATTTTGTCACCACCGACCAGACTTTCATCAAAGATAAGTATATTTCTAATATTTTATTTATTTTTAGCATAATATTTTTTACTATCCTTCAAAAATTACTCTTTGAATAGCCGACTAGTTTTTTCTCCTACACAACCAGAGCCGGCACTGTCTCCGACTCCTCCCTACACGTGCATGAGATCCGCCCTCTGCGTTCCGGGTGGTCGGCAGTAGCTCTCTGCGAGGTTGGCAATCCTACGCGTGCCTAGGTTCTGCACCTCATGCTGATTGTTGGCTAGACCAGAGCTGGTACAAGCTCTAGGATGAATTAACTACTCGTGCTAATTTTATAATAAAAAATTTAAAACTTATCTCAGTGCTGATTTTTTTATCTAGAGTTTATTTATACATCATGTACTACCTATTCTCTATATTTATTTTTCAGGAGTTTGGTCCAGTCAACAAGCTACGCTCGGGGACTCGTCGACAATTTCCTACGCTGTGCTCGGGGACTGCTCCAACCACCGAGCATGTTTACGTTCCCAACCAACGCTCGTGGACTTGTCGACTAGTCTCTACGCTGTGCTCGAAGACTGTGACGACCACCGAGCATGTTTACATTCTCAACCACGCTCGGGGACTTGTCCACCAGTCCCTACGCCGTGCTCGGGGACTGTGCCGACCACCGAGCACATTTACGTTCCCAACCATGCTCGGGGACTGGTCAACCAGTCTCTATGCCATGCTTGGGGACTGTGCTGACCACCGAGCAAGATTACATTTCCAACTGTGCTCGGGGACTCATCAATCACTCCCTGCGCTGTGCTCGGGACTTGCTTGAGGATTGCTTTTCTCAGTTATATATGAATTGTACTGGATAATTTTAATTTTTTAGACCTTGCTACAAGGCTCATACTTCGCCTTCCAGCAAGCTCAGGGGCTACATCAGTTTCACGAATTAGGATCTAGTCTTTGTAAATAGAAGTAGTGAGATAGAGAGTGAGGCAAGAGTTTGGAGGAAGTATCAGCCTATTGGTGCTCTCTCACTATGGTTTGTACCTTGGTGGAATCAAGTTCTACTTGAGCTTGCTTTACAGATTTCTCTAGTAACCAACTTCTAATTCAAGTAAGTATAATGGTTATATTATTCATCAGGTTTGTGAATCTTTTTGAGTGCTTCAATCCTTATAGCTCTTGGGTTAAAGTGATATTCATAGTGTAAGCATGGTGCTAAGACCTCGGTTACTCATAGATGCACAATGCATTCCGGATTGGTGGTATATATATAGCAAGAGTGATAGTCTCGTTGAGTCCTTTGTAGTCCACCTTACGTCTATAGGCCCAGTAGAACACAGTTGTGGCAAAATGCATCCTATGTTGGTGTCTTTCCCTAGTAATGTTCTCAATTAAGCAATAGAAGGCACAACTTACCCAAGTTAGAATTAGAGAACCTTAGTGATCCCCTCTATGCTCCTCTTTATCTTAAGCCTTGTTGGTACTCCTAGTTAAGCTAGACTTAGTTAAAACTTGCACATGTTTCCCTGAGTTCGATATTTTGAATACTTTCGAGTGAAGTGCTATATTGTTATGCGTATGCTTGCAGATTAATCTGTGTGGGTCATAAATATACCAACACTTACGTTAAATCATGAAAAATAAATAAAAAATGAAAAATTATTTAGGTAAATGTTTTTTGGGTGTTACAGCTAGAAAACCTTGCTACCCGTGCAAGGTTTGCACTGCTTCTGTTGCTGGGCTATTGTAGACCAAGTGAAAAGAGAAAGAAAAAGTTTTCTTTTTTCGTAGCTTTAAAACTTGAACAAATTCCGAAGATATTTGAATGCGCTTCACACAGTCTAGTCAAACAAATCAGCCAAAATTCAATACTACATCATTTATGCAACAATAAATTTTCTAAACCTCGTATTAAATTATAATCTCATGAAATTATTATTTCACTTATGTTATGTCATGGGAAAATAAAGAAAAAATATTTTAGGAAAATGTTTTTTGGTGTTCTCTGCAGAAAATTTAGGTACCTCTACAAGTGTATTTCTAGTTGATTTGATTAGTGCAATCCGATGGAGGTCTCTATAAAAGCGGCTGGGAATTTAGCCACCTTTGTACAAAAGATAGATGTATATACAAATCATTTTTATTGTAGTGGCTCCAATTAAGATATATGTTTTCTGAATTTAATACAATTTTTATACAACAACAATATCATAGATAATTAATATCTGCCATAAGAGTGTCATTTAACATATTTTATATTTGTGTTAGATAGTTCTCACAAAATGATACCTACAAAACACTATCTTTGACCAAGTTGATACCTACAAAATACCAATATTTATGACAACTAATAAGTGTGACTATATTTATCATAAAATATATTACTATAGTATATCTATTTAGTGTCTTAAATGTTGATACTTTTCTCTATATATGAGCTTTGTAGGGATAGTTTGACTTACAAAATTAAAATAACTTTTTTTGGTACGAGTGAGTAAAGGACATCTTGGGCGTTAGAGAGTAGCTGATTAATGAGATCTGGTCACAAGATTTGATGTTGAATGAGTATTGCAGTAGTAAGTAATACCATACATCTAGATTGCACTACCAAACTACATAATAATTGTTGGACATCCAAATAAAATTTCATGGAGTCCTGCTACTTTGCAGGCGCAAGAGATGTACTCTCATTATTGTGCGTGTATTATGCTGCATACAACACCAAGTCTACAAGATATCCCTTTACCTGAATCATTTAATGATTACTTTGGTATGTGGAATTTCGTAAAAAGGACCTTAGTTGTCTTTGTATTTGCATCATATGAACCCTTATTCGGAGACAGCAGAGAGCTGCATAGAAATTTCCAAGTCCTTTTTTTGAGAAACACATAGGAATTTGTAAGTGCGCTTTTCCTTAACCCTAAATGTATATTTTCCATTTCTCACATGAACTGAGTTGGGCCTAGTGGTACATACATATAGACGTATAGTATGTAACATTTGTATCAAAACGGCTGGTATGCTTTGTTTATCATCGTCTTTGATCGTCCCACATTACTACTATAGTGAAGCATACACTGTCTCTGGTTTTAAATATGTGATATTTAGGGTAGACTTCAAAAAGATAATTATCTTGTAGTAGGCAATATATATTTCAGGACACAAAAAGGGGGAGTAATATTACGCTTCGCAGGTAGCTTCATTTATATGTCCGGCTCATATATATAAATAGGCTTAGCGATAACTTTATTTTGTTTTTTATATTATGTTTATAGTACAGATCAAGATAGTTTGAAATTTTGAATTGTCATTTCAGACGCCAGCATAACCATGACAAAATCACTGCCCTGCGTCTATCAATAATCCAACCTATAAGACAATTGGGATCAGATTGTCTTGCGATCGGCATGCATCATGTCTCCCTAGTCTTTTTTTTGAACAAAATCATGTCTCTAGTCTTGACCCTCTAATGAATATATCACACTTTAAAAAGTTTTGAGCCCTATTTAAAACTCACAGGTGTTTTATTCGTATCTAATGTCATAGTGTGCAAAGCAAGCACCAGTGCAGATGTAAATCATATGGAGATTTTGTTACGAACCATCTAACCGTCCTGTTCATTTTGCTAAAATTTGGTTTATACTAAAGCTTATGTTGAAATGCTGTGAAATAATAATATTGTTTGTTCACTAAAAAACAATGTTCGTTCCCTGAAATGTAATTGACTCTAGACATTAAAGATTTGTACCATATCCGAATGTTCAAAGTTGAATTTCTGACTTGGATATCTATATCTAAAATATATCCAACATATCTGACATTCTCCTTGTACCACTTTAGATCTGAGATAAAATAATTATCTATATTCATATTCGTATATATCCTTACATATTTGGTTCATTTACAATACGAACACCAGTGGAACATTTTGGGTTATTGTAAAGCTTGGATACAAAATTTGGGCTTCTGTAGAAAATTCCAGTACGTGATGCCTCTCTATGAATAGGAATAATAACAATAGTTGACCCATCTATACTTGTATAATGATTATTAAGACTATGTCAGTTACAAGTCGGCAGTAATAAATGAAACATATAGAATGGAAGACATTATACCTTGTTTCTCTATTTATAGGCACTGGTCGCTTCAGGTGTTTCCCACACAATTGGACCATAAACAGCAGAACATATGGGCACTCAAGTAATAGGGGAACGAACGAGTGGTGACCTTAGTGTCATAGTTGTGGATGAAAATCTATGCCATGCCAACACTACAAGTTGCATGCTTGCCAACCTCCAATTTCAAGGTAAATATCTAAAATAATTCTGTGCAGTTGTCGGGAGCAAGAACGTTATGATAGACTTTTTTCATCCATTATTTATTTATGGATATATAGGTTTCTAAAATTTGTTTATTCTAGATATATAATTGTTAGCCTCTAGAAGCTTAACAATAAAAGGCTATTTCTTAGTGTCAAAAATGGTTCCTAAACATTTGTCTTGTTTGTTTCAGTGGTTGTATATGTGAGTCCTGTTGATGCACTCAAGTTTCTTAAGGATCATGAAAGAGATACTGATTTTGCATTAGTGGAAGTGAACATGAAAGAGATGCATGGTTTTCAGTTCCTTGACAGATCCAGGGAGTTGCACAAAAACCTTCAAGTGATCAGTAAGTAGGCCAGTTTCTTTATGAAATACTCTCTTCATTTTTTTACTTGTCATATTAGTTTGTTCTAAATCAAATGTTTCCATCTTTGATCATTGATTTAAAAAGGTATATAGGTTAAGAGCATAAAATTCATGATTTTAGATCACTATGAGAAATACTTCCATAATAGTTCACAGGTTATGAAGGTTTTTTTTTGAAATTGATGACAAAACATGAAAAAGCTGGACTTTAATAAAACTAACATGTAAAAAAGGAACAAGAACATTTCATAAGGATGCATGCAAAAGTTTATTTATTTTGATATGAATAGTGGTTGATGGAAAATAAAATTTCTAAAATTTTTAATAAACTAATTAACTTCCGTTTGTTTGGACCAGTGATGTCAGCTGATACGACATGGCCCATGATGAAGAGAAGCGTCGAGCTTGGTGCACGTTTTTTGATCAAAAAGCCTCTTGATGCAAATACGATAGATAACCTATGGCAACATCTTGACCTAAAATTTCAACGGACCGACAAGATTAAGGACTTATTCCCAGGTTGGAGCTACTATGGCGCGTGTTTTTTTTATTTTGAAAGATGTTGTGCACATCATTTAATAATTTTAGTTAAGGGTATGTTAATTCACTAGAACTATCCTGAAGTAAATTGTATAATCATGTGTGTCGTAAATGGTTTGTTCTTTGTGTCCTGGAAAATAATCAAAGTAAAATATAGTTACAATAGTATCAGGGAGTACATCAACATCAATTACCATTTGAATCAAATGATTTTGTAAAGTTACCATTCTGAAGTATTGTAGTCCAAAAATATGCATATTAATCGCTATCTTGAATGTGAATACATATAGGTATTGAAGGAAAAATGGGGAATGCATTTGGGGAAGGTACCAAACACAAGGCGAGTCACCTGATGTGGACTCCATTTCTGCAGAGGAAGTTTTTGCAAGCTGTTGAATTACTTGGGGAAGGTAAAATGTCTCTATTTTTATTATGCCTTACAATTCCTCGATATCAGATACATAGTTGGTTACATATGTGAGTCAATTTTATATTAGCCGCAACTCCAAAGAAGATACAATTTCTCATGAATGTAAACTCCGTTGGTCGCAAACAAATTTCTGCTCATCTTCAGGTACATGCATATTATTCTTATTTAGATTATTCACAAGTCACATAAACTAAAACATTTTTTAAAAAAACTTATTAATTGTATGAATTTTAATTTTGCCAGAAACACCGAAAGAAGATTGAGAAGCAACTACATAATTCGAATGGAAACAAGTCCAGCAATGGCGCCCCAAATTCACAACCTTTAAGGATTTGTGGAATAGGCCATAACACATTCCAATACATTCCGGACATCCAACCAGAACATAAATCTGTGAGCTAATTATTAATGCAAATGGTAATTACAATACTATGTATCTTTGAAGCTGACAAGTCTGATCATCGTTGCTTGCCTGCATGCAGGATGAAGTTGTGTCCTTGGAATATAAAGAAATCATTGAGGAAACACAAAGCAACATGTTATATGAAGCAATGCGGAGAGCCTTGCAGCTTGGGACTATTTTCGAGGAATCACAGTTGCCCATTGTTCCTTCTGGTAAAGATACAAGAAAAGTTAATGTAGACATGATGAGGGATGGTAATTATCGAGATGCTGGGACATATGCATTTGGTGATAAAAATGAAGTATCTGAAACTCAAAATGCAGATGATAACGCGAAGGTCATGAGCAAGGATGATTCTCACAAGATGGATTCTTGTGGTGATGAGCTGCGACCAGTTGTTACGCTTGTGACCTATTCGGACTCAGAAGATGGTGAAACGCTATAGGTACTTGTAAACTGTTATCAGAAATGATGCCAGCATGGATGGATGTTCATGAATACATAGTTTTTGTATCTTCTTAATTTTTGAAGGAACATATTATAATAAATATTGAAGAATATCAGGAGTGTAACCCAAGCGAGGGATGGGAAAATTTGATCACCAAAAACTTCTCTAACCTTAGGATCTAACATTCTGCCATACTTTTTTGATTGGGTATAACTTGGAAGCACACAACCTACACACTCTACACTCACACCATACACACGAGTGTGTTCATACCCTGCTTTTTCTGGAAAAACTCAAGAAAATATAGACATGCATCTATGTACCCTCGTTTTTGTGGAAAAAATCTAGAAAATAGGTGTGACACTAGTGGGTTTGAACCATGGTGGGTAGCATCCTACTGGACCATCCTACCACTAGATCATAGACCCATTCTCTAACATTATTCCATACTTAAACATAAACAATGAAACTAGCAACATGTGCATTTATAATTTATCTAGTGTCTTTACTTACTCACCATCAAAGTTCTCTACAATATATATCTAATTCTACCAACTAGACCAACCTACTTGAGGAAACATATAGAGAAATGAGCAGTAGCATAAATGTGGCAGGTAAGCTCTAGTGATGAAAAGCAAAATTCCAACATTAGATGATTTATCTTGTGAAGTCCATGTTAGATCTCTACCAATGTACACTCCTCTAGTCACATTGTTGGGTGACAAAGGTACCCAACCAAAATACGTGCACTAAGATCCTTAGGTTTACCACTTTCCACCTCATTCTCTCAGTCAACAAGTCCTTCCATTTTTGTTTAAGACCACTTATATTAAATCTGTTTGCTTTGAAGAGTATAAAGTCAACTATGCTTTTGGTTGTGACAAATTTCAAAACTCCAAGATGCTAAGATGTGAAAGTAAGAAGATGACTTTGTTTCAAGAACTGTTCCACTTTTCAGCAAACCAAGGAAAAAATGTTAGCCAATACCACATATCCCACTTGCATAAAAAATGAATTGGAATAACTTCCATGTATAGCCATATATCTTGAAATGTTATGCTCATGATTACTTTTATCTCAAAGCTTTGCTCGAGGACGAGCAAAGAAGTGTGGGGGTACTTGTTGGCGGTCCTTGACTCACACTTTTAACCACCAACTTTTACTCCAAACAAACACCAAACTTAGAATTAGGGCTCACAACTAAAGATTTCCCTTAGTTTTGGTATTTCATCACTTACAAGAGGACAACTCTAGAAACCATCATAAATGGGCTCAAAATCATGCATAAATACATAACCTAAGAAGAGCCCAAGAGAACGCCCACTACTCAATAGAAGTGGACACATGGTGGCCCATCCTAGTGTAATACCCGATTTTAAGGATAAAACCAGATATGCACCATATGTGAGTCTTAGAAGTCAAATCTCACATATAGCTACAAATAAGGGGTAATATCAAAATACAATGCATAAATAGATAACGTACTTAGTATAAAAGAGATAACCTTTGATAGCAATCAGCGGTTAGACAACTCCAAACTTCGGGTATTAACTCCACTCTACAGGATCCAACTGACTGGTTGATCACAAGCCTAAACTTCTCCTGAGGTTTGGGGGAAATAGCAAGAGTGATTCCATGTCGAAATCCACAAGTATAGCAACTAGATTGTATAGCTCCCACAATCTCATGATCAATGTGACATAAATAATGTAGAGCATTAAATAATAAATAATGAGCATATTTAACACACAAGAATCATCATCGTCGATGCAAGAATCCCCAAGGCCGCTCTTGACCGTGAGCACGGCTAGTATACCAGTTTTAACACTCTGCAGAGGTTGTACATCTTTACCCATGAGTCATGATTTACCCTTTCGCCCGAGGTGATCAGCCTCTTAACCCACTTCCAAGGAAGGTCGGCAGGGATCACTATGAAGCCTTTCAAAAGTTCGTCTAACATCCTAGGGCCGCAAGGTTTCCTTTGCGCGTAGATATAGAGCCCCCCTTTCGATGGCACAATGACGCGCAGCCTATACACATACAGACAGAGGCCACACTATACCCAAAACGGTTCAGCCCCTCTGCCCTTTCGGGTAACCTCTAACAAGCTAGAAAAGGGCTTCATACTGAGCTAAAGCCAGAGCCATTATAGCCCTCATGGTTGCACTGTTGTCCCAGTTATCACTTACAGATAAATCATCAAGTGGTAAAAAGTCATCTTTACCATTTATTACTTAACATTAATCTAGTCACAGGATCATGGTCACAGAAATAAAATCCAAATGCTATACTTGCCTTAATCCAATTGCTCTTGTTTATCCTTTTGGTTCTGTTGGTCTTACTGGTTGTCCAAGGGACTGATCTTGATCACTGAAGCACTCTTGATCACCACAGATTATTCACCGTCTAAACTCGATCATCGATCATACAACAAACGGAGATAACATACACGAAGCAAACAAGGATACAATTAGAACAGTACACCAATCATATAAAAACAGTATGAAAAGTTTATAAAATGATTCTACGCATCGCTCCGATCTCACAGACGTAAAGATCACGAAAATCGGAATTAAAACGTAGAAGATATGAATTTTCCAAGATTTTGTATAGAAAAGAAATTAATTAATTAAAGTCACGAAATTAAAAAGTTTCAAACTGGTAAATTAAGTTTACTAACATGTAGAGCTCATGAAAACGAACCTAACGCAATTTGAATGGGTCAAAATAGAGTTAAAGTGAAGAAAATATGACCTAAACAAGCAAGGTGGCCAAGGCACGAAAAAAAACATCAGCATTGCCGTCATACCTCCTCTCGAACAGCTTCTCCACTTCCGTCGTTGCCAGGCACAGGGACATGAACCAGCATGGTCTTTCGGGATCATGCAGCATTCCAGATGTTGCAAAATACACGTATCCCTCCTTAGTGCCAAAACAGAAAGCTTGTTTTGACAATATGGCGTTTCGAGATGATGAAAAAAAAAATCTAATTTACTACCTAGGGATTCTCAAACTAGGAGCTTCCCTTGCAGTAGTTTTAGTGTGCTTTGCCTAAGGGGTTGGTACATATATATATATAGGGAGAGAAACTCCCCACCTCCACGTCAACTAGCGATATGATACTAATTGATTTGCAACCTTCATCTTTACTAATAGGCCTAATTAATTATTAAAACTCATTAGTAAATAATGACATAGATATTTAGGACTTATTAGGAAGTATTGCACACGGGCTTTGGTGGAAAATGAGTTGTTTTATTATTTTCGAAATTAATAAAATTTTATGAATAAAATAATTTTAGAAAAGTCTAGAATTGTTATTTAAGTCACGAAAAATACTCCGAAAGCTTCGAAAATTCACAAAAAATTCTCAGAGATATTATAGAACATGAGAAACCGAATAAAGTTTTTGGAGCTCATGATAAGATTGTTTGGAGCATCTAAAAATTAGATAATGCTCACAGAAAAGGCTAGAAAAAATCTCGAGAAGTTTATAGAGATTGCATGATGGACCAAGAACTAAAAGAAGTGATTTGGATAACAAAGAAAATATTTTTAGGAAGCTCCTAATAAAAACTTGAGGTTAGAAGCAAGGAAATTTTGTTGTAGATAAAGATAAAGACGTATCGATCAAGGAAGACCGTTCTACTAAACACAATTTAAAGATTTTGCTCACTCAACACACAAAGGAGCAACAAGCAAACATTACATCAAATCGAATGCACCAGCGTGTATGCACAAGAATGTTGCTAAACCTTATGATAAATTTTAAATTAGTGAAGAATATTAATTTTCCTATATTTTCATGTGCACAAAAATACAAAACTAAATCAATTTTCATCCATTTTGAAAGGAGCAAATTAGGGTGTTACAATTCTACCCCCCTTAAGATGAATCTCGTCCTCGAGATTCGGAAGACAGCGATCAAAGAGATATAGATTTTGAATCTTGTTCACTTCCTTGAGTAGTTATATCTTCATAGCAATGGTTCCACTCTCTTACTCCAAGTAGCCTCTTCAAGTATTCCTAAAATATTGATGAGACACCTAGTGTAGTAGGTAAGATCCTTCTTTAAACTAATTTCTCCTATGTTTTTTAGACGCTACACATCATATAGTCTTTTAAATTCATTGTACCGAGTCTCTTGATCCAAGGTTAGTTTCATCACTAAGTTCCAATTATCGGTACCTTTATCACAGTTAAGTTGCTTCACTCTCACACTGTACATACAACTCTGTAGACTTTGGTGTCATCTGATCCTCATACACAACTCTTAATCCATGAGTATTAGTAATGACATAAACCTCCATTGGTATTAGCACACTCCAAATAGAATGATATCTTGAAACAAACCAACATACCAAGCACTTGATGTCCTTGTAGATGTTCGAGTTATTAACCACTTCTTCTCCCTGTAGTTCTTTAATTGGGCTACCCCCTTAAGAAAAGTCAACTAGGGGATCAAGAAAGGTAGCTTGCATACTTTCCAGACAAGTTAACATTGAGAACTTCTGACATCCCAAAGAACTTATGTGTAGTGGAGCAAACAGGTATCCTGAAATTTCCTCGCGATATGAAAAATACCAGCATAGTAAAACAGGTATAACTCTTATTCTGTTAATCCAATAGAGCTGCAGATTGTATCGTTAGAAAACTTATGAAATTCCCTACAACTTTCATGTAGAAGTCCTCCTTAGGTTCTGTCTTTAAGCATAGGTAAAATAACCAAACATAATATCATTCCTGATAATGTCTCAGCAAAGGTGTAGTAACTTCCAGAAATTATATCTCGAGCTACTTAACTCATCTGGAGATGATCCTTACATTTTTGAAAAGCTTAGGAAATCCTCTACAACTTTTGTATACCATGTTTTCCCAGATTCTCTCTTTAACTTGGCCGAAAATAGAGAATACCAAAACTGTCCAGACTTTGATACAGAACAGAAACATCCAATTGTAAATATCATATCTCAGGTTCTACTTAGCCAAATAAGTTCCAGCTTATATCGTTGTAAAGCTTAGCAAGTCGTCTATAACGTTTCTATAGAACACTTTTCCAAATTCTATAGTTATATTTGTCTCAAACAGCAAGTTCACGAAACTGGTCCAGATTCTGGACAGCACATATGTATCATCTTGTGATTTTTGTAACTTCTAAACCATAATAGCTATGAGGGTGATTCTTGCGGGCAGGGAAAGAACTTGTAGTATATTTGTTCCCAGAATAAACTTTGCACGATCAGAACTTGAGATACACCAGAATCATTGCAGACTGCTCCAGAAAACAGCAAAGGACGGAAACAAGATATAACCAAACCCAACTACTTATTTCATTACTCCTTATGCCTTAGACCTATAAACTAATGAAATTGTGTAGAAATTCCACAAGATCATTGCAATCATTACAAAGATCCAAATCAAACATAAGCATAATAATAAACCAACTAAGCATTAAAGGTTCACATTTCACTCAACTTACGATGCTATCGTTCTCTTCATCTGAAGGGTTGAGATCCTAAAACTTATATTTCAAAGACGCAAGAAGGTGGTAAGAAAAGGTTCTAATAGCATACCAAATCAAGGAGTGAAGGTGAGAACAAGTACTTTTAAGATAAGCAACAAGGTAGAGACAAATAGCAAGGATAGAGATATAGTATGGATGAAAATACAAAGGTTTATAGAGCAAGGATTTTATGACAATTCCAAAACCTTAAGACGACAAATTTCTAATTAGGCTTGCGTCCTACAGTCAGCATTGCTTTGATACCACTTTGTAATACCCGATTTTAAGGATAAAACCAGATATGCACCATATGTGAGTCTTAGAAGTCAAATCTCACATATAGCTACAAATAAGGGGTAATATCAAAATACAATGCATAAATAGATAACGTACTTAGTATAAAAGAGATAACCTTTGATAGCAAACAGCTGTTAGACAACTCCAAACTTCGGGTATTAACTCCACTCTATAGGATCCAACTGACTGGTTGATCACAAGCCTAAACTTCTCCTGAGGTTTGGGGGAAATAGCAAGAGTGAGTCCATGTCGAACTCCACAAGTATAGCAACTAGATTGTATAGCTCCCACAATCTCATGATCAATGTGACATAAATAATATAGAGCATTAAATAATAAATAATGAGCATATTTAACACACAAGAATCATCATCGTCGATGCAAGAATCCCCAAGGCCGCTCTTGACCGTGAGCACGGCTAGTATACCAGTTTTAACACTCTGCAGAGGTTGTACATCTTTACCCATGAGTCATGATTTACCCTTTCGCCCGAGGTGATCAGCCTCTTAACCCACTTCCAAGGAAGGTCGGAAGGGATCACTATGAAGCCTTTCAAAAGTCCGTCTAACATGCTAGGGCCGCAAGGTTTCCTTTGCGCGCAGATATAGAGCCCCCCTTCCGATGGCACAATGACGCGCAGCCTATACACATACAGACAGAGGCCACACTATAGCCAAAACGGTTCAGCCCCTCTGCCCTTTCGGGTAACCTCTAACAAGCTAGAAAAGGGCTTCATACTGAGCTAAAGCCAGAGCCATTATAGCCCTCATGGTTGCACTGTTGTCCCAGTTATCACTTACAGATAAATCATCAAGTGGTAAAAAGTCATCTTTACCATTTATTACTTAACATTAATCTAGTCACAGGATCATGGTCACAGAAATAAAATCCAAATGCTATACTTGCCTTAATCCAATTGCTCTTGCTTATCCTTTTGGTTCTGTTGGTCTTACTGGTTGTCCAAGGCTCTGATCTTGATCACTGAAGCACTCTTGATCACCACAGATTATTCACCGTCTAAACTCGATCATCGATCACACAACAAACGGAGATAACATACACGAAGCAAACAAGGCTATAATTAGAACAGTACACCAATCATATAAAAAACAGTACACCAATCATATAAAACAGTATGAAAAGTTTATAAAATGATTCTACGCATCGTTCCGATCTCACAGACGTAAAGATCACGAAAATCGCAATTAAAACGTAGAAGATATGAATTTTTCAAGATTTTGTATAGAAAAGAAATTAACTATTTAAAGTCACGAAATTAAAAAGTTTCAACCTGGTGAATTAAGTTTACTAACATGTAGAGCTCATAAAAACGAACCTAACGCAATTTGAATGGGTCAAAATAGAGTTAAAGCGAAGAAAATATGACCTAAACAAAGTGGCCAAGGCACGAAAAAAACATCAGCATCGCCGTCATACCTCCTCTCGAACAGCTTCTCCACTTCCGTCGTTGCCAGGCACAGGGACATGAACCAGCATGGTCTTTCGGGATCATGCAGCATTCCAGATGTTGCAAAATACACGTATCCCTCCTTAGTGCCAAAACAGAAAGCTTGTTTTGACAATATGGCGTTTCGAGATGACGAAAAAAATCTAATTTACTACCTAGGGATTCTCAAACTAGGAGGTTCCCTTGTAGTAGTTTTGGTGTGCTTTGCCTAAGGAGCTGGTACATATATATATAGGGAGAGAAACTCCCCACCTCCACATCAACTAGCGATATGGTAATAATTGATTTGCAACCTTCATCTTTACTAATAGGCCTAATTAATTATTAAAGCTCATTATAAAAAATGACATAGATATTTAGGACTTATTAGGAAGTATTGCACACGGGCTTTGGTGGAAAATGAGTTGTTTATTATTTTCGAAATTAATAAAATTTTATGAATAAAATAATTTTAGAAAAGTCTAGAATTGTTATTTAAGCCACGAAAAATACTCCGAAAAGCTTCGAGAATTCACAAAAAATTCTCAGAGATATTATAGAACATGAGAAACCGAATAAAGTGTTTGGAGCTCATGATAAGATTGTTTGGAGCATCTAAAAATTAGATCATGCTCACAGAAAAGGCTAGAAAAATTCTCGAGAAGTTTATAGAGATTGCTTGATGGACCAAGAACTAAAAGAAGTGATTTGGATAATAAAGAAAATATTTTTAGGAAGCTCCTAATAAAAACTTGAGGTTAGAAGCAAGGAAATTTTGTTATAGATAAAGATAAAGACGTATCGATCAAGGAAGACCGTTCTACTAAACACAATTTAAAGATTTTGCTCACTCAACACACAAAGGAGCAACAAGCAAACATTACATCAAATCGAATGCACCAGCGTGTATGCACAAGAATGTTGCTAAACCTTATGATAAATTTTAAATTAGTGAAAAATATTAATTTTCCTATATTTTCATGTGCACAAAAATACAAAACTAAATCAATTTTCATCCATTTTGAAAGGAGCAAATTTTAGGGTGTTACACCTAGTGGGTGGCTTATATGACAAACAAGAATACGCAATCACACAAAGTACATTTCTGTCATACACAAAGCTAGAGGGAAAATCCCACTCACATATACAACTTTGGCCCAAGGCACCTCTGTCACAGAACCATCCAAATTATAAGAGCACAAGTACAAAAACAATCATTGAAGTGATCAATTTATCATACATGAGGGATTTCAAACCAACCAACATACAAGCCAAGATCGTTGTGATTCAACATAACAAGTCACATGTTACATATATTTTGCAAGTATTTCGAATACATCGGAGTTCAAAAAGGTTATTATAACTCAAGTTCTCAAATAGTGGAACCAAAGTAATTTGAAACCAATATCACTTTTATTATAAATAAATGCCAGTACCATGGTCAATTCCAGCGAAAGCATCATATTAGAGGTAACTAAGAAGGATGATGCCCATGATCTTACTCCTCCACTACAGTAGGAGTAATCCAAATCTTGCAGTAGCTATGATACATCACTACCTGCAACAAGTGGGAATAAACCCTGAGTATGAGAATGTATTCAGCTAGACTTACCCATCATAAACTAGAATACAATAACACCAAGGAGTATGCAAGGCTGATATATAAGTGGAGTTGCTGGACAACATTTTGCATAAAAAGCTTAAGTACAGATAAGTAAACCTCTCCTGTTTAGCATCAAATTATTAATCATTAACCTGTCAACTAGATTAGCACCCGTACTATAGCAATCACTTTATTAAAATCAATCAATAGTAACCATATCAGGTTTATCAAGGCCATGTTCATCATCATCATCATTCCGATCCATCATGTTATTTAGTGAGATCTACGTTGCCGTTGCTCTACCAAGTTCTCACTATCTAGGAGAGGTGGTGATTCAAATCGATTCCTATCCAGCTGGAGGGTTATTCCTAACACTCACCCATGTTTCCCCCATCGGAGAGCAAGTAGGTCACCTTTGGTACAACTTAGGAATCATGGTCCCGATTAGCGCCGCACTCCCAGGGTTGCCAGGACAATCACAACTTTTGAATCACCTACCCTTGGTCTCACGCCAATGCCCCCCACACAGCACACTTCCTCCTGTAGTGCACACTTTATACTTGCCAGTCTGTGGCTTGAGTTGTACTACTCGGCTTCGTGGTCAGAATGACTTATCGGCCAACTAAGTATCATGCATGCATTCAACATGACAAAAGGATGTACAGTGAATTGATCCTTAAATGACATAGGCGGGGATAGATCCATGTTGATTGTAGATAACTCCTAATTTTAACCACCAACTACACATGAAAATGGATCTATATGCAAACACCTAGTAGATATAAGGTTATCACTAATAGAATTCCATGAGTTTTAGTGAATATCTATTTCTATAGGGTGTTATCTAAAAATAACCAAAGGTGGTCCACATGTCAGGTTTACATAGAGAGAATACCATAAACTTCAACTCAAGAACAATCCAGAAGGTTCGAGGAGGCTCCAGACCAAACAGGAAGCTGATCAAGCTCGGTAGCCGGGCGGCCGCCCAAAGGGTAGGGGTGCCTGCTCAAGGATCTCCACCAATCATGTTCAACTTTGCGGGTTCTACCTCCATTGACTTGGAGTAATCTTGACCATATGTTTAGGTCTATTAGATCCGAGGGCTATGGTGCCTCCTAGGGGCTATAAATATGACCCTGACCCTCCTGGAGAGTTGCTAATTCAGAAACCCTAATTCATATTTTCTAGAAAGAATTAGCTAGAGAGGGGTCCCTAGAATGGATCTGCCTCTTTAGGGTTTTAGCAACAAGAGAGATTGAGAGAGTATTAGGTGGAGACAGAAGTGGAGGAAGCCCAGCTATCGTTGAGTTCTTTCTTGTATCTGTGGGATCAAGTCTCCTACCCCAAGGCTTGGTTCTAGAATCATTCGACAATTTGACTTCTAATACTAGTAAGTCTATTGTTCTTATTGTTCTTTGGTTTATAGGTTTACTTTATTCGCTTTGCACAAGGAATAGAGTAATCATTCATAGCGTAAGGGTTGTGCTTGGGCTAGGAATACTCGTAGATACTCCCTATCTAGCCAGATTTGTGGTAGCATCATGGGAAGTGGCAATCCCCTTGGTGTCTCTGTAATCCATATCCTATCAGGAGGTAAGGTAGGATTTATGGAGCTAGGGTTGAGCACTCTATGAGGTGTCTCTTTTTCCTAGGTACTCCCCTTAGAATATCTACATAGCTTATCATAGGTTAGAGGAACCCTAACAAAGGATTTCTCTCTATATCGCTCATATCTTGCTGTCTTGTCTTCCAAGCCTAGGGGTTAAGTATAGATTTAGGTTAGTCAGATGCACTCTTTCTCCAAGTGGTAAAGATATAAATAACGATACTTTGGAGTATCTCTTGGGTGAAGTGCTCATAGATATCTGTGTGCTTGCCGATCTTTGTGTGCGTAACTAATATCAACAATGCACACCCAAGACCTACATGCCTTGTTGCTTCACTATCATCATCCCGCCCAGTCTCCTTTCATATTATTAACACATGGTTCTTTTCCATGATAGCAAATATAGCCAACCATGATCCAGAATCCACCTATATCTCGCAGATGATTGTTGACACTTCTAACATCACATAAGCTAAGTTGTCATCCCTAGCATGGCGCCAGAAGTGTGGTATAAAACTTTCCACTAATAAAATAAATATAGGATCTGTAAGCGTACAGATTAAATACCATTGTAGCACTTCACTGGGAAGTATTCTAGGTATCATTATTTATATTTAGCTCAAGGGAAAGAACTAAGGACTTAAACAATGAGATCAACTTGCAAAACATGGCTACTTATGAGTGATTGGGTTGCATAGTCACATACTTGGCAGGAGGGTAAACCTTAGATATATGATATATAAATTATAGAAGCCCAGGGAATATAGAGACTAGATTTAGACTACTCAGCTTTATATTAGGCAGACGTCTGATTAGTTCAAGAGATACAAAATCCTATGTAGTTCTAATTTATGAAGTCATTCATCTACTATAATGCTACTGTTGGGTATTTTAAACGCAAACAGAAAAATTCGCAAGCACACGGATACCGATGTAGCCTTCACCCGGGAGTATTCCACAGTATCGATTTTCCACAGGGAACGTGAGTGTACTAATTAAGAATCAAGATCGCCCAAGGATAACTATATAATTATTTTTGGTGGGAAGAGAGGAAGTTTCCTGAGAGTTCTCTAGTGATCTAAGAATCAAGAATTACTTCAAGATTATCTATTTCAGGACACCAGAACATTAACCACAGAAAGAGATGAGAAGGGGGCTAGGAAGCTCTGACTACGGTCCTACAAACACCGATCCGAACGAGGTGGAATACGTCGACCGTTAGGGCTGTCACTACCCTAAGGCTACCACAACAATCCGCAGGATTGGGTGCAATTCCAGGTAATTGCAAGACTAAACACCACGTCTAATCTATTAATTACTACTCTAGCGTTATAAAGACTAGAGCACTTGATGCAAGCGGGAATCCAATAAATAACTTGAATGTAAATAAAAGTAATTAGAGAACTCTGGAATTATGAATTGAAGAACCTGGAGAATGATGAAGAATGAACCAGATGCTGCAAAAGTACAATGTTGAGGAAGATCCACAGATCTGGCTCCTCCTCCTCCGCTCTCCTCTTCTCTCTTCCTATTTTCTAGATTACAACTAGAACTAACTAGAACTAGAACTAGAGGAACTAGAACTAGAACTAGATGAACTAGAACTAGAACTAGATGAACTAGAGGTAGAACTAGAAGAACTAGAGGGATCCTCTCTACTTGGATGAAGAATTGAAACCCTAGCTTTGATTCTGTAGAAGAGGTATGATCTCCAGGGGCCAGGGGGTCTGGTTTTATAGTCCCTTCAAGTGAATCTGGGCCGTTGGATCAAACCGACATTGATTGAACGGTTATCCTTGATCCTTTAGGTCGGTGGAGCATAATCCGCGAAACGTGTCCTGATTGGGCACTATAGCTTGGCGGGCGCCCAGGAGAGTAGGGCGGGCGCCTTGCCTCCGAGCCCGATAGCCTTCCCGTTCGTTCCCGTGGCTTCTGGAGTCTTCTAGATGATAGAAAATTGCGCGGTATGTTAATATCTCTATGTAAACCCGACGTGTGGGCCTTTCTTCCGTATTTCCTGATAACCCCCTGCAGAAATAGACAAACACCAAAACTCGTGGAATTCTGTGAGATAAAACCCTAAGTCTAGGTGTTGGTTCCATTTAGATCCTTTTCCATGATTAGTTGATGGTTAAATGTGAACATTAAGGACCGTCAACAAGCTCCCCCAAGCTTAACCTTTGCTCGTCCCTGAGCAAAGATGAACTCAAGAGTTTCTGCAGTGGTTTCATGCCTTAAAGATACACATGCGTTCAAACAAGATCTCATCTCTAGGTTAGGGTTTAACTGTTAAGATTTTAAACTTACTCATTTTACCTTCCACCATGGGGCTTGTAACCGTTACTTGTGTCTTGAGCAGTTAAAAGATAGAACGGTCTAGTCAAGCGCCATGTCTCATGTTCTTCGATTAACTATAGCTCTGGAGTTTTTGCAGATTTTCAAATAAAACTCAGAGATTCCTTGTATGACTCTCTCTAGTCTCTGTTTTGTGGTATTTCTGGATCCTTACCAAGGCAGTAATGGTGTATGCCTTCTCTCAAAGTATGTGGTATTTGTGGGATAAGGCATAGTGGCATTGCCTTTTCTCTCACCCTACTCTAATAAGGTTTTGATATCTGGAGCTCATAGGTGGGAGACAGCTAATACATACTTATAAGACATTTATTGCATAGTCAAACCATGGATCCAGAAGAACAAGTCAATAAGTCAAATCAAGATGTGCATGTGTGGCGAATTAATGGTGATAATGGTGAAAGTAATGGTGAAAGTCTAATTCTACTTTTGCTCTTTTGAGGGGGTACATACCTTTCTTGCTCTTTTGAAACTTTTGAGGAGAATGAGATGCTCTATATTTTCTTTTCCTTTTCTCTCAGGTGGGTATCTCGTACCCCTAATTTTACTGTTAGACACTTGTCCATTTTTACCTCTCGTCTCACTTTTTCTTTTCTTTCGAGGTTCCGGGCACTTGCCCCTTTTTATTTCCTCGTATCTTTTTTTTCTTTTTTTAGAGCACTCATCTCTTGAAATAATGTAGCAAGTGGTAGTAACCAAGATAACTTGAGCATTTGTTTCACAGGGGAAAACAGAAATATTTTTGGCTATTCTCTCCCAGATTAGGAGTAGAATATTTTCGGGTGGTTCTGGAGATGGAAATGAGTGGATGTATGTGGATGCGTACTTCCAGAGTAGAAGCAGCATGTATGAGTGAACGTGCAAGTGAATCTTGATTTAACCACATGACAAGCTCCTAAGGGTCTACACAGCTTGACCACACTCAATGCTCATAAGCAGTAAAAAGTAAATGTGTGGCTCAAAGTCTAGCAAACATGTATATATGGCTGTGGTAGGAATTTAAACTCTCATCATACAGGAACTCATCATGCAACATTTTAAAGATTTTCAAAGATAAAATTCTCCAGAATTCTAGCATCTCTAGGAACAGATAAACAACAGCTCAACCTTCCCATATCATATCCGTTAACAACTTAGACTTCCGATCAAGTACTCTTCCCACAACTTCAGGTTTAGAGCAAATTTTAATTAATAACAATCATGCCTAAACTTGAGAGAGATTTCAATTTTGAGAACTAGTCATGGCAGAGCAACTATTCATCATTTCCATGTGAGAGCTTATCATGAGGGTTCATAGCAAACTTTATTTATTTATTTATTTAGCAAACTAAGCAAATATATATATAAGCACAAAATCTTTATTTGGGTTTTTATGATTATGCATCTTTTTATTATTTGAGTAAAATATAAACGCGAGTAAAACACTTAGCTGGATAAATGGGGGTGCTCTCCCCCAAGCTGGATTTTGACGTAATTTCTTCTGATATAGCCAGCAGGTGGCGGAGGTGTATTTGAATGTCGGCAGCACCCTGACAGCGACTAGGATGTCCTCCGTCTGCTAGTCTTCTTTGATCCTTGAATTCTGTGGAGCTCAAATAGACAACAAAGCTTTGTGGAACTGGTTAAGTGTTAGCATAAATATCTAGCCTTTATCATGTTGAGCCTCCTCAGTTAATGTTACTTTCTTTAGTAGGATCATAAATCTATTTTTATATTTTCATTTTTACAGAGCAGAAAAATATTTATTTTATTTTTATGCCACCACAGTGAATGTACTTATAGGTTTTATGCCATGAGCATACTCACATGGGGCTTACTATTTTTAACATTTTTATTTTCTTTTCAAGATGATATGAACCTGATTAACTAAGCAAACTATTTTAAAATAATTGAAAGGAAAAAGATAACTACCAAGTTTACCTCTTGGCAAGGCGTTCAGTGTTTTTAAGTCCTCCGAACTGGACTCTCCGTTTTCTCAGTCGTCCTGGGATTCGTTGAATGGCGTAGTCGGTGGTTCCGGCGACGCTTCTTCTTTGTGTATAACTATCTTCTCTCTACACACCTGACTCGGTGCTACGGTCTCCTCAGGATAGTTCTGTTCAAGTTGTATGTCTTCAGACCTTACAACTTCTCCTTCGTAGTCTGCCCATCTGTCCTTGATGATTTGCCTCCTCTGGTTGCAGTTGCGTCGTCTTCTTCTTGTTCTGACCTGCTTAGAGTCTTCAACTATATAGTTAGGGTCACTGAAATAGCAGCGTACCTTCTCAGAGGGGAAATGCATGTGGACTTCTCCGGTTTCAATGTAGATGATTGCTTTAGCGGTGCTGAGAAACGATCTCCAAAGGATGATGGGTGGATCGTACTCGTCTTCTCCCGTGTTAATAACCTGAAAGTCTCTCGGAATGTCTGATCTGCCATCTGGAGCTGAATGTATGTCGGTTTTAGGGGCATGGTTCCGAACAGGAGATGATAAGTGACTGCGGCCATTATGTTGACGTCAGATCCGGTATCGTAGAGTGTCTTCTGAAAAGAATATCCGTTGATTGTGCGCTCGATGCTTGGAACACCAGGGTCGTCCTTCTTGATCAAGAAAGGCGACTTGAGTCGACGATCTTGACCTCCTTGAGCTGCAGTGATCATCTTAGCTGACTGAGTCCACATTTGCTTGTTCCTATTCCCCCTGTTGATCCTCTTCCTTGGTTCATGTCGGGATTGCTTTGAGATTTGTGTAGTCTTGTTCTTGAAGGAAAATGTCTCCTTCCTCCCCTTGATGTAGCAATTGATCTTGGCAGCACTAGCGTAGATGACAGCTCCCGAGGTGTTAAGGAATGGCCTCCCATGGGCATAATGTTGACGCTGGAGCCAAAGTCGCAGAGTGCTTCTAGGAAGTCCACCATGCCGATGGAGATCGGGATGACGGGGCGTCCTGGGTTGTCTCTCTTGACCGGCAGAAGGTCAGTAATTACTTCCACAACAGGGTTACTCTAGTAGTTACGTCCTCAAGCATCTCAGGGCAGTGATTGCCTGAGTGTCCAGTATCTCCAGTGTGTTTGTGCTCCTAGATCTAGGTTCTTCACTTGGTGGAGTCTGGGAGTTGTAAAAGTCCCTCATATCTTGCTCGAAGTGTACCTGCTCATAGAGACAGGGTAGAGATCAAGTGCATGGGCCCTGTTGGTGGAAAACACCAACAGAACAAAAAATGTATTTATTCTTTTTTTCTCTAAACTTAAGCATAGTGAGCAAGATGAAGTTAATGGATAATTAAGATCATGAGTGCAGCATTTATAACATTTGTCAGATCAAATTGCTCAACCTAATGGAAAGATAACCTATCTATACTTATGTGTTTTCTCTTTTTTTATATATATCTTCCAAAGACTGAGTATGCAACACTTTAGCACATATGATTAGGAGTGTGGGATCACAAAGGTGGAAGGACTAAACATATTGAATCGATTGGGTTGGTTAATCTAGAGTTGTAAATCATACATGTTTGTCTCTTTTATTCATGTGAATGCCAGAACCAAGGAGAAGCTTTATAGAAGTGATAGTCAAGTACCTTACGATGTTACCTTACTTGAAGAGTGATGGTAGAGTATCACCTTGTGAAAGCTTTCCTTTCTTATCGGTTGTGCATCGTGTTTGTGGCACACTCCATGGATCATCACTTGTGAGCTATGCCTTCCTTGTGTAAATTGTTAAACTTCATGTGCCTCTCTCTTTGTCTCTAATGTGAGTTTATCTCAGGACTTCCTAGGTCGATATTGAAAGTTTTCTTGCAAGGGTTAGTCCAACAAAATATCCAATATCTACTATAGCATACTATCGGTTCAAAAAATCAACCTAGACACCATGTCTAATTTGATTTAGGAGGGCACTTTAACCTAAGCTTCATGCTTAATTTAAACTCCCTTGGAAGCAAGATCATCAGCCCTAAACTAAGCACCATGCTTAATTAAGAGATAGATGAAACTACTCCAAACCTAGACATATACTAAAGTAAATAAAGGTAGCATGAGAGCATTTATAGAGATCTACTCAAGTGGGGATGAAGTAGTGTGATTAGTATTTAATAAAATTGAGCATGTCTTAAAGGTAGGGACAACCAACATAGCAACATGGCAAAGGATGTTTTTATGTAAAGTACTCCCCCAAGCTTGAATTTTGCAAAATTCAAGTTTGGATGAATTTAATTCAATGTTGTATGATGATTGGTTGGACATATCTTGTGCTTGTCATTCATCCGATCTTCTTGGTCCAATCCTAGAAAGGTTAGTGACAAGAATACCCGAAGGAATTTTTTTACAATTATCCTTATATGCTCAACACACAAGGTAATGTTGCAAATAATTAAAAGCTCATGTTACAATCTGATTAGTGCTTGTTTTAGGACACTAAGCTTATCCTTGGGAAACCATCAATTTATATTGGCGAAGTGGTTTCCCCTCCAACGCTGACCTATATCAAGATCAACTCAACGAGATCTGCAAAATTTCTTATAGACATATGCATCGACAATCGCCCTTTTAAAGTTTTTATAAATAGAAAGGATGAGGGGGTTGGAGATCTCGAATGTGGTGATGTTGGAGAGACCAATGGATTGTGAAAATGTTGCATATGAGCATGGAGTAAATGAAGTGGCTATGAAATAAATTCCATGCTCATTAATGCTTAGAGTGAAATCCATGTGGTATGGTGAAAATGGTAAGGTGAGTGTGGTAAAAAAGGAAAAGAAAAAAGATACACGGACGACTTGGTTTGAAACTAGCACAGCTACCGTTCCCCGGCAACGGTGCCAGAAAGCTTGTTGGGTATTTTAAACGCAAACAGAAAAATCCGCAAGCGCACGGATACCAATGTAGCCTTCACCCGGGAGTATTCCAGAGTATCGATTTTCCACAGGGAACGTGAGTGTACTAATTAAGAATCAAGATCGCCCAAGGATAACTATATAATTATTTTTGGTGGGAAGAGAGGAAGTTTTCTGAGAGTTCTCTAGTGATCTAAGAATCAAGAATTAATTCAAGATTATCTATTTCGGGACATCAGAACACTAACCACAGAAAGAGATGAGAAGGGGGCTAGGAAGCTGCGACTACGGTCCTACAAACACCGATCCGAACGAGGTGGAATACGTCGACCGTTAGGGCTGTCACTACCCTAAGGCTACCACAACAATCCGTAGGATTGGTTGCAATTCCAGGTAATTGCAAGACTAAACACCACGTCTAATCTATTAATTACTACTCTAGCGTTATAAAGACTAGAGCACTTGATGCAAGCGGGAATCCAATAAATAACTTGAATGTAAATAAAAGTAATTAGAGAACTCAGGAATTATGAATTAAAGAACCTGGAGAACGATGAAGAACGAACCAGATGCTGCAAAAGTACAATGTTGAGAAAGATCCACAGATCTGGCTCCTCCTCCTCCGGTCTCCTCTTCTCTCTTCCTATTTTCTAGATTACAACTAGAACTAGAACTAGAACTAGATGAACTAGAACTAGAACTAGATGAACTAGAGGTAGAACTAGAAGAACTAGAGGGATCCTCTCTACTTGGATGAAGAATTGAAACCCTAGCTTTGATTCTGTAGAAGAGGTATGATCTCCAGGGGCCAGTGGGTCTGGTTTTATAGTCCCTTCAAGTGAATCTGGGCCGTTGGATCAAACCGACATTGATTGAACGGTTATCCTTGATCCTTTAGGTCGGTGGAGCATAATCCGCGAAACGTGTCCTGATTAGGCACTGTAGCTGGGCGGGCGCCCAGGAGAGTAGGGCGGGCGCCCTGCCTCCGAGCCCGATTGCCTTCCTGTTCGTTCCCGTGGCTTCTGGAGTCTTCTAGATGATAGAAAATTGCGCGGCACGTTAATATCTCTATGTAAACCCGACGTGTGGGCCTTTCTTCCGTATTTCCTGATAACCCCCAGCAGAAATAGACAAACACCAAAACTCGTGGAATTCTGTCAGATAAAACCCTAAGTCTAGGTGTTGGTTCCATTTAGATCCTTTTCCATGATTAGTTGGTCGTTAAATATGAACATTAAGGACCGTCAACAGCTACACTATCATATATAGCATAAAAGACTCTTCATTTATGTATAAGGAACATTGCTATAAAAAACCGAGACAGAGCTGGACTTCCTACGCAACTATGGTTCTACGTATCCTAACAATAGGGGATGGAATACAAAGGACTCAATGGAACTATCACTTCCGCGATCTATCATGCTACCCAGCCAATAGGGTGTAATTGCAAATAAACGACATCTAAGCACCATGCTTATATGACATCTACCACTTAACTCTCCCACGAAGAAAGCTAAGCACTTTGCAAACATATACATAAACTCATTATCAATCATAACCATATCAAATGTAAAACTAGAATAAACTAGGAACATAATAAATAGAAACATAATGATATTAGAATAAAGTGAAAAGAGAGATTAAAGATAATACCATTCTCTGATGATGAAGATGTGGAAATTCTGAGCACAGGCGCTCGACTATTCCTCTATCTAATCTAATCTATGTAGAAGATGAAGATTAGGAGTAGATAATCTATCTCTAATCCCTAGCTCTAATGGCCCCCTCTAATTCTCATATGAGAATAAAATATAATTATAATTTTCTCTCTCAAATCTGAGCTCTCCTCTAGGGGTAGGCTTGTATTTATAGCCCCCTAAGAAGCACCACAGCCCTTAGATCAAACTGACTTAAACGTGCGCTTAAGATTGATCCTCAAAGTCGGTGGAGGCAGGATCCGCGAGACTGCACCTGATTGGTCTAGGTCTCCGGGCAGCCGCCCCACCCTACCCTAGGTGCCCGCCTCTGCCATGTGGCAAGTGGGTCCTAGGTTTCAGGACACGCCTTCCTGTGTCTTCTAGAGTATTCTAGAGTTGATATTCGGGTCTTCTCTCTATGTAAATTCAACATGTGGACCTTCTTTTTGATGGATTATGAGGATGCTACGCTAGCTAGGAAACAAAATTTTTCACCTCGTAAACAAGGATCAACTGCAAGTTATAGATCACGGAATTACCACTAGATGCGCAGATGCAGCGGAAGCGACTCGGTGTAGTTGTGCGTGTAGTAGCAGTGCCGTGTAGTTGTGTGGTCGTCCACCACACCAATCCCACTCCCGCGGTTTGTCCTTGTGCTCTAGATGCAGCACCTCCGAGGTATCCCACACGTGCAGGGAAGAAGCATTGCGCCTCCGGACTACTAGGTCCGCGAGGAGCAAAAGGCACAAGCGTGGGTGAGCGGCGGTGGCTGCCTAATGGCGTAGGATTAACCCTGGCCACGCCCCCTCCCTCTCTTATATAGGCGTCCTCCAATCAGCCCCTAATCGGGGGCACAATTAGAAACCCTAATCCTTGTCTAATTCAGGTCCAACCCGAATTAGGTTTCTAGCCCCTTAAGCGTGCGATCCTATGGGTTCACATACATATAGACATGGGCTGAGTACTCCTACTCGCCCAATATATGACAGCGGCCTCTAGCAAGGCATGACAACTCCTATACATACGCAAAGATCATATCAGACAAACCACTACATACATATACATGTTATTCCCTTGCCACACGATATTTGGTTCAACTCGTGGGTTAACACTTAACCCAAGCACGGCCATGCATTTGTTGATCCAATCACTTGAGTGATCCAGTGATATCTCTCTCACTTAGAGAGGGGCAAGTTCCATCTTGATCATCTATGTCTCATAGCATGTTCCTCGACAAACCTGAAGACCACCTTTATAACTACCGTGTAACGGAGTAGCGTTTAATAGTCCCTAAGTAGGTCATTTCACATCTTGAGAACATATGACAATCTCAGGTCTAAGGACAAAACGTACATGATGTATAAAGAGATAATAAGAACATCTCATGTTGGGTCAGTCCAGCCCCATGTCATACATGTGTCCACATTATTAGTTTCACATCTCTATGTCTATGACTTGTGAAACAAAGTCATCAACTAATACATGTGCTAATCTAATGTTCATGTGTATCCTCACACAAACTCTGATCAGGGACAACTTTAAAATAACCATACAAGTAAAAGAGTTTCACAAACAATTCACATAATTATTAATCAATACAAGTTTGCCTATAATGGATATTCACTGAACATATAATATATGTCATGGATACAATCGTAATATCATCATCTCTATGATTACCTCTAGGGCATATTCCCAACAGTCTTCCACTTGCACTAGAGTTAATCTCTAAGATATCTAATACCCATAGACCTCAAGTGTGCCTCATGCTTAGGCTGTGGAAGAGCCTTTGTCAAAGGATCTGCAATATTCAATTGTTAGAGGATAGATAAATTGTTGTTTTCTATAATTGTTAGAGTTTATTTTATATACGAGTTCTATTTGATTTGGAATTAGAATCCTAGTCATATCTAGTTGTAACTCTTTAGGATAGAGTATAAATATAGGCCTAGTAGTGATAGAAGAGGACAATCCAATCAATCATACACAAAGTTTTTACATCTATTCTCGCATCTACTTTTGAAGACTTCGTCAACTCACATATTTTTTTTTTACTTACGAGTTCTGAAGTACTCAAAGAATTCTCAAGTTCCATGTGAATACCTCTTGGCTGTGGCATTCGGGCGCATCGCTGTTGTCGGGACCAAAGTATTCGAGTTATCACCTTTGTCAATTGCAAGGTCAAATCGGCTAGCACGCCTTAACGTTAAAATCGGGTAATAGCCCTTTGTGTTTGCAGATCTACTTTTGCACCAACAAATCTTTTGGCACGCCCGGTGGGACCAATCTATCATCAAGATCAAGATGTCTACTACTGAGTTCGACACAGACAACATCATTGCTGTAACCGAGGCTGATCTCTGGGATGAGCAGAAGCAGGCTATGCCAAGAGCTATGGAAGAATACAAGCAGCTCTGCTTGAAATCCTTCAGTGTCAACAGGAGCGGTGAAGTAATCCAGAAGCAAGACCTGCCGATGCCTCGTCAGATCACTTTTCAAGCCAATCCTAGTAAATTGCAAGATATGGTTGACAATGCTATTAATCGTGCTTTGATCAATCAATCCAGTGTGCTGTCTAATACTATTTTCAACGCTGTGGCTAGAACATTCAAAGAAGGACAGGCACCACCATTATACATGGGCCCGGCCTATCATCAGCTAGGGTTGTCATCGGTTACGGCTCCATCAGCTCCTCCGGCTGTTGTGGGTATAGAAGCTACTTCTCCACCAAGCACACTAGGGATGACTAATGGGCAATCTACACCGATGAGAACTAATCTAGCAACATCAGAGGGGCGGGTTCATCGGCATCGGCTATGTCAGGATCTGTATTCTAGAATTGCCAAGTTCCTCCCAATTGGTGGGGATATGGTATGCCCCCAGAATTCTTTGCAAATAGTTCTGGAACATCTCAGGTGGTTGACTTGGCAGGGAAAGCTCCTATGACATCGGCACCTCCAGTTTCGCTGATGACTCAAAATCCTCAGTATTCAACTACTACTACTGCAAGGCCTATTACAGGGAACTTTTAGATGCCAACATTCCAGATACCTAATGCATCGGCAGATCCACTGCTGACGCACTAGGGGTTTATGACTCAGACAGGGTATGTCAACCTAATGATGACACCCAATTATCAGCCATCGGCAGGGCCCGCGCTGATGAATGCCAACAATGGGTGGACAGGGCAGTTTGTGTTTCCACAAACGATACAACATAATCATCAGGCTGTAGGATTCCAGCAGGGACAGATGCAGGATGGTTTTTAGAATCAAGGACCAGCCAATCAGCCGATGAATCTTGCTCAGCAGATTGGTGGCCAACAGCCTATGGCCAATGCCATGTTCCCTAGAGATCGTGCACCTTAGAGGCATGTGGAGGCTTATCAGCAGGTGCCGGAACATCAACCCCCAAATCGGCAGGATGCCAATGCCTATTGGGCCGATAAGATAGCTGAAGTAATGAGAGAACAGTTTTGGATAAAGCCCAAGGTCAATACTTATTCTTATCGGACACCGTACCCCCTGCATATGTTTTAATCCCACTGCCAAATCGGTACAAAGTACCGGATTTCACCAAATTCTCTGGACAAGATGACACGTCAACTATGGAACATGTCAATCGGTTCATCATCCAGTTCGGAGAAGCGGCTAACATAGATGAGCTAAGGGTTCGCTTATTTTCATCATCTTTGTCAGGATCGACATTTACTTGGTTTATTTCATTGCCTCCAAATTCAGTAATTACTTGGGCCGATCTAGAGAAGCAGTTCCACAAGTACTTCTTTTCTAGAGTCCATGAGAAGAAGATTACCGATTTAGTAAGGCTGAGGCAACGCAATGATGAATCGGTTGAAAGTTTTGTGCAAACGTTGCGGGATGTCAAGAACAAATGTTACAGTCTGGTTTTGGGTGATCGGTAGCTAGCCGATTTGACTTTCCAGGGATTGTTGCCACACATCAAAGACAAGTATGCTTCTTAAGAGTTTGAAAGTCTAACTCATTTGGTGCAGAGGATCTCTGATCAAGACATCAAGACTTTTGAACCTAGGAAGGCTTGGAACAAGAAAGTGTCATTTGTCGATGAGGCAATAAGTTCAGATTCTGATGAAGAACCAGTCATCGGTTTGGCAGAATGGGTGAAAAACAAAAAGCCGATGTCTTGTCCTTTTGGCTAGAAAGAACCGGAGAAGTTTGCTTTTGATATTACTAAGGTCGATAGGATATTTGATTTTCTGATTCAGGAAAGACGCCAACAAGAGTGGAATCGGTATAAAGATCACTAGAATTGCCCGTTCTTCATTCATTGTTGGGAGCAAAATATCAAGCTACCGACTGTCAGAGACTGCCTCGAATGTAATGGTTATAATCGGTATGACCGGCCAAATCGACGATTCCAAAACGAAGATCGACGCTTTAATGAGCCGATCAGGGGGAGGATGTCAGTTCATGATCGGCTGGGGGGTGTTGGGTATTCTTAACATCATTACCAAAAGTAGACTTAGTTTTCTAAATCTGATAACGGTGCCAAAAATGCCAAACCTATCCCTCACACCACTTAAGCCAAGTTGTCATCCCCAGCATGATATGAGAGACACGGTATTGAAATATGCAATTGCTCTTCTAAATAAATAATGAATGGAATCTGCAAGCGCACAGATTAATACCGATGTAGCATTTTAACCGAGAAGTATTCTAGGTATCATTATTTATATGTTTACCACTGGGAAGGGATTAGCAATCATCAATATTGATTACAGAATAAAATATGAGATTGAGTATCTATCATTGCATGTATAGTTGAGAACATTTATCTAACTCTTTCATACAGGGATAAGTGTCACATAAAAGATATATGAAGTAATGAATAGTGACAAAGATAATTAATCTGATCAGCATAACTAGCCACATAATAAATATGATAAGCTCCTCAATTAGATACTCTAGAAAGTCATTAGCATGGAATTAGAACGAACTACAAGAATATTTCCTAAGTTATTCTCAACTATATAGTCTAGCATTATCATAGTTAGTGCAAGCATACTTAGCAATCATTGCGAGACAAGACTACGCCCATGCATAGTGATATTAGCATGGTAAATGACATCACTCCCCTGTAATAATATTGCTCTGCCAGCCCAATACACGAGAGGGGGACTATATAAGAATCAATGAAGCTGTCACTATCACGAACTACCCCACGATCTGGCATATTGGGTACAATCGCAGATAAATACGGTATAAGCACCACGCCTACACAATATCTATCATTTACCCATGGATCCGATTGATAAACGCTATACGATCCTAAACATGTATATAGATCCAATCTAACTAAGCCAAGTACATAACTATGATAAACTAAGAACAATATAATCTTGAATATAAACAAGTAGAGCAAAGTCATAAGCAATATATTGAAGTAGAACAAAGTCATATTCATAATATTGAAGAACAAAGACGATTAGAAGAACAATTAGAAGAACAATTAGATAATTACCAAGAATCCTCTTGACAGATCCGGAAACCAATCGAAGATTGACTCCTTCTAGTTCTAATCCTATGTAGCTATGCTAATCTAGATATCTAATTGATGTGGTGGCTCTAATCTTGATCAGAGGCTTCTTCTCCCTTGAGGAACAATGAATTAGGGTTGAGAGGCTCTCTCCTCCAGGGGCCAGGGGGTCTGGTTTTATAGTCCCTGCAAGTGAATATGGGCCGTTGGATCAAACCGACATTGATTGAACGGTTATCCTTGATCCTTTAGGTCGGTGGAGATCTTTCCCGAAAGAGAGTCCTGTTTAGACTCCAACAGGGGGCGGGCGCCCAGGTCAACTGGGCGGGCGCCCAGTGCCTGGCCCTGTTCGGCCTCCGCTTCCTTCCCGTGGCTTCTGGAGTCTTCTAGATGTAATATAATTGCGCGGTACGTTGATATCTCTATGTAATCCCGACGTGTGGGCCTTTCTTCCGTATTTCCTGATAACCCCCTGCAGAAATAGACAAACACCAAAACTCGTGGAATTCTATCAGATAAAACCCTAAGTCTGGATGTTTATTTCATTTGGATCCTTTTCTTTATTTATTTGATAATTAAATTTGATACTTAAGGACCGTCAACAAACTCCCCCAAGCTTACCTCTTGCTCGTCCCTGAGCAAGGATAGACTCAGTGATGGATCATAAGTTGTTGTAATATCTTTAAAAATTGACGGTACACATGCTTTTAAATGAGGTCTCATCTCTGAGTTAGAGTAAACTGTCAAGACTTAAAACTTACTTACTTTACCTTTCATCATGGGACTTGTAACCGTCACTTCTGTCTTGAGCAGTTAAAAGATAGAACAGTCTAGTCAAGTGCCATGTCTCTTATTCTTGATCAGCTATAGCTCTGGAGTTTTTGCAGATTTTCAAATAAAACTCAGAGATTCCTTGTATGACTCTCTCATATCTCTCTTTTGTGGTATTTCTGGATCCTTACCAAGGCAGTAATGGTATATGTCTTCTCTCAAGATATATGGTATTTATGGTATAAAGCATATTGCCTTCTCTCTCACTCTACTCTAAAAAGGCTTTAATATCTGGAGCTCATAGGTGGGAGATAAAGTATACATACTCACATGACATTTATTGTATAGTCAAACCATGGATCCAAAGAAACAAATCAATAAGTCAAATCAAGATGTGCATGTGTGGTGAATGAATGGTGTATGGTGATGATGGTGATAACAATGGTAAAAGTCTAATTCTACTTTTGCTCTTTTGAGGGGATACATACCTTCCTTGCTTTCTGAAACTTTATGAGGAGAATGAGATGCTCTTCTTTTTCTTTTCTCTCAGGTTGGTATTTTGTACCCCTAATTCTACTATCGGACACTTGTCCATTTTTACCTCTCCTCTCACTTTTTCTTTTATTTCGAGGTTCCGAGCACTTGCCCTTTTTTATTTCCTCGTATCTTTTTTTTCTATTCTTTTTTTTAGAGCACTCATCTCATGATATAACATATAGCAAGTGGTAGTAACAAGATAACTTGAGCATTTATTTGAAAAACAAAAATATTTTTTTTGCTATTCTCTCCCGGATTAGGAGTAGAATGTTTTTGGGTGGTTCTGGAGATGGAAATGAGTGGATGTATGTGGATGGTACTTCTAGAGTAGAAGTAGCATATATGAGTGAACGTGCAAGTGAATCTTGATTTAACCACATGACAAGCTCCTAAGGGTCTACACAGCTTGTGGGGGTATAAACCCCTATACCCTTACGGCTAGACTTGGGCCAGGCGGCTTGGCCCATCACAAGGACAGCTCGAGGCTTGATCTGACTGCCTGGAGTTTTGCGCAAGGAAACAAGACGTGGAGATCAAGCAGGATTCTAGTCGGTTAGAATAGGAATTGATATCGAACTATCCATGGCAATTGTAACCGACTAGGATTAGTTTCCAGATGTGTAACCATGCCCTCCGGACTATATAAGGAGGAGCAAGGGACCCCCTAGGACACATTATTCTCTCAACTCAAACCAATACAATCAGACGCAGGACGTAGGTATTACGCCAACTCGGCGGACGAACCTGGATAAAAAGCTTGTCCGTGTCTTGCGTCACCATCGAGTTCGTAGTTTGCGCACCGTCTACCGATTATCTACTACCGTGGGTATACCCCAAGGTAGAGTGCCGACCAGCTTTCGTCGACAGTGGCGCGCCAGGTAGGGGGTGTGCGTGCAAATTCCCCGGCGAACAAGATGGTCACAATTCCAGCTTCCGCGACCGTGCCCGAAGGCCTCACGTTCACCGTCGGCCAGATCACGTGGACGGCGCGCAGCGGTGGCCTCACGACCACGGTTTCAGAAGAAACTCAGATCCGATCTGAGATCACGTCGTCTCCGATCACTCGGGTGATGACACCGAGCGCCCGACCACTGTTTCTGCTCTACAAGGGAAAGAAGATCGACTGCTCGGACCTTCTCCAAGCGCTTGATCGCGCCGATTCCAAGCTACTCAAAGCCTCCCAACTAGTAGATGGAGTCCTGCGCCAGCCTGATCAAGCCGCCCCAACGGATTTTTTCAAATCCCGCCGGCTAACTCGTGTCATTACACACGAACGGCTGGGAACGTCTCTGACGATAACCTCAACTCCCTCGGGACGATCCGTCAAGCTCAAGGCTAACCCGGAGGAAGATTATCCTTGCGGCCTGAAAAACTCGGCCTCCCTCTACTCACGGCACATCCAATCCGTTTTCAGCAAGGCGGGTTGGCCGCCAAAAAGGAATGATCGACCTGCTTGTCACTACGTCAACATGGTGACGATCTGAGAACTACGGGATGGCCAGGCTTCCAGCACCAATTCAAGCACCGGTTCCGTCCCTACCGAAGTTATAAATTCCGAAGACGAGGGCTACGTCCTGGATTTGCCTTCACATCCTCCGGGTTTCTCTCGTTTCCCGGTATTTCCCCCCCGACGAGGAGACATTGTTTTCAACGTCAGCACCGACGAGCCAGTCGTTGATGGAGAAACGGACGAGCAGAGGCAGCTCCGCGAGCAGCGTAACGCCGATCGCGCCCGACGACGCGCGGATGAGGAACGACAAATTCCACCGCATAATCTCAGCGACGCTTTCGACTTGGTCGGGGACCAGCCAGTCTACAAAACGCCAAGCGCCAACGTGGCTATCGCCATGGCTAATTTAGATCGGCTCCCTGATACTCCTGAGTGCCAGGGAGTCCGAACCAGCGTCCGAGCGCACCTGATCGCCGCAATGGGACAGACAGCCACTCTGCTCAAAAGAGTCCAGGCCGTCTCTTATACAGAAGCCACCTCCGACCAGACTAATCATAGCCGGACCTCACCTCCTCGAAGCAAGCACCACCGCAGCCGTTCCCCCGATAACCATCGAAGAGATTCACGGCGCGACGATGGCGGTCGGAATGCTGACGGTCACCGCGAGCAGAATCGAAGGCGCAGTCAAGAAGTAAACCAGCACAGGGATCTTCGATACAACATCCCTCCCAGGGATGCCCGGGACCGCATCAACAGGCGCGCAACGGAGAGGGCTGTCCACGAAAACCTGCGCCGTATTGAGTATGATGCAACGCACGGCCCCCCGGGCCTGAGACAGTTCTCCTCACACCTCCGCCAGGTCGTGTGGCCCCGCAATTTCAAGCTCGAGAAACTTAAAAAATATGACGGCAAGGAAAATCTAGAAAATTGGATCACTCTCTACGAAATCGCCGTCCGATCAGCAGCGGGAGATGAGCACGTCATGGCCAACTACTTCCCAGTAGTCCTCTACCAGGCTGGTCATCAGTGGCTTCTTGGCTTGCCCGAGGACTCCTTCGACTCTTGGGAAGAGCTACGCCAGGCTTTTATCGATGACTTCATTGCCACATGCGAGCAGCCTGGAAACAAGTATGACCTCGAAAGGATAAGGGACAGGAAAAACGAACCTCTGCACGATTACATCTGACGATTCTCGGATATGCGCCTTAAGATCCCGAAGATTTCCCACGACGAGGCCATCTCTGCCTTCATCAAGGGCCTGCGTTTCCATGAAGCACTGAGGAACAAACTGTTGTGCAAAAGGCAAACAACGATGGCGGAGCTCCTCGCCACGGCTAAAAACTACGCCGATGCCGACGACGCAGAGAAACTAATCCGGAACGATGCGAGAGGCCCCGACCAGCCTCCCCGGTGTTGACGGTCCTTAAGTATCAAATTTCATTATCAAATAAACAAAGAAAAGGATCCAAATGAAATCAACATCCAGACTTAGGGTTTTATCTGACAGAATTCCACGAGTTTTGGTGTTTGTCTATTTCTGCAGGGGGTTATCAGGAAATATGGAAGAAAGACCCACATGTCGGGATTACATAAAGATATTAACGTGCTACGCAATTATCTTACATCTAGAAGACTCCAGAAGCCACGAGACCGAAGCGGAGGTGAAACGGGGCCTGACCCTGGGCGCCCGCCCAGTTGGTCAGGGCGCCCGCCCTGCCCCTGAGTCCAATCAGGACTCTGCTTTGCGGGAGATTTCCACCGACCTAAAGGATGAATCTAAACCATACAATCTATGTCGGTTTGATCCAAGGGCCCATATTCACTTGGAGGGACTATAAAACCAGACCCCCTGGCCCCTGGAGGAGAGAGCCTCTCAACCCTAATTCATTGTTCCATCAAGGGAGAAGAAGCCTCTGATCAAGATTAGAGCCACCACATCAATTAGACATCTAGATTAGCATAGCTACATAGGATTAGAACTAGAAGGAGTCAATCTTCGATTGGTTTCCGGATCTGTCAGGAGGATTCTTGGTAATTCTCTAATTGTGCTTCTAATTGCTTTCTAATTATCTTTGTTCTCCAATATTATGAATATGACTTTGTTCTACTTCAATATATTGCTTATGACTTTGCTCTACTTGCTTATATTCAAGATTATATTGTTCTTAGTTTATCATAGTAATGTACTTGGCTTAGTTAGATTGGATCTATATACATGCTTAGGATCGTATAGCGTTTATCCATCGGATCCATGGGTAAATGATAGATATTATGTAGGCGTGGTGCTTATACCGTATTTATCTGCGATTGTACCCAATATGCCAGATCATGGGGTGGTTCGTGATAGTGACAGCTTCATTGATTCTTACGGCTCTCGTGTATTGGGCTGGCAGAGCAACATTATTACAGGGGAGTGATTGCTATGTTTCTCATATTCCTTGCTAATATCACTATGCATGGGCGTAGTCTTGTCTCGCAATGATTGCTAAGTATGCTTGCACTAACTATGATATGCTAGACTATATAGTTAAGAATAACTTAGGGAATATTCTTGTAGTTCATTCTAATACCATGCTAATGACTTTCTAGAGTATCTAATTGAGGTGCTTATCATATTTATTATGTGGCTAGATCAGATTAGTTATCCTTGTCACTATTATTATTTCATATATCTTTTATGTGACACTTATCCCTGTATGAAGAGTTAGATATAATGTTCTCAATTATACATGCAATGATAGATGCTCAATCTCATATTCTATTCTGTAATCAATAGTGAAGATTGCTAATCCCTTCCCAGTGGTAAAAATATAAATAACGATACCTGGAATACTTCCCGGTTAAAATGCTACATCGCTATTAATCTGTGCGCTTGCAGATCCAATTCATTATTTATTTAGAAGAGCAATTGCATATTTCAATACCGCGTCTCTCATGTCATGCTGAGGATGACAACTTGGCTTAAGTGGTGTGAGGGATAGGTTTGGCATTTTTGGCACCGTTACTAGATTTAGAGAACTTAGTCTACTTTTGGTAATGATGTTAAGAATACCCAACACCCGGCGAGATGACGGTCGCGGCCGTTTCGACAACAGGAACCACCGTCGCCCCGACAACCGTGATCATAGAGAAGGTTGGGATCGGCGGCGCGACAATCGCGATGATTTTAGAGGAAAGCGCCCCTGCGACCACGACCACGAAGTGAATACGGTCAAGCGTCCCAACGGGCGGCGGGACTACCAAGTAGACTACAACAAAACGTTGAAGGGACCGTGCCAACTACATCCAAAGTCTAATCATACCATGGAAGAGTGCCGCGTCCTCAAAAACATCTATACACGGCGGGCCGCCCAAGGCGACTCCGCCAAGAAAAATGGCAAGCGAGACGGGCACGACCACGAAGACGAGGACGAGGACCAAGATAGGGACCCTCGACACCAATACGTCAGCCCCACTGACGTGGTCCACTCCATCTTCGGGGGCAAGGTCTCCATCGAATCTAAGCGAGAAAGAAAGCTATTAAAGAGAGCCTGCCTCAACATAGACAGCACGGACGGACTGATCGCAGACCCGAAATTTCCCCCGTGGTCCCACAGGGAGATCTGCTTCAGCAGGAAGGATCAGTGGGCCACTGTCCCAGAGCCAGGTCGTTTCCCTCTAATTCTGGACCCTTTCATCAACAGTATCAGATTCGAGCGCGTGCTCGTGGACGGAGGAAGCTCCATCGACATCCTCTTCCGCAACAGCCTGCCCGCTCTCAAGATATCTCCTGCACAACTAAAACCCTACGATGCTCAATTCTGGGGAGTTTTGCCAGGTCAGAGTTCAGTGCCCCTCGGACAGATAACATTGCCTGTCCAATTCGGCACACCCGACCACTTTCGGACAGAGTTCGTCAACTTCGTGGTCGCGGACTTTGACGGGACCTACCACGCTATACTGGGCCGACCATCGCTGATAAAGTTCATGGCAGTCCCGCACTACTCATACCTGGTCCTTAAAATGCCTACAGAGAAGGGTGTCCTAACCGTCAGAGGCAATGTCTACACCGCATATACTTGCGAAGAGGAAAGCTTCAAGATCACCGAGGCAATCGACCTCTCAATTCGCATGGCAGAAACAGCAACCCAAGCCGCGCAGCTGCCTCCCGACCAGCTCCTATTACCCGAACAGGAGACTGCAAGGAAGAATTCAAAATCCAAGGAGTATAAAGAAGTACAACTGGTCGACGGCAGCCCCGAGAAGACGGCCCTCATCGGGGCCAATTTGGACCCCAAATAGGAAGACGCGCTCGTCAGGTTTCTAAGGGACAACGTAAGCGTTTTCGCATGGAAACCCGCAGATATGCCCGGCGTCCCACGAAACCTGATCGAGCACTCCTTAAATGTCTCGAAGACCGCAAGACCCATCAAGCAAAAGCTGCGACGGTTCGCTCGTGACAAAAAGGAGGCTATTAGGACAGAAATAACACGGCTTCTAGCAGCTGGATTCATAAAAGAAGTGTATCATCCCGATTGGCTCGCCAATCCGGTTCTTGTACGCAAAAAGAATAATGAATGGAGAATGTGCGTTGATTACACTGATCTCAATAAACACTGTCCTAAATATGCTTTTGGTCTCCCTCGCATCGACGAGGTGGTCGACTCAATGGCCGGATGCGAACTCCTCTCTTTTCTAGACTGCTACTCTGGTTATCACCAGATTTCGCTAAAGGAAGACGATCAGATCAAAACATCTTTCATTACTCCTTTCGGCGCATATTGCTACACGACTATGTCATTCGGACTCAAAAATGCCGGAGCCACTTACCAACGGGCCATACAGCAATGCCTCCACGACGAGATTCGTGATGACCTCGTCGAGGCCTATGTAGACGACGTCGTCGTCAAAACAAGGGATGCAAACACCCTAATTGACAACTTAGACCGAACTTTTAAGGCGCTTAATAGGTACAAGTGGAAGCTCAATCCCAAAAAGTGCATCTTCAGTGTTCCTTCTGGTCTACTGCTCGGCAACGTTGTCAGTCGCGACGGCATACGGCCAAATCCTTCAAAAGTAAAAGCTGTACTCGACATGCGACCACCTAAAAATGTCAAGGATATTCAGAAGCTCACCGGATGTATGGCCGCTCTTAGTCGCTTCATCTCAAGACTAGGAGAAAAAGGCCTCCCTTTCTTCAAACTCTTGAAGGCGTCGGAAAAGTTTTCTTGGACAGAGGAAGCCGACACCGCATTCACTCAGCTTAAGACTTTCCTCACTTCACCGCCTATTCTTACAGCGCCTCAGCCCAATGAAGACCTACTCCTTTACATTGCTGCAACCGACAGGGTTGTTTCCACGGCAATAGTGGTCGAACGAGACGAGCCAGGTCATGTCTACAAGGTCCAGAGACCCGTTTACTTCATAAGCGAAGTCCTAAACGAGTCCAAGGCCAGGTACCCACAAATACAGAAGCTCATATACGCCATTCTAATAACGTCAAGAAAGCTGAAGCACTACTTCGATGGCCATCGAGTCTTGGTAATCACCAGTTTCCCTCTTGGGGACATTCTGCACAATAAAGACGCCAACGGCAGAATCGTAAAATGGGCGATGGAATTATGCCCATTTTCCCTGGAATTCCAGAGCCGCACCACAGTCAAGTCTCAGGCCCTGGTCGATTTCACTGCTGAATGGACGGATCTCAACAAGCCTCCCGTTCCCGACGTCTCCGACGACTGGTCAATGTTCTTTGACGGATCCTTGAACATCAACGGCGCCAGCGCTGGGATACTGTTCGTGTCGCCTAACAAGGACAAACTGCGTTACGTCCTTAGGATCCTCTTTCCGGCATCAAACAATGTCGCCGAATATGAAGCGTGCCTGCACGGCATAAGGCTAGCCGTTGAGCTGGGAGTCAAACGCCTCTATGTCTATGGCGACTCTGCTTTAGTTATCAATCAGCTCAACAAGGAGTGGGACGCAACCCACGAGAAGATGGATCTCTATTGCAAAGAAATTCGCAAATGGGAAACCAACTTCTACGGCATAGAGTACATCCACGTGGTCCGGGATAAGAACCAGGCAGCAGATGCGTTGTCAAAGTTAGGGTCATCTCGGGCCCAGATCCCGCGGGGTATTTTCGTCCAGGACATCCAGGAGCCAAGTGTGGGCACAGGCCTGGTCGAAAAGCAACTCACTGAGGCAATGCTCATAGACGATGCCACCCCGACAACCAGTGGCCATGATTGGCGCACCCCGTTCATAAGATATATATCGGACGGGTCCGGCTTTCAGGACAAAATAGAGAATGAGCGCCTCATTCGATGATCAAAGAATTACATACTGGTGGACGGCAAACTTATGCGGAAAAATGCAAGTTCTGAAGTACTGCTCAAATGCATATCCCAAGATGATGGCATCAAGCTCCTAGAGGACATACATGCCGGATCCTACGGCAATCACGCTGCATCCAGAACGCTGGTCGGGAAAGCCTTCCGAGCCGGTTTTTATTGGCCAACCGCGGTTAACGACGCAGAAAAACTGGTCCGACACTGCGAGGGATGTCAGTTCTTCGCCAAAAGGACCCACGTACCTGCTCATGAGATTCAAACCATCCCGTCATCCTGGCCCTTCGCCTGCTGGGGGCTCGACATGATCGGGCCATTTAAACCGGCCCCTGGCAACTTCAAGTTCGTTTTCGTGTTAATCGACAAGTTCTCCAAGTGGATTGAATACATGCCACTGGTCAAAGCAACCTCCGAGAAGGCTGTGGAGTTCCTTAATCAAATCATACACAGATTCGGGATCCCAAACAGTATAATCACCGACCTGGGTACTCAGTTTACTGGCACCACATTTTGGGACTTCTGCGATGACAGGGGCATTGTCATAAAATATGTGTCAGTAGCTCACCCACGGGCCAATGGTCAAGTTGAGCGCGCGAACGGAATGATCATTGACGCCCTAAAGAAAAGGCTGTACACCGAGAACGAGAGAGCACCCGGTCGATGGATGAAAGAGTTACCGGCCGTGGTCTGGGGCCTCCGAACTCAGACTAGTCGGAACACAGGAGTGTCACCCTACTTCATGGTTTACGGCACCGAGGCAGTCCTGCCGTCTGACATAACCTTCGGTTCCCCTAGGGTTGAAAACTTCGACCAGTCAACAGCCGACAACGCTAGAGAGCTCGAAATCAACTGCATGGAAGAAAAGCGTTTGAATTCTTGTCTCCGAACAGCAAAGTATCTCGTGGCAGTCAGGCGGTACCACAACAGGAACGTCAAGGACCGTTCCTTCGTGGTCGGCGATCTGGTACTTAGGTGGAAAACAAGCCAAGATGGAATGCACAAGCTATCCACTCCCTGGGAAGGACCCTTCGTGGTCGCCGATGTCACACGACCCACGTCCTACAGATTGGCATACCCAGACGGAACACGCGTGCCTAACTCTTGGCACATAGACAAACTGCGCCGATTTTACCCATAAGCTCTAGTAACTTTTGCTTGTAAATATCTTATAGCTGTCAATAATAAAAGTTTCTCTTTTTTACCTAAGCTCTAGTAACCTTCTCGCTGCCGAAACTGATCGGCCAAGCGTCGGGTAAGCTCGAGACGGTGCTCTTCCTAAGCGCTCATCTCGGATACTTTTTCTCCAACTTCTGACCGAAGCCGGTCCACCTCCGCGGCCAGGGCCTTGTTCTCGGCCACAATTCCTTCGATCTGGTCGAAGCACCGTTTCCGGTACTTCGCCGTTTTCATCGCGCCCTGCAAGAAAGGACAAATGACGAACACAGGAAAATTGCACAAAGTTATACCAGGAGCACACAGGACCACCTACCTTAACCTCGTCCATGAGGCACTTAGCCGCACGCTCCACCCTCGCGGCCTCCTCCGTCTCCGCGAGCTCCTCGTGTCCAATAAAGTGGTCCCCGCGTTGGTGCCACACGTAGACGTGCTGGCGGCCATCACGGGGACGACCCTGGACCTCCTCCACGTCATCGTCAGAGGCCTCCTGGGGCTCCTCGTTTGCCGCACTGCCTCCGGCTGCGGTCGAGGGCATCACTGGTCCCTGGTCTAGGCCAGGGGAGGCCACGGGCGAAGAAGCCCCTGCTCGGGGCGGTGACGGCACCCTCCCTTCTTCGGCTGGAGGAGTCGGGACTCTGCTCTCCCCCTCTGCAACTGTACTCGGGGGAGGGGTCCTTGCTGCCTCCTCACCCCTCGGCTGAGTGCCCGCGGCGGCACTCGCCGGGGCAGATTGATCCTCGGCGCCCGCCGCCGCTGCAGGTTGCTCTGTGACCTGTGGCGCAGCGTCCTCAACGGCGGCAACAGGAGCGGCCGCCCCCTGCTCTACGGCCTGGTCGGGGTTGACGTCCGATGCCGCGCTACATAACAAAGCGATATTTCAACAACAACTAAAAAAAATACGTAAGTTGAACACTTACAGGTCCGATCGACGGTGGGTCGCGGTGAACCTCCTCCTTGCCCGGCCAGTCGGCACCTGTGCCCCCGTCTCCGCGACGCGAGGCGCAGGAGGGTCGCTGGCCACCCGATCAGCAGTGGTCGGCACGCTGTCCGGACGGCTATGAGGCCTTCGGACCAACGACGGTGGGGCCTCCTCCTCGTCATCGTCGTCGGTAATCCGAACGAACCGACGGCGCTTTGGCGCTCGGCTGCTCTCTGCCGGCAGCGTCGGCGCCGGCGACGGATCCGCCGCCATCGGCCTTTTCCCCGCCACTCTATCCTCGGTGGTCGGGGCGGGGCGGGCCTAGTCCTCCTCACTGCTGGTGTAATGAGTACACCGAGCAGCGTCTTCCTCCGGCGGATCTTCTCCCGCAGGATTCTCCATTCCAGGTGCCAGTGATACGTACACTGTGCACCGGTCAACATCTCCGATCTGCAAAAGTAACAAAGATAAGTCAGCTGCAGACAATATACGGATGCTAAAGCGAAATAATCAGTAACATACATTAGGTGCTGGTCGCCCCAACTTGAAGGCTTGCACCCGATCACTACCACGGATGAAGCCTCCGTCCGCGAAGTTGAACAGCTCGTTCAACAGCTGTTGTACCTCCGCCTCCTCCAAGATCTCGGGTCGCATCCTGGTCGGGTCCACGCTTCCGGCATACTCGTACGCCGAGTGGACCCTCTTCTGGCAGGGCATCACCCGACGGCACACAAAGTTGCCGACCACGCCTAGCCCGTCCAAGCGCGACCAGTCGATCAGCTTCATTAGGTCTACCACCTAACCGTCGAACTCCGGGCGATCGGTCCAGCTCACCCTCTTCTCGGGGATGTACCCCACGTCGCAGAATGTGGAGCTGCCCGGTTCTTCCCTATTGTAGAACCACTTCCTGTACCACTCAGTCAGGGAAGTGTTCTAGGGGCAGTGCAGATAGCGGTTCTTCATTCCGTCGAGAAGGTTGAGGTATACTCCACCTGCAACCTTAGAGCCTCCAACTGCTCCCTTCTTTCTCAAACAAAAAAGATAGCGAAAGAGATCGAAGTGCGGTTCTATGCCTACATAGGCCTCGCACAATTGGATAAAAGTAGAAATAAGAAGGATTGAGTTCGGGTGCAGATTGCAAATCCCGATCTCATAATACAAAATAAGACCCTGAAGAAAAGGGTGAACAGGCACCCCAAAACCCCTCTTAAGGAAATCCTCAAACACGACGATCTCTCCGGCACGGGGGTCGGGGTAGCTCTCCCCCTCCGGTGACATCCAGCCGCCGAGCTCCGGGCTGTGCAGTAGCCCCATATCGACGAGGTCACCGAGGGACTTTGCGGTGCTGCGGGATTTCTTCCACTCCTTGGCCATCAGCTCGGCCCTCTTCTTCGAGTCGCTCTTCTCCATTGGAGGTGCAGAAGTGGATTCGAGTTTGAAAGGTGTAGGTGATGGAAGGAGGCAAGAGTGGAGGGCTTGAAGGCAATGGCAGGGTAAGCAGTACAGGGGGAACTGTCGAGCTCTTATAACCCACAACTCAACCCTTCCCACTTCCCGCATTCTCGGAAAGTGGGCGGGCCATACGGTGGATGCGACGTTTCGGTTTCCAATGATTATCGACAATTAATGCGGCGGAGTTTTCGTACAAATTGATGGTTTTCTTTTCTCAAACCGCGCAAAGGGCGGCTGTACAGTTGCCAGGCGCAACTTTTCATGCATCCATCTGACATCCCGTCAGGAGGTCTCGTCATGTCAACTTTTTTCTAGAGAAATTTTTTCAAAACAAGCAGACAAAAATGGCAGAGAGTCAACAATCCGGGGACTGCACCGACCACCGAGCACTTGATGCTCGGGGACTGGTCGCCCAGTCCATTAACTCGGAAATTCAGCGACTGCACCGACCACCGAGCACTTGATTCTCGGGGACTGGTCGCCCAGTCTACTAACCCGGAAATTCAACGACTGCCCCGACCACCGAGCACTCGATGCTCGGGGACTGGTCGTCCAGTGAAGCAACTCAGAACTTCAAGGAGCGCACTGACCAACGAGCATTTGGTGCTCGGGGACTCGTCGTCAGATTTGTTTAGACTGCTCCGACCACCGAGCGCTTAATGCTCGGGGACTGGTCGCTTAGTTTATTGGTTTGGAAATCAGCAAGCTGAACTATTTGCCGACCGTTGTGCACCCGGGGACTGGTTGACCAGCTCGACGAACTGCAAACTCTATGGTAAATGAGCATGAGATGCTCGGGGACTGGATAATTTCGATTTTTTAGACCTTGCTACAAGGCTCATTCTTCGCCTTCCAGCAAGCTCGGGGAGTACATCGGTACGATGCATCTAGCGATGCATCTCACATTCAAAGCAGCTTTGGAGATTCTTCTTTGGACCCTGGCACCACGTAACTACGTCACCTGCTACCAGGCTCGGGGACTAAGTGGGCACACTTCACCTTGCGGTGAACTTGTTTGTCTTTTTGATGGACTATACTTTTCGGAAAGTAAAGTGGGCACACTTCACCAAAAAAGGAATATTTTTTCTCAAGAGCACCATGCATTCTTCGAACAATTGGCTTCTTCGATGACGAAGTTAATTGGATGCTTTTAGATTTGCTCAAACTGTTGTCGCAATTATTTGGGCAATTTTCATAATGATCAAAGATATTAAGTTTCATTGGTCGAAGAAGCTCAAGACGGCGTGTTACTTCACAATACATGGTGCTCGGAGACTAGCTGTGGGGGTATAAACCCCTATACCCTTACGGCTAGACTTGGGCCATGAGGCTTGGCCCATCACGAGGACAGCTCGAGGCTTGATCTGACTGCCTGGAGTTTCGCGCAAGGAAACAAGACGTGGAGATCAAGCAGGATTCTAGTCGGTTAGAATAGGAATTGATATCGAACTATCCATGGCAATTGTAACCGACTAGGATTAGTTTCCAGATCTATAACCCTGCCCTCCGGACTATATAAGGAGGAGCAAGGGACCCCCTAGGACACATTATTCTCTCAACTCAAACCAATACAATCAGACGCAGGACGTAGGTATTACGCCAACTCGGCGGCCGAACCTCGATAAAAAGCTTGTCCGTGTCTTGCGTCACCATCGAGTTCGTAGTTTGCGCACCGTCTACCGATAAACTACTACCGTGGGTATACCCCAAGGTAGACTGCCGACCAGCTTTCGTCGACACAGCTTGACCACACTCAATGCTCATAAGTAGTAAAAAGTAAATGTTTAGCTCAAAGTCTAGCAAGCATGTATATATGGCTGTGGTAGGAATTTAAACTCTCATCATACAGGAACTCATCATGCAATATTGTAGAGCTTTTCAAAGATAAAAGCTCCAGAATTCTAGCATCTCTAGGAACAGATAAACAACAGCTCAACCTTCCCATATCATATCCGTTAACAACTTAGACTTCAGATCAAGTTTTCTTTCCACAAGTTTAGGTTTATAGCAAGCTTTAAATTATAACAGTTATGTCTAAACTTGAGAGAGAACTTCAAAATTTTTAAAATTGGGCAGAGCAACTATTCATCATATCCATGCTAGAGTTTTATTATTAAGATTCAGATTAGCATAGCCACTTTATTTATTTATTTAGCATACTAAGTAAAAGATATATATATATATAAGTATAAAATCTTTATTTGGTTTTCCATAATTATGTATATTTATATTTTAATATAATATAAGTATAAAGATAGATAGAAATACTTAGCGGGATAAATGGGGGTGCTCTCCCCCAAGCTGAATTTTGATGTAATTTCTCTTGATGTAGCTAGCAGGTGGCAGAGGTGTATTTGAAAGTCAGCAGCATTCTGACAGCGATTAGAATGTCCTCTGTCTGCTAGTCTTCTTGATTCTTAAATTTTGTGGAGCTCAAATAGACAACAAAGCTTGTGGAACTGATTAAGTGTTAGCATAAATATCCAGCCTTTATCATGTTGAGACTCCTTAATAATTATTACTCCCTATTTTTATATTTTCGTTTTATAGAGTAGAAAAAAAATTTTTTATGCCACCACAGTGATTGTCCTTATGGGTTTTATGCCACTCGTATACTCACATGGAGCTTACTGTTTCATATTTTTATTTTCTTTTTAGGATAGTATGAATATGATTAACTAAGCAAACTATTTTAAATAATTGAAAGGGAAAGGATAACTACCAAGTTTACCTCTTGGCAAGGTGTTCGGAGTTTTTAAGTCCTCCGAACGGGACTCTCCGTTTTCTCAATTGTCCTGGAATTCGTTGGGTGGCGGAGTCGGTACTTCCGGCGGCGCCTCCTCTTCATGTATGGTTATCTTCTCTTTCCATACCTGACTCGGTGCTATGGTCTCCTCTGGATAATTCTGTTTAAACTGTATGTCTTCTGACCTTACAACTTTTCCTTCGTAGTCTGCCCATCCATCCTTGATGATCTGCCTCCTCTGGTTGCGGTTGCGTCGTTTTCTGACCTGCTTAGAGTCTTCAACGATGTAGTTAGGGTCAGTAAAATAACGGCGTACCTTATCTGAGGGGAAGTGCATATGGACTTCTCCGGTTCCAATGTAGATAATTGCTTTAACGGTGCTGAGGAACGGTCTTCCAAGGATGATGGGTGGATCGTATTCGTCTTCTCCCATGTCAATAACCTAAAAGTCTGTGTAGACAAAATGATCATCTATTTTGACAGGGACATCAGTTACTGTTCCTTTAACCTCTCGAAATATCTGATCTGCCATCTGGAGCTGAATGTACGTTGGTTTTAGGGGCATGGTTCCGAACAAGAGCCGATAGGTGACTGCGGCCATTATGTTGACGCCCGATCCGGTGTCGCAAGTCGTCTTGTAGAAGTTGTATACATTTATGGAGCAATAGATGCTTGGCATTCCTGGGTCGTCCTTCTTGGTCAGAAATGGTGACTTAAGTTGTTGATCTTGGCCTCCATGAACTGCAGTGACCATCTTAGCTGACTCGGTCCACACTTGCTTGTTCCTGTTCCTCCTGTTGGTCCTCTTCCTTGATTCATGTCTGGATTGATCTGGGATTTGTGTAGTCTTGTTCTTGAAGAAAAATGTCTCCTTCCTCCCTTTGATGTAGAAAATGATCTTGGCAGCACTAGCATAGATGACAGCTCCCGAGGTGTTTAAGAATGGCCTCCCTAAGATGATGGGTGCCCTCTCATCATTACCGGTCTCTATCACCACGAAGTCTGCTGGGCATATAAGGTACCAACTCGGACACAAAGGTTCTTCAATATTCCTTTTGGAAAACTTATCGCCTGATCTGCAAACTGCAAACACATGGTTGTTTCTAATAAAGGATATGTAAAGAATTTTTCATAGAGTACCCTGGGCATAATGTTGACACTAGAGCCAAAGTCGCAGAGTGCTTCTGGGACGTCCACCATGCCGATGGAGATCGGGATGACGGGGCGTCCTGGGTCGCCTCTCTTGACCGGCAGAAGGTCAGTAGTGAATTCAGTGACGGGGTTACTCCAATTACCTGCATCAAACATGTCTACAAGATTTGCAGATTCTAATCCTTCCGGTTGTGATGGTATACCGGGGTTAGTAGCAGGAACAGCAGCAGCTATTTGATTTAACTGAGATTCAATCATTTTATTAAAGCTAATTTGATTCTTGATGGCAGTAGAGAAATTATCCATTCTATTATTTATATTTTCTAGCATTTTATCATTAGATGCCAATTTCTTAGATAGGTTATCCATTAACTTTCCTTGATTAGACACTAACTCTCTCAGAGGTGGAAAATTATTATTATTGTTGTAAGAATTGTTACCTTGATAATTACCTGAGTAGTTAGGCCTCTGTTGATTCCAACCTTGATTTTGTTGAGGACGGTTGTAGTAGTAGTAGTTGTTGTTGATGTAGTTCACATCCTCAAGCATCTCAGGGCAGTGATTGCCTGAGTGTCCAGTGTCTCCACACTCCTCACATGTCATGTGAGAGTCGTAGATGTGCATAACTTCTTTCTTATCTCCAGCTCTATCATCGAGCTTCTTCATGAGAAGGTCTAGCTTTGCAGACAGCATGTCTACCTCCTTGAGCTGATGCATACCTCCACCTCTCTTGCGTGTCTGGGTCCTCTCTTTATTCCAGCCTTGATTGGACGCCATCTTCTCCACAAGAGCTGTGGCTTGTGATATGGTAAGTGATAGGAATGCTCCTCCAGCTGCAGCATCCATGGTCTCTCGGGCACTATTGCCGAGCCCATGATAAAACGTTTGCATCAGTAGCCAACTCTCCATTCCATGATGGGGACATTCTAGGATGTAGTCTTGAAAGCGCTCCCATGCTTCTAGAACAGATTCATCATTTTGTTGCTGAAAACTTGTAATCTTCCCACGGAGAGCATTGGTCTTGCCCATGGGAAAGAACTTAGCCAGGAAGTTTGTTGAGTAGAGTGCCCACGTAGTATTCTTCTCCTTTGTAGCGTAGAACCACTGCTTCGCTCTTCCTAACAGTGAGAATGGGAAGAGGCGAAGTAGTATAGCATCACTGGGGACTCCTGATATGGTAAATGTGCTGCATATCTCGAAGAAGTGTTGGAGATGAGCACTAGCATCTTCGTGTGCCTTCCCACACAACTGGTTGGATTGCACCATGTTGATAAGTCCAGGCTTGAGCTCAAAGTTGCCATCGATCTCTGCAGCAGGTCCAGTGCGGATGTTGTCTGTAGTAGGAGCTGAGAACTCGCGGATTGATTTGTTCGCCATGGCTTCGAACTCTGAAGACAAGTTCCGGTGATCTTCTTGATTGGATGAAGCTTCTTGCTGAAGTGTTGATGATCTCTTCTTGAGCTTGGCTCTTGTTTTTTCTGAATAATGCTTCGGGATTGTCAACAAAATTTCCTGGAAGATGTCTTCTATTCATACATTCCCCTGCATAAGATAAAAATAGAAAAATATCGGGGTAAAACTGTATGAGAGAATTGATAAGCTCAATCATATTAGTGATGCGAATGATAACTCGAAATCCTTTATTCATTCCTGATTAGTAATCAACCTTCCCCGGCAACGGCGCCAAAAAATGCTTGTTGGGTATTCTTAACATCATTACCAAAAGTAGACTTAGTTTTCTAAATCTGATAACGGTGCCAAAAATGCCAAACCTATCCCTCACACCACTTAGCCAAGTTGTCATCCCAGCATGATATGAGAGACGCGGTATTGAAATATGCAATTACTCTTCTAAATAAATAATGAATGGAATCTGCAAGCGCACAGATTAATACCGATGTAGCATTTTAACCGGGAAGTATTCCAGGTATCGTTATTTATATTTTTACCACTGGGAAGGGATTAGCAATCATCAATATTGATTACAGAATAGAATATGAGATTGAGTATCTATCATTGCATGTATAATTGACAACATTTATCTAACTCTTTCATATAGGGATAAGTGTCACATAAAAGATATATGAAGTAATGAATAGTGACAAAGATAATGAATCTGATCAGCATAACTAGCCACATAATAAAAATGATAAGCTCCTCAATTAGATACTCTAGAAAGTCATTAGCATTAAATTAGAACGAACTACAAGAATATTTTCTAATTTATTCTCAACTATATAGTCTAGCATTATCATAGTTAGTGCAAGCATACTTAGCAATCATTGCGAGACAAGACTACGCCCATGCATAGTGATATTAGCAAGGTAAATGAGAAACATAGCAATCACTCCTGTGTAATAATATTGCTCTGCCAGCCCAATACACAAGAGGGGGACTATATAAGAATCAATGAAGCTGTCACTATCACGAACTACCCCACGATCTGGCATATTGGGTACAATCGCAGATAAATACGGTATAAGCACCACGCCTACACATTATCTATCATTTACCCATGGATCCGATGGATAAACGCTATACGATCCTAAACAAGTATATAGATCCAATCTAGCTAAGCCAAGTACATAACTATGATAAACTAAGAACAATATAATCTTGAATATAAACAAGTAGAGCAAAGTCATAAACAATATATTGAAGTAGAACAAAGTCATATTCATAATATTGAAGAACAAAGATGATTAGAAGAACAATTAGAAGAACAATTAGAGAATTACCAAGAATCCTCTTGACAAATCCGGAAACCAATCGAAGATTGACTCCTTCTAGTTCTAATCCTATGTAGCTATGCTAATCTAGATATCTAATTGATGTGGTGGCTCCAATCTTGATCAGAGGCTTCTTCACCCTTGAGGAACAATGAATTAGGGTTGAGAGGCTCTCTCCTCCAAGGCCCAGGGGGTTTGGTTTTATAGTCCCTCCAAGTGAATATGGGCCGTTGGATCAAACCGACATTGATTGAACGGTTATCCTTGATCCTTTAGGTCGGTGGAGATCTTTCCCGAAAGAGTGTCCTGTTTGGACTCCAACAGGGGGTGGGCGCCCAGGTCAACTGGGCGGGCGCCCAGTGCCTGGCCCCGTTCGGCCTTTGCTTCCTTCCCGTGGCATCTAGAGTCTTCTAGATGTAAGATAATTGCGCGGTACGGTGATATCTCTATGTAATCCCGACGTGTGGGCCTTTCTTTCGTATTTCCTGATAACCCCCTGCAGAAATAGACAAACACAAAAACTCATGGAATTCTGTCAGATAAAACCCTAAGTCTGGATGTTTATTTCATTTGGATCCTTTTCTTTATTTATTGGATAATTAAATTTGATACCTAAGGACCGTCAACTGGGGGCAGGCTCAGTGTGCATGACAAGCTTGGTGAACGTGTTGATTATTTTCCAAGGAACCAAGAAGAGCTTGAAGAAATGGCAAATGCATGGGTGCCCGATGAGTTTATTTTCTGCAAGGATGCTAATACTCATTAGGTGGAATCAAGGGAGGTGCACTATCAACCAGTGCGGAAGACACAGTTCCCTAGTGGTGTCCAGAAGGATTAACCAGGACATAGAAAAGGAGGATGCAACGAGAGAGGCAGGAGGAATTAAGTAGGGAAGAAAATTCTTCTAAGTCTGAAGATCGACAGCAGTCAGATCCCATGGGAAAAGGGACAGTGGCAGATGTTAACATGGTGTTTATGTTTGTTGGGTATTTTAAACGCAAACAGAAAAATCCGCAAGCGCATGGATACCAATGTAGCTTTCACCTGGGAGTATTCCAGAGTATCGATTTTCCACACGTAACGTGAGTGCACTAATTAAGATTCAAGATCGCCCAAGGATAACTATATAATTATTTTTAGTGGAAAGTGAGGAAGTTTCCTGAGAGTTCTCTAGTTGATCTAAGAATCAAGAATTACTTCAAAGATTATTTATTTTGGAACATCAGAACACTAACCACAGAAAGAGATGAGAAGGGGGCTAGGAAGCTCTGACTACGGTCCTACAAACACCGATCCGAACAAGGTGGAAAACGTCGACCGTTAGGGCTGTCACTACCCTAGGGCTACCACAACAATCTGCATGATTAGGTGTAATTCCAGGTAATTACAAGATTAAACACCACGTCTAATCTATTAATTACTACTCTAGCGTTGCAAAAGTTAGAGCACTTGATGCAAGCAGGAATCCAATAAATAACTTGAATGTAAATTAAAGAACTCAGGAATTATGAATTGATGAACTTGGAGAACGATGAAGAATGAACCAGTTGCTGCAAAAGTACAATGTTGAGGAAGATCTGACAGATCCGGCTCCTCCTCCGCTCTCCTCTACTCTCTCCCAATTTTCTAGATTACAACTAGAACTTACTAGAACTAGAACTAGATGAACTAGAGGGATCCTCTCTACTTGGATGAATAATTGAAACCCTAGCTTTGATTCTGTAGAAGAGATATCCTCTCCAGGGGCCAGGGGGCTTGCTTATATAGCCCTTCCAAATGAACGTGAGCCGTCGGATCAAACCAACCTTAATCGCACGGTTTTCCTTAATCCTTTAGGTCGGTGGAGCATAATCCGCGAGGCGGAGCCTGATTGGCTCCTATAGCAGGGCGGGTGCCCTAGGGGGGATGGAGGGCGCCCTGCCCCTGGCCCCACTCGGCCTCCCGTTCATTCCCGTGGCTTCTGGAGTCTTCTAGATAATAGAAAATTGCCGCACACGTTAATATCTCTATGTAAACCTGATGTGTGGGCCTTTCCTCCGTATTTCCTGATAACCCCCTGCAGAAATAGACAAACACCAAAACTCGTGGCATTATGTCAGTTAAAACCCTAAGTCTGGGTGTTAGTTGCATTTGGATCCTTTTCTTTATTTATTTGATGATTATATTTGGTACTTAAGGACCGTAAACAAGCTCCCCCAAGCTTAACCTTTGCTCGTCCCTGAGCAAAGCTAAAATCAGCAAGAAAACAGAGGTTACTTTATGCCTCTTACTATAGGGTTTTGTCACACCCCAAAATTAAAATATTGGGTTGTGCATAGAAAACACTAATTAAAATAAATGTTTTGATATTTGGATAAAATTTCTAATGTCAGTTTAAAAAAATAGTGTCAATTAGTTATATGAAATACATCATTCTTTAAATTTTTCTAAATTTAACTTGATGGGTTTTTCTTGATATGATGTGATGCGATGCTTGTTTGTTGTTTGACTTTGTGTTGTAAGTGGGTAGAGTTTTAGAACGTGCTTAGTAAGTTTTTGATCTGTATCCTACGTGTCTCTATCTTTTTCTATAATCGAGCCTCTTCTTTCTTGATCTTAATATTTTATTTAAAGTTTTTCATATTCTCTTATTCTACTCTAAATCATTCTTTTGAGTTCATCTTTCATCAACCGATCTATAAAAACTTTTCGAGAATTTTTCCATCTTTTTCGGGAATTCTTTCTCGCTTTTCTGTGAGCATAATCTAATTTTTAGATGCTCCTAGATATCTTTTCATGAGCTCTAAATACCTTATTTGGGTTATTCATGTTCTAAAATGTCTTTAAGAATTTTCTCCAAATTTTTAGAGTCTTTGGGGTATTTTTTCGGGGCTTAAATATCAATTCTGGACTTTCTGGAATTATTTTAATCCTGAAATTATTTAATTCCGAAAATAATAAAATATCTCATTTGTCCATCAACCCAAAACCCTAACACTATATATATGCCGGCGTAGCCCTCGACGCGTTGATTCCGAAAGTACGGCCAATTTTTCGAGCCGCCGTTCCTATTGTCCTAGATCTAAAGTCGAAGTTTCGAAACCTAGAACTCCGGCGAAGTTCCGGCGAACCTTCGGCGAGTTTTTCCGGCCATCTCCGACAGCCCCTGTGAAAACCGTCGCCATCTAGAGGTTCGTCTCGTTGTCCTCTACACCGGCACACCATTTATTTTACGAATGCAACTCCGTTTGATCGATTCCTAACTCTTCTCTCTTTTCCGGTGAGCTTCATCCTTGACCGGCCATCTTCTTCGCTTCTCCGGCTACCCCATCATCCTGCGCGGCTGCGCCTCTCCCTCGGCTCCACCACCACCTAAGCCCCACGCCGCGGCCCCACGACGCCCGTCCCGTGCCCCAGCACACGACCCTTCCCCTCGCGCGTGCAGCAGGCGAGGCTACCGCCGGTGCCTCATCCAGCCGCAGCCATCCACAGGGGGGCCTGCACGCTGCGCGCCCAGGCAGCCCCAGCGTGGCGACGCGCGACCGTGCGGCACCACTGACAAGCCGGGCCACCTGCCTTTCCTCCTCCCAGCACGATGCAGCAGCTTCTCCACGGCCATTACGGTTCCGTAGTAGATGGATCAAGGAAGAAGACGAGGTATTTACAGAATTTCCACTCGTCCGTAAATTCCAGAGTTTAATCATCTTAACTCTAATTTAGTTCATTCAAGTTGCGTTATTTTCGTAACGTCGCGCGCTACATATTAGTATCAACGTTTATGACGTATTTCAATTCTGAATTTATTGATTTAAATGTAATTTTTAATACTTATTTAATAGCTTTTTAATTAAAACCAACCTAGGATTGTAATTTTGTTCTCGTTGCATCACGATCGTGTCTACCATAAGCTATGTGTTAGCAACGATGTAAAACTTGTCACATGTTTACGAATTCTTTAACTTGATTAATAATTAAGCAAACTTATTTCTAAATAAAAGCAACCTAGGTAATATTGATCTTTTTATAGTTACCACTCATCAACTTATTTACTAATTACAATTTGCCTAGTCTAAATATGATACATATAAAGTCGGTTTAGATGCAATTTGATTAATTTTATGCGATGTCTTTTTGGATTAAAAGGTAATTTAGATTTATCTCTATTTTGTTTTACTAATAAATGTTAATTTGATGAATATGAACTCGAATGTGTATTCACTAATTATAACTTATTTATTTTAAATATGAGTTTATGCTAAATCAATTAGTTACTCCCACCTGTTTTATGTTTTTACACTATAAATGTTGATATGACTTAAATAGTATTAAATGTTTATAAACAAGACATGAATAGGTTTTTCCTCAGTCTTATAAATCTAACCTTGATCAATCTCAACTGGAATGTTTCTCTACTAATTATAACTTGGTTAGTTGAGACATGAAACATATAGAGATTTGATTAGTTGCTATCACCTGGTTTACGCTTTCTAAACTGTAAATGTCTAAATAACTTAAATACTATAGAAATATTTATAAATAAAACATGACCAAGATTTAATCCCACCTTTATAATTCAATATAATTTAGTTAATCCAAGGATATCTTTTTAAAGTGTCCATCACCCTAATTCAACGAATGAAATGCATCAAGCTTTTAGTCTATCTTCTCCATTTATTGCAAACATATCGATAGTCATGTCCTCTTTAGCGATAGTTCCGTTTTCTGTTGTTTTATGCTCTCGTGATCGTAGTAACATCGAGTTAGTGTCGCGCTCCCTTTTAAAGCTTTTTCTTTTTGATTGATGTGTTGTTCTTAGTTGTTTCTATTTGCTGCTTATGTGTTTGTCTATGTGTGGTGCTTGCTACGAGTAGAGGAGAACTGTTTGTGGGCACGAAGATCAGAAGACGATGACCAAAAGTTTATGATGTAACAATTGAGCAAGTGTTCAAGGCAAGTATAACTTGGGATCATCCTTGTTACCTATTCACTTATAAATACACATATATTATATGCATGCTTTCACCTTGTCGACCTTAGCAAAATCATAGATGATTGTTACCTGGATTCCTTGCTACCTACTTGATATGCATTTGGTGTAGATGTGCTAGTGCTTGATATAATCCATGATCTTGTAAGATGATTAATAGCTGTGCAATGAACATAAAAGAATGACAAATAACTGTATGAGATCTTGTCTGTACGTGATCACCCGGGATAACAGTGAAACCATGAGGGCTATAATGGCTCTGGCTTTAGCTCAAAAAGAAGACCTTTTCTAGCTTGTTAGAGGTTACCCGAAAGGGCGGAGGGGCTGAACCGACACGGGTATAGTGCGAGCCCCTGTCCCTATGTGTATAGGCTGCGCGTCATTGTGCTATTCGGAAGGGGGTATCTATATCTGCTCGCAAAGGAAACCTTGTGGCCCTAACATGTTAGACGAACTTTTGAAAGGCTTCATAGTGATCCCTGCCGACCTCCCTAGGAAGGGGGTTAAGAGACTAGCTACCTTGGGCGAAAGGGTAAATCATGACTCGTGGGTAAAGATGTACAACCTCTGCAGAGTGTTAAATCTGGTATACTAGCCGTGCCCACGGATACGGGCGGCCCGGAAAACTGACGGAATAGATGGACTCTGATGAACATGACTAATGATGATAAATGATGGTTTATTATGTTGTTGTTGACACTTCTTAACGCAACCACCGGATATCGGCGACGGCGCCAGAAGTGCCCTGGTAGGGTAACTCTATTTACTATTGGATAATTCCGCAAGCGCACAGAATGTACCGCTGTAGCACTTCACCAAGGAGTATTCCAAGGTATCGTAATTTATATTTTCCCAAGGGAAAGCGGCTAAGTGTGTTTAACAAAAAGGGGAATGAGATTCCTTGAGTTGTCTAGTATCAACTAGTGAATAAGGGTGGTAAATGACGAATAGGAAGGGTAGTGGTGAATCCAAGGTCCTATGCTAAAGGTAAATGGTAGAGTTAGCTAGGTGGGAGGACAACGAGTGAGTAAAGGACTCCTATGTATCTAACTTGACTTCTGTGACTTACTTTAATAGATAATTGCCTTAACTACGCTAGAGCCTTACTAACTGTGTGCGAGGGATAGCCGAGCTGGTAAGACGCTTAGAAGGTTTTTCACCTAACCCCTTACCGAAAGCGACTATTGGGCTTATGGACGCCTTACCTTTTAAGAACTAGCCTGTACGTGAGGAGAACCTAATGCCGCCCACGATCTGTCACCTACTAGGGAGTGCGCTCCTACTTTCCGTTCAAGCCAGCGGTAATCAAAGGTAATCTTAAGTATGAGCACCACGCTCACACTTAATCCTACAACTCTAACTAGTTGCAGCTAGCTAGAGCTCCTATACAAGATAGGACGATGATGCACACACAGGAGTGGTTACAGGTCACTAACTTCACTAAGACAACTATATTACTAAAGTAAATGCACAACAAGACTAAAAGACTTGCACTAAGTAAGAACTCAGTAAAGTAAAGTAAGAATAATATATTAATAAAAGGGAAAGTCTTACAAAAGTAGAAAGGTACAAGAGCTATACCAGACTCTCCAGAAGACGACTCCGGAGACCCCGAGCTTCGCTCGACTCGACTCTAACTCCCACTCTAGACTAACTACTACTCTACTTGTATGCTTGGAACTTGTAATGCACTTGGCCTTGGAATTGCACACTTGAAATGAAGGATGGAGGCTGCCTTTTATAGAGGGAGATGGAGTAGGGGTTACTCCATCGCCACGTCATCGATCCGCGTGACATCTTCTCTCCACCCTTGGATCAAACCGACCTCACAACCGCCATTTGATCAACGGCAGGGGCAAATCAACATGTGGGACATGTGGGGAAAGTCGGTGGGAGGCCACCGACCCTGGAACCGCCTTTGATGTGGGGTCGGGCGACCCCACTTCTAGGCCTCTGGGCCCACCAGCAGTGTCCACAGGGGTCCCTTATGTCGGTGGACTAGGTGGCACACCTGGGTCCCACCAAAGAGGGGTCGGGCGACCCCCTCCCTGTGGGCCCAGGGTGTCACCTGTTGTCCCCTCGATCTCCTCTTGATGATTCTGATGTTGGCTTTGTCAAATAATGTCTTGAATTTGTTGTTCCTGCATAAACAAGCTAAGAGTACAAGTGGAACTAGTTATGGATAAAATATGTTCATGTCATGTCATTTCCCCTTGAAACCGAGGCATGTTGACGGTGTTTTGTATGTGGATTTCTATGGTATATCCACCGTCAACAAGATCCCCCAAGCTTAACCTTTGCTCGTCCCGAGCAAACAATCAAACTTAGCCTCGGTGGATTAGGTATTGTTACTATGTTCACATTTCAAGAGTACCATGTGTACAACAAAGTTCTTCTCTTTGCATGAAAAATTTAGCTATGTAAACTTACCCCTATTACCTTAGTCCCTTATGGGGCTTATGGCTTTTCCTTTGTCTTAGGTGGTTGAGAGACAGAACAGTTTGACTTGAGCACTAACTTTCTCATTCTTAGCAAGTTTCATATCAGAGGTTTTGTGATATTTTCAAAAGAAAGCTTAAATGTTCCTCTTATGGTTCTCTCATGTCACTCAAATGGTGTATGATTCCTCACCAAGGCATATGGTAAGAGTTGCCTTCTCTATTTCATCCTATTTCTAAAAGGCTTATGTGGAGTTCAAGGTAGGGATGAAAGGAGATAGCAAACTTACTTTGCATGTATTGCGAAGTCAAAGCTCGAATCCTTGAAGAGAAGTGTCATACTCCCAGATCAAGATGTGCAAGTGTGATATATGGTGGACTAGGTTGCTCCTTTATTTGATAGACTCTCTATGTATTGAGACATGGCTAGCATTTTTTTTTATATGAGCTTTCATGTGCTCAATTTTCTTTTTCTGTGGACTTGCACATGTCCATCTTTTTATTTTTCTTTTATTTTGCCAAGCCTTTTGATGTCTCATTTACCAAATAATGCTTAGAGAGATGTTCTAACATTTAGAGTATGGAGCAACCTATTTAGTGGATGCGAAATACATGTGGTTGCGTACTTCCAGTGTAGAAGTAGCATGTATATATGTGGTGTGTACGTGATCTTGATCTTAGGAGCATGAAAAGTCTCTTAACAAGGGTCAACAAGACTTGACGACACTCAACACAAAGCAAATAGCTTATGTGGAAAGATTGCAATTATGTAAAGTAGATATGGCTGTGGTAGGAATTCATCACCATTGAGGAACAATTAAGGTTTTGATCATTTTAAGAATAAATCTCTGATAATCATGCATGCTTAGAAAAATATTATAGTAGCTCTTGTCTTACTATCTCATGTCCCACAACAACTTAGACTTAGTTCTAGCACTTGCAACCCACAAAGTTTTTAGGTTCATGGCAGTTTAAGTGAGCTAAGTGATCCATACTTAGAGAAATACTAAGTTGTATACTAGGCACTAGAGAAACATTAACAAGCAACTAGTCATCATTTCCATGAGGGATATAAACATACATGAAGCATATATGCTAAAGGGAAATGCTAATAAATATTTATTTTTTAAGTAAGAATGATAAAATGCATGAAAATAAATAGGATAGAATACTTACCTTAGTGGGGGAGAGGATCTCCCCCAAGCTAGATCTTCGCTCACTGTGGTGGCGGGAAATTCTGGTACCATCCAGCCCAGCGTTGTGCGTCTTCCTCTCGCACACGTCGGATATGTTGGCCGTTTTGTAACGCCAGTTGCAATGTTGCTTCTTGCCCAATCTGCAATTCGCCCATGTCATTAATGAGACTGTCCATACCTGTGGGCTGGTGACGCCTAGCCCTGCCCCTTGGGCGTGGAGTGCGTTGTGGAGGTAGACCCATGGAGTCTGAAGCATCCACTGACATCGCTTCATCGCCCTCTTCAACGTCATGGTGCGAGGATCCTCCTTGCTCCATCTGGGCGGCTTGCATCATCCTTCTTGTCACCCTGCGTGTCCCTGCAACATCTGGACTTGCCACTCGGGCTAGTCTAATGGTAAGTGTGCGGACCCCATACAACCGGCGCCTCGCACATGGGAGAGGAATTTCGGTTGTATAGCCCGGATAAATCATTTTAAGTTCACCATTTTGATCTCTTATGAGCATGTTAGCATTGATGAAGAAGTTCTCATCTACCACTCCTCTAACATAGCCAATGTCTTCAAAATAATGTGATTCAAGTAATCCAAAAGTATCGGCTATTCGAGTAATAAAGGATGTGAAATAGATGGGCTTCCCATACTCAATAGAGTTAAGCCAATAGTTCACTAGCAGTTTCACAGGGGAGACCTTGATTTTACTAACCATGGCATAGAGAATTTTAAGTTCATCATCAATTAAAGTATCAGTTCCCATGCCAGGATATAGAGTGCACATGATCCAGAAGTGAAGAAAGCGCAAGGTTGGATTATGGATTTCAATGGGAGTAGGATTTGAACAATCATTAGAGCCAGAAATTGCTTTCCAGAATCTAAATTTATCGAACATTCTAGTGGCATGATCTAGATCAAGTTCACATTCATGTTCACACCCTAAAGCAGTGTTTAGCAAACTCCAATTTAATTGATGTTCTTGCTCACACACGCGAAAAGATATTCCATTATTTGTGAGTTTTAGGGTGCATAGAAATTCCTTAGCAAGCAATTCTTTTCCAAATTCAGGCACTTGCCAAAAACTACTCCAACCAATTGCTCTAAACACCTTATCGAATTCAACATCCATACCTGTGCGGGCCAAAAGGTCCGGATCGATGATGCTAGTGTGTAGGAAGAGACTCTCTCGGATGATGTAGTACCTTTGCAACTCTTCTTGGCTTAACATGAGGCCGCTCTCGGGCTCTCTCATCCTTGATGGAGGCTCGTAGGGTACCATCCCATGGTAACCTTCTTCTTCCTCCCTTCCATGAGCATGGTGAGAGCCTTGAGAAGAGCTCTCACCCTTTGCTTTCTTGAACTTGCCGAAGATATGCTTCTTCATCCTCCTACACAAGTGAGGCAAACCAAGCTCCTACTACTACTACTATGCAAGGGGAATCTTTTTGGGTTTTTGTTTTGATGACTATTTCTAAACTAAACTTGAGAAATGGCTTGTAACAAAGAGAGAAGAGAAAGGATTGTGAGCTCGAAATGGTTCTGGTGGTTTTGGGTGTGGAGTTGAGCTCACAATGCTGTGGTATTTATAGGGGGAGAAGGGCAAGTAGTGGACCCACAATATAGGGGTCGGCCGACCCCCCCTAGAAGCACTTTGAATTTGAATTTAGCTTTATACAGGGAACCATTCTGCATGCTTTCAAGATTTTGCAGAGATGGTCCAAAAATGGGGGTCGGCCGACCCCCATCCTAGCCCCTCCTCCACTTAAACATTGTGTCATTGATTGTCCAGAAAAGTAAAGGCTAGGTGTGGACCAAAAGTTTTCAAATTGTTTCTGAGATTCCCTGTTTTAGTGCTTTGTGAAAGGTAAAAGATGAATGGCAAAAGTGGAGACATGTCTAAAGTGATTCCTATGGACCATGGGAGCACTCAAGCATGCCTAGGTGACCACTTTGCAGAATTTAAGCTAGTGGAGTGGTCCCAAAGGAATCAAAGATGAAAGGAGCATCTTATGACTAAAGTAAAGGATCAAGGGACCACTCTTTTTCAAACTTTAGCTAGTGTTACAAGCATAGGACTCCATTGTGATTCAAATGGTGGCCAGCAGGAGGCAAGTGGGGCCAATATGGGGGTCGGCCGACCCCCACATTGGAGCTCCCAGAGCATCCAAGTGCTGGGTTGGAACCTCTATGACTAGCAAGGTTGAAATGTGGTGAAGTGGGCCCCAAGGTGGGGTCGGGCGACCCCCCTTTGGGAGCTCCAGCAGCTCAAATTTTTATGACAAGTTATTCTCAAGATTTTATTTATTATGGCTAAACATTTTGTCGAAATAAGATATGCAAAATTCAAAGTAAGAATGCAATTGAAAAGTGAATAGTAGAAATTGAAATGCAGAAAATAAATATGGGATAACTACTGATTTACCTTATCAGCAAGGGCTCCATGTTTTAGGTCCGTAGAGCAGGACCTCTCCATCTTGTTCATTCTTCGGGTGCATCAGATGGTCCCGGAGACGTGGACCATGATTGCACCTCTTTCTCCCGCCATACTTGCTTGGTATTGATTTTTGGTTCAGCGGGTTCCTCTTCTTTCTTTTCGGCCCTTTTGGCCGACTTACCTCTCTTGTCCCTTCGGCGTCGGATGTGGCGAGGCTTAGTCGGAGGTTCTTTGTCCTTCACCTGCATGTTAGCTTTATAACCATTGAATGGACATTTTACCTTCCATCCTGGGAATTGGAGATGAATCTGGCCGGACCCCACATAGATGACTGCATTGACCGTGTTGAGGAATGGCCTTCCCAAGATGATCGAGACATCATTATTGGATCCCATATCTAGAATGATGAAGTCGGCAGGGACGTAGTCGTCTTGAACTTTTACCAGTATGTCCCTTGCCAACCCCTCAGGGAACCTGATCGTCTGATCTGCCATCTGCAAACGAACAAATGTGGGGTGCAAAGGCCCTCCTAGCAAATTATCATAAGTTACCTTGGCCATGATGTTGACACCCGATCCAAGGTCGCAGAAGGCGTTGTGGAAGATTTGCGGTCCGATCTCACAGGTGATGGTCGGCAGGCCTGGGTCGTCCTTCTTGGTGATGAAGGGCGAATCCAGAAGATAGCTCCAGTTGGATTGTACCGGAGGCTTACCGAACCTCGTAGTAACTAGTTTAACTCCTTCAATTGGGTCCTCAGGTTTCCCTGGGATCTTACCTTGCTCGAAGGATGGGATAGCTGCTGCTAATTGAGCTAATTGTGTTTCTAGCATTTTGTTAAAGCTCAACTGATTTTTCATAGCAGAGTTAAAGCTATCCAACTTTTCACTTAAGTTTTCAAGGATCTTATCATTAGCCATCATTTTCTTGTTAATGCTATCATTGATTTTAGATTGGCCTAAGACAAGATCTCTAAGAGAAGGTTGGTTACCAAAAGAATTATTGAAATTTTGATTGTAACCATTACCTTGATTACCTTGGTAGAAGGTGCGCGAGTTCCATTGCTGTTGTTGGGGCCGGTCCCATTGTTGTTGTTGTTGATGAAGCTCACTTCCTCCTTTGTTTCGGGACAATTGTTTCCCGAATGATCATCTCCTCCGCACACTTCGCACCATGAATCAGATTCAATGGCCCGTGTAGTGGCGTAAGGTTGAATGGCCTCTTGCTTGGAACTTTCTTCCATCTTCTTCATTAAGAGGTCCATCTTAGCAGAGAGCATGTCCACCTCATTCAAGGCATGGACACCTCTTCTCTTGGGTTGGAGGCGTTCCTCATTCCATCCTTGGTTTATAACCATATTTTCAATGAGGTCCTTGGCATCCTTGACATTGTGTTGCAAGAATGCTCCTCCAGCGGCAGCATCAAGGTGACTACGGGCCAAACCGGTCAGGCCATGGTAGAAACCTTGGATTAGGAGCCACTCCTCTATCCCATGATGAGGACAGGCGCGAATGTACTCCTGCAGACGTTCCCATGCTTCGGGAATCGTCTCATCCGCTTGCTGTTGGAAGCTGGAAATCTTTCCACGAAGGGCGCTGGTCTTGCCCATCGGAAAGAACTTCTTGAGAAATCCATTGGCGCACCTCTCCCACGTGGTCACTTCACCCTTGTTGGCGTAGAACCATTGCTTCGCCTTCCCCAATAACGAGAATGGGAAGAGGCGAAGACGGATGGCGTCTGCGGCGACATTCTTGATGGTGAAGGTGCCGCACACCTCCAAGAAGTGTTGGAGATGGGCATTGGCATCCTCGTGTGACTTTCCACAGAAGGGATTGGCTTGCACCATATTGATAAGCGCAGGCTTCAACTCAAAAGTCGCATCCCCCAAGTTAAGCTGCGGACCCATGGCGACATTGTCAGCCGACGGCGCAGAGTACTCAGAGATGGTCTTCTGGGCCATAGCTTCTTTGATAACCGGTGCAGATACTCCTTCCTCTAACGGATTCAGGTTCGAGATGAACCTTTGAGGTGGAACTTGATGACGTCTAGTTCTCCTCAACAGTTGCTCAGGATCTTCAACGAAGTTTGACGGCAATTGGAAACCGCTCATACACTGTCAGGCTTCACAATAAAGGAAGACAAGACAAGTGATGAGTTATCCCTATCACTACTTGATAACTAGCAAACTCTGGATTCTCTTTTTGTTAAAACTCTTAGACAGACGCTTTCCCCGGCAACGGCGCCAGAAATGCTTGTTGACACTTCTTAACGCAACCACCGGATATCGGCGACGGCGCCAGAAGTGCCCTGGTAGGGTAACTCTATTTACTATTGGATAATTCCGCAAGCGCACAGAATGTACCGCTGTAGCACTTCACCAAGGAGTATTCCAAGGTATCGTAATTTATATTTTCCCAAGGGAAAGCGGCTAAGTGTGTTTAACAAAAAGGGGAATGAGATTCCTTGAGTTGTCTAGTATCAACTAGTGAATAAGGGTGGTAAATGACGAATAGGAAGGGTAGTGGTGAATCCAAGGTCCTATGCTAAAGGTAAATGGTAGAGTTAGCTAGGTGGGAGGACAACGAGTGAGTAAAGGACTCCTATGTATCTAACTTGACTTCTGTGACTTACTTTAATAGATAATTGCCTTAACTACGCTAGAGCCTTACTAACTGTGTGCGAGGGATAGCCGAGCTGGTAAGACGCTTAGAAGGTTTTTCACCTAACCCCTTACCGAAAGCGACTATTGGGCTTATGGACGCCTTACCTTTTAAGAACTAGCCTGTACGTGAGGAGAACCTAATGCCGCCCACGATCTGTCACCTACTAGGGAGTGCGCTCCTACTTTCCGTTCAAGCCAGCGGTAATCAAAGGTAATCTTAAGTATGAGCACCACGCTCACACTTAATCCTACAACTCTAACTAGTTGCAGCTAGCTAGAGCTCCTATACAAGATAGGACGATGATGCACACACAGGAGTGGTTACAGGTCACTAACTTCACTAAGACAACTATATTACTAAAGTAAATGCACAACAAGACTAAAAGACTTGCACTAAGTAAGAACTCAGTAAAGTAAAGTAAGAATAATATATTAATAAAAGGGAAAGTCTTACAAAAGTAGAAAGGTACAAGAGCTATACCAGACTCTCCAGAAGACGACTCCGGAGACCCCGAGCTTCGCTCGACTCGACTCTAACTCCCACTCTAGACTAACTACTACTCTACTTGTATGCTTGGAACTTGTAATGCACTTGGCCTTGGAATTGCACACTTGAAATGAAGGATGGAGGCTGCCTTTTATAGAGGGAGATGGAGTAGGGGTTACTCCATCGCCACGTCATCGATCCGCGTGACATCTTCTCTCCACCCTTGGATCAAACCGACCTCACAACCGCCATTTGATCAACGGCAGGGGCAAATCAACATGTGGGACATGTGGGGAAAGTCGGTGGGAGGCCACCGACCCTGGAACCGCCTTTGATGTGGGGTCGGGCGACCCCACTTCTAGGCCTCTGGGCCCACCAGCAGTGTCCACAGGGGTCCCTTATGTCGGTGGACTAGGTGGCACACCTGGGTCCCACCAAAGAGGGGTCGGGCGACCCCCTCCCTGTGGGCCTAGGGTGTCACCTGTTGTCCCCTCGATCTCCTCGTGATGATTCTGATGTTGGCTTTGTCAAATAATGTCTTGAATTTGTTGTTCCTGCATAAACAAGCTAAGAGTACAAGTGGAACTAGTTATGGATAAAATATGTTCATGTCATGTCATTTCCCCTTGAAACCGAGGCATGTTGACAGTGTTTTGTATGTGGATTTCTATGGTATATCCACCGTCAACAGTTGTTTATATGTGTTATTCTTAATTCTTGTATACATTGATCATGTGGTTATGGGATTAATTACGCTACCTTGACATTTGCTATCCAATGATTAAACATGTTATCAACTATTAAAAGCTAAATGCAGTCAAACCAGTGTCAGCTATTTGAGCCTCATAAACCCATGGTTATACTTGTTGAGTACGATATGTGCTCACTCTTGCAATTTCCCAACACCTCAGGATATGATAATGAAGATGACTGGAATGAGGATTACCGTTATGAGTACTAGGCTTGGAGTCAACCAGTCAATGCTGTCCCTGTGTGGTGCTTCCGTCGAGAGCGTTGTTTATCTCATATTATTTTTATGTAAGACTATGTGATTCATTATTATTCCGCTATGTAATAAACACTGCAATGGTACATTTGAGATTTGTCTACTTATGTGTGCGACTGTTTCTGGGGCACATATGAGTCTTTTATGCATCCTATTTTGTTCTTAAAATATGGGTGTGACAGGTTTCTAAGTTATCACTAAGGTCTTAAGTGATTGAAAAAAAGAACGATCAAGTCAAGCGCTATGTCTCAAGTTCTTCTGTTTTACCTTTGTTCTGGAGTTTTTTTTTGTAAGTTTCCAAAATAAAACTGAGGCATTTGCCTTCTTCTCGAAAGATATATAAGTAGAGAGTTAAAAGTTTTAGCATACTTACTTTGCATTTTGCTATGTCAATGCTCGGAGCAAGGGAGAGGAATGTCATACTCCTAGATCAAGACCTTTGACCTTTTTTAAAAGTTTGTCATCTCTTACTGGCATATTGCTTATTAGAGGGACCATGGGCTATCATTTTTTTTCTTTTTTCAGTCTCTCTCTCTCTTCTTCTTTTTTTCTTTTTTTTAAAGTGGCCACTAAGTACCCCTAATTCTACTATCGGACACGTGTCCATTTTTTCCACTTAGGTGGGTATCTTTGTACCCCTAATTCTACTTCGGACACTTGTCCATTTTTACCTCTCGTCTCACTCTTTTTTTTCGAATCAAATTTTTGCATAGTCCCATGCCTCTAACGCAATAATACTTTGGAAGAGTGAATCTTTTATATTTTTAAAACAAAAAGATCTTGATCTTTGGAGCATGATAATTCTCTCAACCAAAACTACAAGAATTAACAATGGCTTGAACAAAGCAAGTGCCCACATTTTTAATATTTATATCTTATAAGACTCTAGGTATTATATCAAACAGGATCTCATTTTTTTTTTAATTTTTAGATTTCCAAAAGATAAAATCTCCAGAACTCTAGCGAAACTTGGAACAAGTTAAATAGTAGCTCAGACCTTCTCATATCATGTTTGTCAATTACCTAGACTTGGCTCAAACTTTCTTTTTATTTTATTTAAAACTTAGGATTACACAAAACTATTGTATATTACTCAAAAGAAAAACTTTGTTTGATTTCATGGTTATGCATTTTTTTATTTATTTTCCGAATACAAGTAAATAAAACCAAGAAAGAAAAGTAATACTTATCTAGATACACGTGGGGGTGCCTCCCCCAAGCTGGATGTTGACATAGTCGTCCACTCTTGTGGCCTGCATGTTCGGTCTCACTCTTCTTAAGCCTCAAAATCCTGCACAACCCAAATAGACAACAAAACTCGTGGAGCATGTTAAGGGTTAGGTAATTGTCTAGAGCTTATGAGAGCTTAATGTGAGAATTCTATAAACTCAATCACATCAAGTTCCTCTACCAGGTTGTTTTGTGGCTCGAGATAGATTTTCAAGCGTTAACCATTTACCTTAAAAGTGTTACCTGTGTCGTCTTGGATGGTAATGGCTCCATGAGTTGAAGTGTCAATAACCTTTTATGGTCCATCCCACTTACTTCGTAGCTTACCATGCCCAAAGAGCTTAACTCTTGAATTGAATAGTAGAACCTTATCTCCAGGCTTAAACTCCTTGTGCTTGATTCTCTTATCATGCCATTGTTTTGTTCTCTCTTTATAGATCCTTGAATTGTGGTAGGCTTTCTCTCTCCATTCTTCTAGCTCCGATAGTTGCATCAGACGATTCTCGCTAGCGAGCTGGAGATCCATGTTCCATTTCTTGAGTGCCCAATGAGCCTTAAACTCTACTTCCACAGGCAAATGACAAGTTTTTCCATATACAAGTTGATAAGGTGACATGCCTATGGGTGTTTTGAATGCAGTTCTATATGCCCAAAGTGCATGAGGAAGTTTGTCCTTCCACCCCTTACCCATCTCATCTACGGTCTTTTGTAAAATATTTTTGATTTGTTTGTTAGATGTTTCGGCTTGACCGCTAGTCTGAGGATGGTATGGTGTTGCGACGTTGTGTCGAACTCCATGATCGGCTAGGTACTTCCGGAAGATTTTGTCGATGAAGTGGGAACCTCGATCGCTTATAACTATCCGGGGTATACCAAAACGAGAAAAGATTACTTCATGGAACATTCTCTTGGCATGTTTTGAATCAGCTGATCGACAAGGTAGGGCTTCTACCCATTTGGACACGTAGTCCCCAGCTACTAAGATATACTCGGAATTCACAGACATAGGGAATGGCCCCATGAAATCAATGCCGCATAGATTGAAAAGTTCTACTTGAAGATTATTTGTGAGAGGCATTTCATTTCGTGAGTTGATATTCCCATGTTTTTGACATCGGTGGCCTCTCCTGACAAAGTCCTTTGTATCTTCATACATCGTTGGCCAGAAAAAGCCACTTTGCCAAATTTTAGCATGTGTCCGGAATGCTCTATAGTGTCCTCCATATGGCGAGGCATGGCATCTTTCCATAATTTGAGTAGCCTCAGTCATAGGAACACACCTTCTCAAGAGTCCATCAGCGCAGACTCGGAAAAGATATGGCTCATCCCAAAGGTGGAAATGACTATCGTGAAGCAACTTCCTTTTATTTGTACCAGGTGGGACATAGCCTTTTACTATAAAGTTTACGATGTCTGCGTACCATGGATCTGCATGTGTTATCTTAAGCAGGGTGTCATCCCTTACGTAGTCATTTATGGGAAGCTCATCATGTGTTTCCTTATATTGAAGCCTAGACAAGTGGTCAGCTACGGAATTCTCTACTCCCTTCCTATCTCGGATTTCTATGTCAAAGTCTTGGAGTAGAAGAATCCATCGAATTAGACGAGGCTTAGCATCTTTCTTAGTGAGGAGGTACTTGAGAGTAGCATGGTATGAATAGATGATTATTTTTGCTCCCACTAAGTAAGATCTAAACTTGTCTATAGCAAAGACAACAGCCAAAAGCTCTTTTTCAGTTGTAGTGTAATTGAGCTGTGGTCCAGACAAGGTTTTGCTAGCGTAGGATACGGCATAATGCTTTTTATCCTTGGTTTGTCCTAAAAAGGCACCAACCGCAAAATTGCTAGCATCATACATGATCTCAAAAGGAAGATTCCAATCAGGTGGTTGGATAATCGGGGCTGAGATGAGTGCTTTCTTAAGAGTTTGAAAAGATTCATGACACTCATCACTAAAGATGAAAGGTGCATCCTCAGCTAGGAGACTAGTTAGGGGTCTAGCAATTTGAGAGAAGTTCTTGATAAAGCGTGTATAGAACCCTGCATGTCCCAAAATGCTACGGATTCCTTTCACATTCGTGGGAGGTGGAAGTTTTTCAATAACTTCAATCTTTGCTTTGTCCACCTCTATACCATGTTTGGACACTTTATGTCCTAGCACTATTCCTTCCTGAACCATAAAATGGCATTTCTCTGAGTTGAGGATTAAGTGTTTTTCTTCACATCACTACAAGACCCTATCTAAATTCTCTAAACAGTGATCGAAAGTTTTGCCATAGACTGTAAAATCATCCATGAAAACCTCCATGATCTTTGTAGCCTTGTTGAGTTTTCGATAGTCAATACACATACGCCACCCAGTGACAATTCGTTTAGGGATTGGTTCATTCTTCTCATTCCTAACAACCGTCATTCCTCCTTTCTTTGGCACTACTTGGACAGGGCTAACCCACTCACTATGTGGCACAGGATAAATAATCCCAGCATGATAGAGTTTGAGGACCTCTTTCTTAACAACCTCTCGCATAGTATTGTTAAGTCTCCGTTGTGGTTCCCTTGAAGGTGTAAAATTGGGATCAATAGGGATACGATGAGTGCAGAGAATGGGACTAATGCCCGTGAGATCTTCAAGAGAGTAGCCAAATGCTGATCTATGCCTTTCAAGAACAGTGACAATTTGTTGTGTTTCATAATCGGAAAGCTTGTCACTAAAAATTACTGGAGTTTTTGGGTTGTTGTGCAAAAAGACATATCTAAGGCCAGAAGGAAGAGGTTTTAACTCTATCGAAGGAGGTGAAGGTTATTCATTTTTGTCTAGTTCAACGGGTTCTACCAACTCTTCTTCTTCTTGAACAAAGTGTTCATGATTAAAGAATGGTTGGGCCATCTCCTCTTGAGTTAGCATTAAGATCTCCTCAATAGGATCTGGTTCAAGTTTGGGTTCCACTATCGTGTTAATTGATCTAGCAAGAGGAACAACAATAGTGGAATTCCCAACCTTGAAGTCTAAATGACCTCGTTGTGGTTGTTCTTGTAGAAGTTTCATGATTGGTCTGCCAATCAAGAGAGGAATCTCTGGTATGTCAAAAATGTGAAAATCTAGACATATTCCAGAGTCCTTGATTCTAACAGGAACTACCCTTAATACCCCATGGCTTTTTAGAATTAATCCAGATGGACTTTGTAAAAGTTTTTGAGATGGGGTTATGGACTCGTTGGGATAAAGAGTTTCAGCTAACTCCTTGGAAATAACATTTATCCCAACATATGGATTGTAGTGGACCTTCCTAGCGGACCCTCTAATTTGGCACAGAAGAATGGTTGAAGGAGTGATGATCCGAGCTACCTCAGGAGACAGCTCTGCTTCTGTTAGCCATTCATAACTCAGAATAGCCGAAAGGCTTTTGATGTGTTCTATGTCAACAGATTCTACTCTTAGAACTGATTGAGTGGTCCCTGCTAGAGGTCGTGTTTGGATAGGAAAATTTGAGGTGTTTCCATAATCTTCAAAATGATCTTCCTCGAATTCAAAGGGATGCTCTAAAGGTGGTGGTTCATTATCCCTTAGTTGGTTTTGCATTCCCTTATCAGGAGGTTTCTCTACAACCAAATTAATAGATGGGTCAGGTGGAATTTCTAACTCGGTTGCAAGTTCCTCATCTTTTGGTTTAGGATTAGCCTCGACTTCTTTTTCTTCTTCAGGAAACTCATCATAAATGCCTTTGTAAGGGGTATTTTTAAGGATTCTTTCTAGGATAGCTCTCCCCTCATCTATGAGTTTGTGTGCGAATGAGCCTCCTGAAGCAATGTCGAGGTGAAGAGCAGCTTCCTTGTTTAGACCACGATAAAAGTGGTAGTACAGTACATGGTCAGGCAGTGAAAGGGTTGGATCGGAATTGGTAAGGCTTGTGAACCTAGCCCAAGCTGCTCCTAAAGTTTCCTTCTCTCTTTGTTTGAATGTAAGAATTTCGATTCTAAGGTCAGCGATTTGGAAAAGTGGGAAGAAAGCGAGACAAAAGTTGTCTCGAGGTTCATCCCAATTTCCATTAACACCTCCTACAGAATGAGCATACCACTTTTCTGCTCTTCCCAAAAGGGAGAACGAAAATAATTTCCATTTAAGGGTTTCTTGTGTCATGCCGGAAATAGATCGACAAGAGCACAACTGCTCGAATTCTCTAAGGTGGGTGTATGGATCTTCATCTACTTGCCTAGAGAAGGGTTGCTCCTGAATCATGGCTATTAGATCAGGGCTGAGGTCATAGCCATCTGTAAAAATTGGATGTGATGATGGTTGTGGCTCTAATAACTCGCCCTTTGGAGCAAAGAATTTATAGATAGGATTGAAATCCATGTGGTATGGTGAAAATGGTAAGGTGAGTGTGGTAAAAAAAGGAAAAGAAAAAGGATACACGGACGACTTGGTTTGAAACTAGCACAGCTACCGTTCCCCGGCAATGGCGCCAGAAAGCTTATTGGGTATTTTAAACGCAAACAGAAAAATCCGCAAGCGCACGGATACCGATGTAGCTTTCACCTGGAAGTATTCCATAGTATCGATTTTCCACAAGGAACGTGAGTGCACTAATTAAGAATCAAGATCGCCCAAGGATAACTATATAATTATTTTTGGTGGGAAGAGAGGAAGTTTCCTGAGAGTTCTCTAGTTGATCTAAGAATCAACAATTACTTCAAAGATTATTTATTTCGGGACATCAGAACACTAACCACAGAAAGAGATGAGAAGGGGGCTAGGAAGCTCTGACTACGGTCCTACAAACACCAATCCGAACGAGGTGGAAAACATCGACCGTTAGGGCTGTCACTACCCTAGGGCTACCACAACAATCCGTAGGATTGGGTGTAATTCCAGGTAATTGCAAGACTAAACACCACGTCTAATCTATTAATTACTACTCTAGCGTTGCAAAAACTAGAGCACTTGATGCAAGCGGGAATCCAATAAATAACTTGAATGTAAATTAAAGAACTCAAGAATTACGAATTGAAGAACTTGGAGAACGATGAAGAACGAACCAGTTGCTGCAAAAGTACAATGTTGAGGAAGATCCGACAGATCCGGCTCCTCCTCTGCTCTCCTCTTCTCTATCCCTATTTTCTAGATTACAACTAGAACTAACTAGAACTAGAACTAGATGAACTAGAACTAGAACTAGATGAACTAGAGAGATCCTCTCTATTTGGATGAATAATTGAAACCCTAGCTTTGATTCTGTAGAAGAGATATCCTCTCCAGGGGCCAGGGGGCCTGCTTATATAGCCCTTCCAAATGAACGTGGGCCGTCGGATCAAACCGACCTTAATCGCACGGTTTTCCTTAATCCTTTAGGTCGTTGGAGCATAATCCACGAGGCGGACCTAATTGGCTCCTGTAGTAGGGCGGGCGCCCTACCCCCGGGCCCGCTCGGCCTCCCATTCGTTCCCATGGCTTCTGGAGTCTTCTAGATGATAGAAAATTGCCGCACATGTTAATATCTCTATGTAAACCCGACGTGTGGGCCTTTCCTCAGTATTTCCTGATAACCCCCTGCAGAAATAGACAAACACCAAAACTTGTGGAATTCTATCAGATAAAACCCAAAGTCTGGGTGTTAGTTGCATTTGGATCCTTTTCTTTATTTATTTGATGATTATATTTGGTACTTAAGGACCGTCAACAATGTTGCCGATGGAGTTTATTGCACCTTTCAGTGATGATGAGGAGATAGAATTCTCTGTTTAGATAGCTCAATTGGTGCTTGATCCAATGATAGCTATTTTTGAAAAGCCTTCTAGCGATGAAAGACAACATCTTAAGGCTCTATTTGTCAAAGGCAGAGTTGATGGGCAGTCGATTTCTAAGATACTCATTGATGGAGGGGCTGCAATTAACGTTATGCTATATGCAGTATATCAGAAGCTTGGCAAAGGAGATCAAGATTTGACCAAGACCGATAAGATGTTGAAAGATTTTGAAGGTAATGTATCTCGAGTTAAAGGGGCTATATGTGTTGAATTGACCATCGACAGTAAGACTTTGCCGACGATGTTCTTTGTCATCAGTGGAAAAGGTGCATATAATTTGTTGCTGGGGCGAGATTGGATTCATGCCAATTGTTGTATCCCTTCTACAATGCACCAATGCCTTGTTCAGTGGGTAGGTGACAAAATTGAGATTGTCCCTGGAGATTCTTCATATGTTATTGCATCGGCAGAATCAGATACTTATGAGAGGACCAGATGCATTTCAGGGGAAGTTTGGGAGAAAGATTTTCTCAAGGTTGCCGATTATGAAATTCCACCGATGCAAGCAGTCGGTTCTGATGAAGAGTTTTGATGGATAGGTTCGCCGATGATGGAAAGTTAGGACAAGGGTTTACATCGGCTGATGATCTAGTAGAAGTAGATATAGGTAATGGTGATAGACCAAGACCTACTTTTATTAGTGCTAAGTTAGATTCTGAATGTAAGCAGCAATTGACCGATTTGTTAAAGTAATATAAAGCTTGCTTTTCTTGGGATTATACTGAGATGCTTGGTTTAGACCGATCAGTTGTTGAACATCGGTTACCTATTAAGTCTAGATTTCGGCCGCATCAGCAACCAGCACGCCGATGCAATCCTAATATTCTTCCTGATATTAAGGCCAAAATAACCAAACTTATTGAAGCTAAGTTTATTCGGCAGTGTCGGTATGCCGAATGGATTTCTAATGTTGTCCATGTCTATAAACAGAATGGAAAGCTTCGTGTTTGCATTGACTTTAGGAATCTCAATAAAGCTACGCCGATGGATGGTTATCCAATGCCAGTTGCCGATTTGTTGGTTGATGCTACAGCCGGACATCGAATTATTAGTTTTATGGATGGTAATGCGGGATACAATCAAATATTCATGGCTGAAGAAGATATTCCTAGGACTGCCTTGATATGCCCTGGTCATGTTGGATTGTTTGAATGGATAGTCATGACTTTTGGTTTGAAAAATGCTGGCGCTACTTATCATAGGGCCATGAATTTTATTTTTATGAGTTCATCGGCAAGTTGGTGGAAATCTATTTTGATGATGTGGTGGTTAAGTCTTAGAATTTCATGAAGCATCTAGCCGATCTGTGAAAAGTGTTGGAATGTACAAGGAAGCATAGTTTAAAAATGAACCCTAATAAATGTGCATTTGGTGTATCGGCAGGGCAATTTCTTGGTTTTATGGTGCATCAAAGAGGAATTGAAATTAGTAGGAGATCTATTGATGCCATCAACAAAATAGTTGCTCCCACCAATAAAACTGAACTTCAGTCATTGATCGGCAAGATTAATTTTATCAGACGATTTATATCTAATTTGTCGGGTAAGATTCATGCCTTCAGCCCTTTGCTTAAACTAAAAGCCAATCAGGAGTTTGTGTGGAGAAAAGAGCAGCAATTGGCCTTAGATGAAATCAAGAATTATTTGCAAACCCTCCAGTTCTGGTTCCTCCTCAGCATGGAAAGCCTTTCAGGTTATATTTGTCTACCGATGATATGGTCATCGGTTCAGCTCTCATTCAAGAATTTGAAGGAAGGGAGTGTGTAATTTACTACCTAAGTAGAAGATTGGTAGATGCTGAGACAAGGTATTCGGGAATTGAGAAATTATGCTTATGCTTATACTTTTCTTATGTCAAATTGAGACATTACTTGTTATCGGCCGAATGCACTGTTATATGCAAAGATGATATAGTCCGTTATATGCTATCGATGCCGATTATAAGTGGTAGGATCGGCAAATGGATACTGGCATTATTGGAATTTTATTTGTGCTATGAATCGGCTAAAGCGGTTAGAGGGTAGATTATGGCCGATTTTGTGACTCAGCATTGTGGTGTAGTGGATGCTTTGGAAATTGTTCCTTGGACGCTTTTCTTTGATGGATCCACGTGTGATCAGGGAGCAGGTATCAGTATAGTGCTGATTTCTCCTCGAGGGAAAAAGTATGAGTTTTCTTTACCGATTATTGCTACGTCAACAAACAATCAAGCTGAGTACCAAGCCTTAATCAAAGGGTTAGAATTATTAAAAGAGGTTCATGTTGATGCTGTTGAGATTTTTGGCAATTCTATGCTCGTTATAAATCAATTGGCTGGGAGCTATGAATGCGAAGTGAAGTTTTGATAGCATATTATGAAAGATGTGTAAAATTGTTGAAGGAATTCAAGGATTTTCGGTTAGAACACATCCCTCGGTTGCATAACGAAGAAGCTAACCGATTGGCTCAACATGCCTCGGGGTATCAACCTATCTTGGAAATTTTATCAGCAGATAGTGCCGATGATTGGAGAAAAGAAATTATTGATTATTTGGAAGATCCATCCAGAAAAGTTGAGAGGCGTGTTAAGTTTCAAGCTACAAAGTATGTACTCCTTGAAGAAGAATTATATTATCGTACAATAGATGGAGTTCTGCTTAAATGTTTAAGTGGTGATGAATCCAAAAGCTTGATGGGTGAAATTCATGAGGGAGTGTGTGGAGCACATCAATCGGCTTCTAAGTTGAAGTGGATGATTTGCAGGAATGGATATTATTGGCCGACTGTTGACGGTCCTTAAGTATCAAATTTTATCATCAAATAAATAAAGAAAGGGATCCAAATGCAACCAACACCCAGACTTAGGGTTTTATCTGATAGAATTCCACGAGTTTTCGTGTTTGTTTATTTCTGTAAGGAGTTATCAGGAAATATGGAGGAAAGGCCCACACGTCGGGTTTACATAGAGAGATTAACGCGTGCGGCAATTTTCTATCATCTAGAAGACTCCAGAAGCCACGGGAACGAACAGGAGGCCGAGCGGGCCCGGGGACTGGGCGCCCGCCCTCCCCCCTTGGGCGCCTGCCTAGGTGTCTCAACCAATCAGGCCCCGCCTCGCGGATCATGCTCCACCGATCTAAGGGATTAAGGAAAACCGTGCGATTAAGGTCGATTTGATCCGACGGCCCACGTTCATTTGGAAGGGCTATATAAGCAGGCCCCCTAGCCCCTGGAGGAGACACCTCTGCATCCTTATTCATTATTCATAGACAGAGCAAAAGCTAGGGTTTGGAGATGAGAGCTCTCCTCTCATCTCTAAACTAGAGTAGATCTAGATAGTAGCGAGATGGAGAGCGAGGGAGGATTGGAGGAGAGGCCAGCCTGTCGGTTCTTCCTCCGGTTGTACTTCGCCATGATCAAGCTCTAATCAAGATTGCTCATGGGATGACTCTGGTAATCTACTTCTATTTCATTATGCAATTACTATCCATGTATGTTCTAGTTCACAACTCTTTTGAGTACTTTAATCTATAGGACGCTATAGGTGAGAGTTGTAGTATAGGTGTAAGCGTGGTGCTTAGACCTAGATTACTTGTGGATATCCTCTGTTAGCCGGATTGTGTGGTAGGCCGCGTAGGTGACAGCTACGTGGTCCTCTGTAGTCCACCTCCCATTAGCAGGACTGGTAGGAGTCCTCGACCTTAGGTATAAGCATCCTCTGTGTTGTTTTATACTTATGGTACGCCACAGACAGACATACCCCTTTGAATTAGAGAAACCCTAGTTGTCCTCTCTATTCTCCTATTATAGCCCATATATTAGATTGCTCTACTCTATATTCCCCCATAATCATTTTACCTTTAATATTGTTCTTATTCAATTCTATCACATTTCCTATTTACACCCATCTTTCTATCTTGGTTAAGTTAGAGCGTAGTTGGTTCTCCCATTTCCCTATGGATACGATAAAACCTTTAACCGGGTAAAAGCTACAACGATATCCGTGCGCTTGCGGATTTATGTGTATGCGTATAAATACCATAGTACACTCTAGTGCCATGCTGGGGATGACAACCTAGTATTCAAGTGGTGTTAGTAAGTGTCAACAAGCTTTTTGGTGTCGTTGCCAGGGAGACGGTTGCTGAGTTGACTACGAACTAGCTTAATTATTTTTCTAAAAATAAAAATAAAATAAAATAATATATTTTTCCTTTTATCATTTGCCTCATCTCTGCTATTCTTTCTTCTTATCTAATCCTTGATCTCTGGTCTATCATGGATGCAAACATGTCTATCTATCAGTTTCATAGACCTACGGGCACACATCTCGAACCACCAAAATCTTCAAAGCCTATCATGACATCTAGTTTTGAGATAAGCCCGGAATACATAGAATTTCTTCAAAAACAACCTTTCTCAGGAGAAGGTGAGGAAAACCCATACACACACCTCGAAGAGTTTGGACGAATCTGTGACCTCCTTCGCATAGAAGGCATGTCCGACGAGACCCTTAAATGGAAGCTCTTTCCGTTCTCTTTAACGGGAAAAGCTAGACATTGGTATAAACTCAACATAGGAAGTGCTCATGGAGATTGGAAAGAGCTATACAATAGTTTTCTTTTTAAATATTTTCCAATCTCAAAAGTGGTGGATGTTGGGTATTCTTAACATCATTACCAAAAGTAGACTTAGTTTGATAACGGTGCCAAAAATGTCAAACCTATCTCCCATGCCACTTAAGCCAAGTTGTCATCCCCAGCATGACATGAAAGACGCGGTATTGAAATATGCAATTGCTCTTCTAAATAAATAATGAATGGGATCTGCAAGCGCACAGATTAATACCGATTGTTGACGGTCCTTAAGTATCAAATTTAATTATCAAATAAACAAAGAAAAGGATCCAAATGAAATCAACATATAGACTTAGGGTTTTATCTGACAGAATTCCACGAGTTTTGGTGTTTATCTATTTCTGCAGGGGGTTATCAGGAAATATGGAAGAAAGGCCCACACGTCGGGATTACATAGAGATATTAACGTGCCGCACAATTATCTTTCTTTTAGAAGGGAGATTGGAAGGAGTTACATAATAGTTTTCTTTTTAAATATTTTCCAATCTCCAAAGTGGCGGAACTTTGGCATGAGATTCTTTCTTTTAGACAACTAGAAGAAGAATCTCTTGGCAAATCATGGGACCACTTTATTAACCTTACTCTCACTGGCCCAAAGCTTTCTATTCCAGATGAAGTTCTTCTAATTCATTTTTTTGAGGGCCTTAGTAGGGAAGATAAGCAAACCCTTCATGCGGCCTCTGGAGGATCTTTCCACCACCTATCCACTAGTGAAGCTTGGAATTTGATTGATTTATTAAGTGGAAAGTCTCCTAGCTTTTATTTCCCTGAGAAAGAGAAAGAACCAGTTCCTAGACAAGAAAAAGAAGTTTCGATAGCCAGATCACAACCACTTCAATACCAAACTTTAGCTATCGATCCTAAACCATCCATACCCCAAAATTCTCCAAGGGAGGAAGGAATTCTGACCTTAAATCTTTCAGATGCTGATGGTTTAGACTTTTGGTTCCATAAGAGACCTTCAAGCAGGGATAATTCAAATCCTCGCAATAATGGTTCTCTTAGAGAATGTCCTGGTTCCTGTTATGAAGAAGTCGAGGATGACATATCAAGTGAAGGAGAGCTAAGCCATATTGAAAATTCTAACACCTCCCCTTTCCTGATCACAAGTTCTAAATGGCTAGAATGTGTACAATGGATGGATAAGGAAGAAGCCTTAATGAATTCTGACTTTGGTTCAATTTCAAATGGTGAGTTCTTGACTCCCTTTGAAGATGGGATTCATCCAACTATAGAAGAGGACATAAGTGAGACCAATCCATGAGAAACTCTGAACATTCAGATTGGAGACGAAGATAACATTAATGAGCATGGAATTTATTTCATAGCCACTTTGTTTACTCCATGCTCATATGCAACATCTTCCCAATCTATTGGTCTCTCCAACATCACCACATTGGAGATCTCCAACCCCCTCTTCCTTTCTATTTATAAAAACTTTAAAAGGGCGGTTGTCGATGCATATGTCTATAATAAATATTGTAGATCTCGTTGAGTTGATCTTGATATAGGTCAGCGTTGGAAGGGAAACCACTTCGCCGACATAAATTGATGGTTTCCCAAGGACAAGCTTAGTGTCCTAAAATAAGCACTTATCAGATTGTAACATGAGCTTTTAACATTACCTTGTGTATTGAGCATATAAAGATAATTGTAAAAATATTCCTTCAGGTATTCTTGTCACTAACCTTTCCAGGATTGGAGCAAGAAGATTGGATGAATGACAAGCACAAGGTATGTCCAACCAATCATCATACAACATTGAATTAAATCCAAACTTGAATTTTGCAAAATTCAAGCTTGGGAGAGTACTTTACATAAAAACATCCTTTTCCATGTTGCTATGTTGGTTGTCCCTACCTTTGAGACATGCTCAATTTGTTAACTACTAATCACACTACTTCATCTCCACTTGAGTAGATCTCTATAAATGCTGTCATGCTACCTTTGTCTATTTACTAGCAAGTGTTGGTTTGGAAGTACTCGCCATACTTCCATTGGCATTTAAATTAAGCATGGTGCTCAGGTTAAATAGCCTTCCTTAATCTGATTAGACATGGAGTCTAGTTTGGTTATTGAACTAAAAACTGCTTGAGTAGATATTGGTATATTTTGTCGGACTAACCCCTGCAGGAAAACTTTCAATATCGATTTGGGAAGTCCTGAGATAAGCTCACATCAGAGATGAAGAGAGTGACACATGAAGTTTAACAATTTGCACAAGAACGACATAGCTCATTCGTCATACAGAGATGATCCATGGAAGGAGACAAAGTACATAAACACGATACACAACCACTACGAAAGGAAAGCTTCCACAAGGTGATACCATACCATCAATCTTCAATTAAGGTAACATCTTAAGATATCTGACTATCACTTTTATAAGCCCCTCCTTGGTTCTGGTGTTCACATAAATAAAGAGACAAACATATATGATTTATAACTCCAAATTAACCAAACCAACTGATTCAGCATGTTTAGTCCTTTAATCTTTGTTCCTAGTACTACCTCCATGATCCCACACTCCTAATCATATGAGCTAAAATATTACACATTCAATCTTTGAGAGATATAAAGAAGAAGACATATACATAGATAGATTATCTTTCCATAAGGTTGAGCGATCTGATCCGGCAAATGTTTTAAATGCTACACTCATGAACTTATCATCCATTAACTTTGTCTTGCTCACTATGCTTAGGGTTAGAGAAGAACAAATACCTTTAGGTTCTGTTGGTGTTTTCCACCAACAGGACCCATGCACTTGATCTCTGCCTTGTCTCTATGAGCAGGTACACTTCGAGCAAAACATGGAGGAGTTTTATAACTCTCAGACTCTACCAAGTGAAGGACCTGGATCTACGAGCACAAACACACTGAGCAGGATACTGCCAACGCCGCACTTCGAACTGTTGGGCAAACGAAGAGGTGCAGACGTCAAGGTCTGCACCTGAATCAAATGACGCACCTGAAGAATGAACACGCTGAGAAGTCTTGTTAAGAAGACTCAAAACATTGAACCCTCACCGAAAGGTAAGATCGGTAGTTATCCATATTTATCCTTTCTGCATTCCCTTTTTCCTTTAATTATTTACTTTCCTTAAATAGATTATTAGTTAATCATGCTATCTTGAAATGAAAATAAAAATGTTAAAAAATACTAAGCCCCATGTGAGTATACGAGTGGCATAAAACCCATAAGTACCTTCACTGTGGTGGTATAAAAATAAAATAAATATTTCTTTTCTGCTTTATAAAATAAAATATAAAAACAGGGAGTAATATTTATTGAGGAAGCTCAACATGAGGAAGGCTAGATATTTGTGCTAACACTTAATTAGTTCCACAAGCTTTGTTGTCTATTTGAGCTCCACAGAATTTAAGAATCAAGAAGACTAGGAGACGGAGGGCATTCTAGTCGCTGTCAGAATGCTGCTGACTTTCAAATACACCTCTGCCACCTGCTAGCTACATCAAGAGAAATTACGTCAAAATTCAGCTTGGGGGAGAGCACCCCCATTTATCTCGCTAAGTATTTCTACCTATCTTTATACTTATATTATGTTAGAATATTAAAATACATAAACTATGAAAAACCAAATAAAGATTTTGTGCTTATATATATATCTTTTGCTTAGTGTGTTTAATAAATAAATAAAGTGGCTATGCTAATCTGAATCTTAATAATAAAACTCTAGCATGGATATGATGAATAGTTGCTCTGCCTAATTTGCAAATTTGAAGTTCTCTCTCAAGTTTAGACATAACTGTTATAATTTAAAGCTTGCTCTAGATCTAAACTTGTGGGATGAAAACTTGATCTGAAATCTAAGTTGTTAACAGATATAATATGGGAAGGTTGAGCTGCTGTTTATCTGTTCCTAGAGATGCTAGAATTTTGGAGAATTTTATCTTTGAAAAATCTTTAAAATATTGCATAATGAGTTCCTGTATGATGAGAGTTTAAATTCCAACCACAGCCATATATACATGCTTGCTAGACTTTGAGCAACACCTTTACTATTTACTGCTTATGAGCATTGAGTGTGGTCAAGCTGTGTAGACCCTTAGGAGCTTGTCATGTGGTTAAATCAAGATTCACTTGCACGTTCACTCATATATGCTACTTCTACTCCGGAAGTACCATCCACATATATCCATCAATTTCCATCTCCAGAATCACCTAAAAATATTCTACTCCTAATCCGGGAGAGAATAGCCAAAAATATTTCTATTTCCCTTGTGAAATAAATGCTCAAGTTATCTTGCTACTACCACTTGCTATATTATCTCAAGAGATGAGTGCTCTGAAAAAAAAGAAAAGAGAAGAAAAGAAAAAAAAATAAATGAGGAAATAAAAAGGGGCAAGTGCCCGGAACCTCGAAAGAAAGAAAAAGTGAGACGAGAGGTAAAAATGGACAAGTGTTCGACAGTAGAATTAGGGGTACAAGATACCCAGCTGAGAGGAAAGAAAAAGAAGAGCATCTCATTCTCCTCATAAAGATTAAAAAGGAAGGAAGGTATGTATCCCCTCAAAAGAGCAAAAGTAGAATTAGACTTTCACCATTGTTGTCACCATCATCACCATACACCATTCATTCACCACACATGCACATCTTGATTTGGCTTATTGATTTGTTTCTTTGGATCCATGGTTTGACTATACAATAAATGTCTTGTAAGTATGTATACTTTATCTCCCACCTATGAGCTCCAGATATTAAAGCCTTATTAGAGTAGGGTGAAAGAGAAGGCAATGTCACTATGCCTTATACCACAAATACCACATATCTTGAGAGAAGGCATATACCATCACTGCCTTGGTAAGGATCCAGAAATACCACAAAAGAGAGATTTAGACAGTCATACAAGGAATCTCTGAGTTTTATTTGAAAATCTGCAAAAACTCCAGAGCTATAGCTGATCAAGAATAAGAGACATGGCACTTGGCTAGACTGTTCTATCTTTTAACTACTCAAGACAGAAGTGACGGTTACAAGTCCCATGGTGAAAGGTAAAGTAAGTAAGATTTAGTTCTTGATAGTTTACTCTAACTCAGAGATGAGATCTTATTTAAAAGCATTCGTACCGTCAAATTTTTAAGATATTGCAACAACTTCTGATCCATTGCTAAGTCTATCCTTGCTCAGGGACGAGAAAGAGGTAAGCTTGGGGGAGTTTGTTGATGGTCCTTAAGTATCAAATTTAATTATCAAATAAACAAAGAAAAGGATCCAAATGAAATCAACATATAGACTTAGGGTTTTATCTGACAGAATTCCACGAGTTTTGGTGTTTGTTTATTTCTGCAGGGGGTTATCAGAAAATACGAAAGAAAGGCCCACACGTCGGGATTACATAGAGATATTAACGTGCCGCACAATTATCTTACATCTAGAAGACTCCAGAAGCCACGGGAAGGAAGCGGAGGCCGAACGGGGCCAGAGGCAGGGCGCCGCCCTCCTGGCCTGGGCGCCCGCCCTGACTTGGAGCCCAATCAGGACTCTTTCTCTCGGGAGATCTCCACCGACCTAAAGGATCAAGAATAACCGTTCAATCAATGTGGTTTGATCCGACGGCCCAGGTTCACTTGAGGGGACTATATAACCAGACCCCCTGGCCCCTGGAGAAGGCACCCCTTGATCATTATTCATAGACAGAGCAAAAGCTAGGGTTTAGAGATGAGAGCTCTCCTCTCTTCTCTAAACTAGAGTAGATCTAGATAGTAGCAAGATGGAGAGCGAAGGAGGATTAGAGGAGAGGCCGGCCTGTCGGTTCTTCCTCCGGTTGTACTTCGTCATGATCAAGCTCTAATCAAGCTTGCTCATGGGATGACTCTGGTAATCTACTTCTAATTCATTATGCAATTACTAATCATGTATGTTCTGGTTCACAACTCTTTTGAGTACTTCTAATCTATAGGACGCTATAGGTTAGAGTTGTAGTATAGGTGTAAGCGAGGTGCTTAGACCTAGATTACTTGTGGATATCCCCTGTCTAGCTGGATCGTGTGGTAGGCCGCGTAGGTGACAGTTACGTTGGTCCTCTGTAGTCCACCTCTCGTTAGCAGGACGGGTAGGGTTTATCGGCCTATGGATAAGCATCCTTTGTGGTGTAATCTTATCACGTGGTTCGTCCCAGACATAGACATACCCCTTTGAAGTAGAGAAACCATTGTTATCCTCTCTATTCTGCTACCATCGCCCATATACTAGATTGCTCTACTCTCTATTCCCATATTATCACTCACTGTTATCTTACCTTTAATATTGTTCTTATTCGATTCTACCATCTTTCCTATTTACACCTATTTACTTATCTTGGTTAAGTTAGAGCGTAGATCAGTTCTCCTGTTTCCCTGTGGATACGATAAAACCTTTAACCGGGTAAAAGCTTCAACGGTATCCGTGCGCTTGCGGATTATCTGCGTGCGTATAAATACCATAGTACACTCTAGTGCCATGCTGGGGATGACAACCTAGTATTAAAGTGGTGTTAGCAAGTGTCAACACCGATGTAGCATTTTAACCGGGAAGTATTCTAGGTATCGTTATTTATATTTTTACCACTGGGAAGGGATTAGTAACCATCAATGTTGATTATAGAATAGAATATGAGATTGAGTATCTATCATTGCATGTATTTGCTTAGAAGCTAGCAGCACCCCTCTACTCAGCAATGTCTAAGAAGAATTTAGATAGGATAATGATCCCCTTTGGGATTGATCTCAACATCATACCTAGAGAGGAACCTGAGAGCAAAGCTATTATTCCCATAGAGGAGCCTGTCCCGCTAGCCATTATACCACCACAACCACGCTGCTATAGATAATCCTGTTTTGCTCAGCCCACTCTCACCATGCCTCTCCTCTTAGATGGAGCTCCATTGAAGGGCCCCATCATTGCTCTATCGTTAGGGACCAACATCCTACCACCGAAGAATAACGAGAAGCTGTTGGGAGTGAAGACCAACAAGAAGGGGAAGGTCATCTATGCCAAATACACCACTGGTGAATGTACCTACTATGAGGGGGTTCGCGCTCATCCATCAAAGGTCAAATTCATCCCCCCAAAGGAAGATCCAAAGTCTGCCATGGTGTTGACTCTTCTTAGCATCACTCCTAGGATTGTCAGTCCTTGGCACAGCACTAGAAATGCTTGTGTGACACTAGAAGTGGCAAACGGTTTTACCGCAAGCGGATGGTGGTCAATATAGCACTTCACGAGGAGTATTCCACGTATCGTATGTTCCACGGGGAACGAGAAGTGGACTAACTAGACCAATTGAGTCGTTGGATGATGATCAAAGGACTTAGGATTGGGTGGAGAGGTATTTCTAGTATTTGGCTTCAGGCTAACCTATCCTAAGTATACTGAGAGTTAACTCCCTTCCTACTGTGGCCGGTAGGTGAAAAGGGTGTGGTGAAACACTTCCCTAGGTAGCTACCATGCAGGCCAACTATTATTTGCAACTTGCCTAACAACACACTGAAGAGAACTCCTAATGTCCAGCAGAGGCCTGTCACGCTTCGCTGCTAGCGTTCTTCAGGTGCAACAAGAAGTCCACAAGGGCAGACTTAGTCTAGACACCACGTCTACACTAATTCTACTACTCTAGACCCAGCTAAGGATTCAAGCACTTCACACAAGGCAAAGCAATGTGCTAGTAGGCCGGTTGTATACTTAAAATAAACTAAGACAGAAAGTAAATACTGGAAGTACTCAGATGAAAGGCAACTAGAAGGAAGACTTACTAGAAGACAAGCATCCGCTGAGGCGCTCCTAGAAGAAGACACCCGACAAGCCGGGACTCCTCCTCGGGGAACGCCTCACTCTCTTCCCTCTATTCTCACACTTAGCTAAGAGTAGCTCTTCCTAAGATACATCATGCTTAACTAGGCTCTCTAAGGGGGTATTTATAGCAGGAGGTGGAGTAGGGGCTACTCCACTGCCACGTCAGCACTCCACGTGACCTCAAGCATGCACCATTGGATAAACCGACCTTGGAACCACCATATGATCAACGGTTGGGGATTTCCATCACATGTTCATCATGGGGACGTCGGTGGGGTGTAACTGACCTTAGGTGCGCCTACATCATAGGTCGGTCGACCTGATATTTGTGAGGTGGGGCCACCCTGAGCCTTCTAGAAGGTCCTGGAGGTCGGTGCAGTGGAGGTGGCAGGTGGGACCCACTAATGGTTGGTCGGCTGATCGAGATTTGGTGAGGTGGGCCCACCAGCCTTGCTCCATTGTTGTCCCCATCTGTCATGGAGTGTGTCTTGTGTTCATCTTCGGTCTGGTTCTTCTGGTGGGTCCATGGATCCTTGTACCTCCATCTTTCACCCATGAACAGAAACACAAGTGTGATTTGAGGGTCGAGATGGACTTCAATGTGTTGCCTTAGGATCCTGGAATTGAGCCAGCACCTGGACCACCCCAAGAGTAGGTCGGCCGACCTGCCCTTGGAGGGTCTAGGAGCTCATTTTCCCCCAAATGTAAGTGTACCTGCATCCAAATACTTAGAGCATAAGTGGAACCTCTTAGTGATAAAATATGCCTATGCTATGCCATTCTTCCACTATTTCCGGCCTGTTGACGGTGTTTTCATGTGTGGATTTTATAGCTTATCCACCATCAACAAGATCCCCCAAGCTTAACCTTTGCTCGTCCCGAGCAAATAATTAAACTTGGTCTCGGTGGATCAGGAGTTGCTGCAATGTCAACATTTCAAGAGTACCATGTATGCAACAAATTATTTCTCACCCATTTACCTTAGTTCTTCATGGGGCTTTTGGCTTTTCCTTTGACTTGGGCAGTTGAGAGACAGAACAATTAGATATAGAGCACCACTTTCTTATTCTTAGCGAGTTTCATACCGGTGGTTTTTTCAATTTTTTCACAAAGAAAACTAGGTTCCTCAATTGATTTCTCTCAATCTCTCAAGTGGATAATGTACCTTACCAAAGGCGTTGCTTTTCTCACAACATATAGCTAAAGCTTTATGTGGAGTTTTAGTAGGTGTGGAAAGTGGGCATACTTGCTTCTTGTATGGGGATAAATCAAAAACCAAACTGAGTTAAGATAAAAGGCATATGCTAGACTGAGATGTGCAAGTGTGTGGAATGGATCCTATCACTAAACTATACTCCTTATATGGCATGATCTTTCTCTCTTAGAAAAGAATATTTTGAGACATGGCTACCAACTTTTCCATTTATAAAACACTTGGGGACTTTTGACATCGGTGCGCCCCCTTTTTTGCCATGTCTCCCTAAAAAGGATACTGAGAGAAAGATCAATTTGAAAAAGTGGATAGAGTATTTTCCTAGCAAAAATTTTGTTGCTTTCTCCCAGTACAGGAGAAGAGCTTTTTTTGTGGATGGAAGGGTGCATGTTGCGCGCGATCCTCAGTGTAAGAATTGGCTTTATTTGGTGGGTGCAAAGTGTGTCTCAGTCTAAAGATATGACTCCAATCTAAGTTAAGTTCAATCCTTGACAAAACCCCAACAATAACAAGCAGCTATGGATAAAGTATGTGTATATATATGGAGCATAAATATTTTGCCTTGGTAGGAATTTTATAATCATTGAGGAACCGTTGTTTTTAGATATTTTCCAAATAAATTCTCCGATAATCATGCAAGCTTAGAATAAAAATATAGCAGCTCTTGTCTTACTATCTCATATCTCACAACAACTTAGACATAGTTTTAGCACTTGCAACCCACAGAAAGAAATCAGGTTCATGGTGGTCTTATGTGAGCCAAGTGATCCTACTTAGAAAAATACTAAGTTGCGTGCTAGATACAAGAGAAATTTTAACAGAGCAACTATTCATCATTTCCAAGAGAAAGATGGCATGCATGGCAATATTTTTGGAATTTTTATCATATTCAAATATATATATATTGTTATTATTATTTATTTTTATTTTTTTACCATAAAGCATAGAACAAACTAAAATTGCAATAAATTTAAAAGAGCCAGAATACTTACCTTGGTGGGGGAGAGGATCTCCCCCAAGCTTCTCTTCTCATGGCTCCTCACTGATATGGTGGATAGTTATATGGATATGGTGGAGGATATGAGGGCTGCTAAGGATATGGTGGAGGATACTGTGGAGATGGGTCTCGCTGCTGCTGTGGTGGCATAGGGATGAATGGAATATTTGGTGGTAGTGGCCTCTGATACTGTGCATACATCCTGTTCCAGCCTATGTTGTGTTGGACTTAGAGATCTAGGAGGGCTTGCTGGGTTTGAGTTGCAGTGTTCTGCATAGCCTCATGTCCAATGCGCAGCACACCAATTTGTTGGGTCAGCATGTCCATGTCAATGCGTTGAGCACGGGGTTTAGGGTCATCTGTGGGCACCAGACCTGCTAGAACAAGACATACGACCATTGTGGGCACCAGACCTGCGTCCTGAATGGGGCATCTACATCCCACTAAAACGTCCCTCATAGTAACTATCATCGTCATCATCACCTGCAGTTCGTGCTCTTGCACGTGTGGTTGGTCCTGCATGCCTCATATGTCTTTTGCACATAGGGAGTAATGGGTTGCCACTATATATTTTTAGTTCTTCATAGGGCAACAAAATTGTTTCATGGGTGTTATAAACTTTTAAAACACTGTGTTATTTGCTCCTCCTGTAAGATATTGGCCCTTGATATAAAATCTTTTGTGCAAGACAACTCTAGGAGTAGTTATGTATCTATCAAAGTTATTGAGCAGATTACGGCGTGCACAAAATTTTGTAACCACAGAAGTAAATTCAATGGTCCACCTCCTTGGTTTGGATGATGCCCATAACCAATGCTTAGCCATTTCTACCACTGGTGAAATTGGAATTTTATGAACCATGGCAAAAAGGATTCTAGTGTCAATTTCCCTAACAATTCTTATGTCATCTCGAGGGTACAAAGTGAGTCCTATCCACTGGTGCAAGAAAAGCAAGGTAGGATTGCATATGTGACTAGTACGTGGTTGCCATCCCTAATAATTTTCCCCAGTGATATCATACCAAAATTCTTTCATGTTCATGTGCTTAGTGGCATGCTCAATTTTAATGTTGGGAGTATCAAAACCAAGACATGTAGAGAAAGCATCCCATGGAAGGTCAAACTCACTATTAAGCACTCTAAAATAATTTTTCTCTTTTGTTATTCTTAGGGTGCTTAGAAATTCTAGGGTGAGAATTTTATTTCCTTTTACATTAGACAAATTCCAAAATTCATCCCACCCCATTTTCTCAAAAACTTCTGTGAACTCATCATCTAAGCCTATGCTTCGGAGAAGTCAAGAGATATCACTTTGGTGTGAATAAATTCACGGTCGCGGAGTTATTCAAGCTTCTCCATCTCAACGGGAGTGAGCCATATGCCGGTTTCCTCATCTTGAATTTTCTTGGGGACGGCTTCTTCATTTACTTGAGGTGGTGGAGATGATACTTGCTCCCTTGATGCTTGACTCTGAGCATCTTGCATGGAGGAGTCACTAGAGCTAAGGGAAATTCGATGGAGAACCGACTTCCCCCAACCCCTGACTTTCTTCATGATGTTGAACTCTTGGATGGTAATGATAAAAAGAAAATATTTTTGGATTTTTGTTTTGAACAAAAGGATGGTTAAGAAATGGGTTTCTTGCTGGTTGGTTGAGTGCACAAGAGTGTGAGTGTGTTTGGATGAAGGAGGGAGTAAGGAGAAATGCTGGTGTGGAATTATGAAGGTCGGTCGACCTGCCCCTCTAGGGATTTTTGCTGCATGGTCGGGCACCTACCTTCTGGAATGCACTATGAGCAAATGGCTGAGCTGGGTGTACCAGAGCACGGTCGACCAACCGGCCTTTCTCCACAAATTCAAAAAGTGAACCCACCAGCAGCAGTGCATGAGAGGTGGATCACAATGCATGTGATGGTGCCCTCCTTCATGGGATGGCCGACCAACCTTTCCTCCCCACTTTGCTTTGTGCCAAAGATGAGAGTGAGTGGAGGTCATTCCATGTTGGGTGCATGCATAACATGCCCCTATTTTGCTTTGGATGATGGTGCATGGCATCTCCCTTTCTTGGATGAAGTGATGAAAGGAAAGAAAGCAAAAGAGAGGGGGCAAGACAAGACTAGGAGTTGGTGGCATTTTGTGTCATGACTTCTCACGGGAGAATCCTCGTCATCCTTTTGTGATTAGCTTAGTGCTAAATATGCTTGCTTAGCCAAAATGAATGGTGGATTGGGGCATAAGTGAGGTTAGGGAGAAGGATTGTCATGAAAATTTTCCTCTAGTCCCTTGGATCGCTTATGGCTAATTTGTTAATTCTATTTTCTAAGCAACACGGTGAGGGAGAGCCACTAATTCCTAAGAATGCAAGTCGACAGCCACTTGTCTTACATTCTTGCAACACTCATCCTAGAGCCATAAGATCACAAATACCAGGAGCTAGAGGGAGGTGGGCCCAATATCATGGTTGGCCGACCGTGATTTGGCATCCCCCAGGCTCTGGTGGCACTCAAACAGAGCAAAAATGCATTGTGCAGTAAAACTTCTTTGCTTAAAGTCACAAAAGTTACCAGGCTAGCTTCATCTAGATTCTCTAGTAGGCATATGAAGCAATTCATGTCATGAAATTCAGTTTTCACTTTGGCAAAGACATGAGCATGGGATTGTGTGATGATGGAGCAAAATTGAGCAGGTGGACCAACCAGGGGCAGGTCGGCCGACCTGGCCCTGGGCCTCACCTTGTGGCCATTTGCTCAGCATGTTAAGCAGAGGTTGATTTTAGGTTTTATTATGCACAACTGTGGTCAACAAAAAAATGTTTTGAATTAAGAAAAACTAAGAATTAAATGCTGAAAATAAATACTGAATTTTAAAAGTTTGAAAACTCACCTTGGTTTGACTTACTGTTGGGTATTTTAAACGCAAACAGAAAAATCCGCAAGCGCACGGACACCGATGTAGCCTTCACCCGGGAGTATTCTAGAGTATCGATTTTCCACAGGGAACATGAGTGTACTAATTAAGATTCAAGATCGCCCAAGGATAACTATATAATTATGTTTGGTGGGAAGAGAGGAAGTTTCCTGAGAGTTCTCCAGTTGATCTAAGAATCAAGAATTACTTCAAGATTATCTATTTCGGGACATCAGAACACTAACCACAGAAAGAGATGAGAAGGGGGCTAGGAAGCTCTGACTACGGTCCTACAAACACCGATCCGAACGAGGTGGAATACGTCGACCGTTAGGGCTGTCACTACCCTAGGGCTACCACAACAATCCGCAGGAATGGGTGCAATTCTAGGTAATTGCAAGACTAAATACCACGTCTAATCTATTAATTACTACTCTAATGTTTCAAAGATTAGAGCACTTGATGCAAGCGGGAATCCAATAAATAACTTGAATGTAAATAAAAGTAATTAAAGAACTCAGGAATTATGAATTGAAGAACCTGGAGAACGATGAAGAACGAACCAGATGCTGCAAAAGTATAATGTTGAGGAAGATCCGACAGATCTGACTCCTCCTCCGCTCTCCTCTTCTCTCTCCCTATTTTCTAGATTACAACTAGAACTAACTAGAACTAGAACTAGAACTAGAGGAACTAGAACTAGAAGAACTAGAGGGATCCTCTCTACTTGGATGAAGAATTGAAACCCTAGCTTTGATTCTGTAGAAGAGGTATGCTCTCCAGGGGCCAGGGGGCGTTGCTTATATAGTCTTTTCAGATGAATCTGGGCCGTCGGATCAAAGCGACATTAATCTCACGGTTTTCCTTGATCCCTTAGGTCGGTGGAGCATAATCCGCAAAACGGGTCCGAATTGGACACTATAGCTGGGCGAGCGCCCTGTCCCTGAGCCCTCTCAGCCTCCACTTCATTCCCGTGGCTTCTGGAGTCTTCTAGATGATAAAAAATTGCGCGGCGCGTTAATATCTCTATGTAAACCCGACGTGTGGGCCTTTCTTCCGTATTTCCTGATAACCCCCTACAGAAATAGACAAACACCAAAACTCGTGGAATTCTTTCAGATAAAACCCTAAGTCTAGGTGTTGGTTGCATTTGGATCCTTTTCTATGATTAGTTGATGGTTAAATGTGAGCATTAAGGACCGTCAACAAGCTCCCCCAAGCTTAACCCTTTGCTCGTCCCTGAGCAAAGATGGACTCAAGAGTTTCTGCAGTGGTTTTATGCCTTAAAGATACACATGCGTTCAAACAAGATCTCATCTCTGGGTTAGGGTAAACTGTTAAGATTTATACGTACTCATTTTATCTTGCACCATGGGGCTTGTAACCGTCACTTGTGTCTTGAGCAGTTAAAAGACAGAACGGTCTAGTCAAGCGCCATGTCTCCTGTTCTTCGATTAACTATATCTCTAGAGTTTTTGTAGATTTTCAAATAAAACTCAGGGATTCCTTGTATGACTCTCTCTAGTCTCTCTTTTGTGGTATTTCTAGATCCTTACCAAGGCGGTAAAGGTGTATGCCTTCTCTCAAAGTATGTGGTATTTTTGGTATGAGGCATAGTGGCATTGCCTTCTCTCTCACCCTACTCTAACAAGGTTTTGATATCTAGAGCTCATAGGTGGGAGACAACTAATACATACTTACAAGACATTTATTGCATAGTCAAACCATGGATCCAGAAGAACAAGTCAATAAGTCAAATCAAGATGTGCATGTGTGGCGAATGAACGGTGTATGGTGATGATGGTGATAACAATGGTGAAAGTCTAATTCTACTTGTGCTCTTTTGAGGGGATACATACCTTTCTTGCTCTTTTGAAACTTTTTGAGGAGAATGAGATGCTCTATATTTTCTTTTTTTTCTTTTCTCTCAGGTGGGTATCTTGTACCCCTAATTCTACTATCGGACACTTGTCCATTTTTACCTCTTGTCTCACTTTTTCCTTTCTTTCGAGGTTCCAGGCACTTGCCCCTTTTTATTTCCTCGTATCTTTTTTTAGAGCACTCATCTCTCGAAATAATATAGCAAGTGGTAGTAACCAAGGTACCTCGAGCATTTATTTCACGGGGAATAACAGGGATAGGATAATGTTTTTGGCTAGTCTCTCCTAGATAGGAGTAGAATAATTTTGAGTGAATCTGGATATGGAGATGAGTGGATATATGTGGATGCGTACTTCCGGAGTAGAAGCAGCATGTATGAGTGAACATTTAAGTGAATCTTGATTTAACCACATGACAAGCTCCTAAGGGTCTACACAGCTTGACCACACTCAATGCTCATAAGCAGTAAAAAGTAAATATGTGGCTCAAAGTCTAGCAAGCATGTATATATGGCTGTGGTAGGAATTTAAACTCTCATCATACACGAACTCATCATGCAACATTTTAAAGGTTTTCAAAGATAAAATTCTCCAGAATTCTAGCATCTCTAGGAACAGATAAACAGTTGCTCAACCTTCCCATATCATATCTGTTAACGACTTAGACTTTAGATCAAGTACTTTTCCCACAAGTTCAGGTTTAGAGCAAATCTTAATTAATAATAGTCATGCCTAAACTAGAGAGAGATTTCAATTTTGAGAACTAGTCATGGCAGAGCAACTTTTAATCATTTCCATGTGAGAGCTTATCATGAGGGTTCATAGCAAACTTTATTTATTTATTTATTTAGCAAACTAAGCAAAGATATATATAAGCACAAAATCTTTATTTGGGTTTTTATGATTATGCATCTTTTTATTATTTGAGTAAAGTATAGACGTGAGTAGAACACTTAGCTGGATAAATGGGGGTGCTCTCCCCCAAACTGGATTTTGACGTAATTTCTTCTGATGTAGCTAGCAGCTACCGGAGGTGTATTTGAATGTCGGCAACACCGTGACAGCGATTATGATGTTCTCCGTCTGCTAGTCTTCTTTGATCCTTAAATTCTGTGGAGCTCAAATAGACAACAAAGCTTTGTGGAAATAGTTAAGTGTTAGCATAAATATTTAGCCTTTATCATGTTGAGCCTCCTCAATAAATGTTACACTCTTTAGTAGGATCATAAATTTATTTTTATAATTTTATTTTTATAAGGCATGAATATATTTATTTTATTTTTACGCCACCACAGTGAATGTACTTATGGGTTTTATGCCATGAGCATACTCACATGGGGCTTACTATTTTTAACATTTTTATTTTCTTTTCAAGGTGATATAAATCTGATTAACTAAGCAAACTATTTTTAAAATAATTGAAAGGAAAAGGATAACTACCAAGTTTACCTCTTGGCAAGGCGTTCGGTGTTTTTAAGTCCTCCGAACGGGACTCTCCATTTTCTCAGTTGTCCTGGGATTCACTGGATGGTGTAGTCGGTGGTTCGGCGGCACCTCCTCTTCGTGTATAGTTATCTTCTCTCTACACACCTGACTCGGTGCTACGGTTCCTCAGGACAGTTCTGTTCAAGCTGTATGTCTTCAGACCTTACAACTTCTCCATCATAGTCTACCCATCCGTCCTTGATGATTTTGCCTTCTCTGGTTGCGGTTGCGTCGTCTCCTTCTTGTCCTGAACTGCTTAGAGTCTTCAACTCTATATTTAGCGTCAGTAAAATAGCGGTGTACCTTCTCAGAGGGGAAGTTCATGTGGGCTTCTCCAGTTCCAATGTAGATGATTGTTTTAACGGTGCTGAGGAACTGTCTCCCAAGGATGATGGGCGGATCGTACTCGTCTTCTCCCATGTTAATAACCTTTCGGAATGTCTAATCTGCCATCTGGAGCTGAATGTATGTCGGTTTTAGGGGCATGGTTCCGAACAGGAGTTAATAGGTGACTGGGTCATCCTTTTTGTCAGGAACGGTGACTTAAGTCGACGATCTTGACCTCCTTGAACTGCACGGACCATCTTAGCTGACTTGGTCCACATTTGCTTGTTCCTATTCCTCCTATTGGTCCTCTTCCTTGGTTCATGTCGGGATTGCTCTGAGATTTGTGTAATCTTGTTCTTGAAGGAAAACGTCTCCTTCCTCTTGATGTAGAAACTGATCTTGGCAGCACTAGCATGGTTGACAGCTCCCGAGGTGTTCAGGAATGGCCTCTTTGGACGCGGAGGTTCTTCAATATTCCCTTTGGGAAACCTGGGCATAATGTTGACACTGGAGCCAAAGTCGCAGAGTGCTTCTGGGAAGTCCACCATGCCGATGGAGATCGGGATGACAGGGCGTCCTGGATCGCCTCTGAGTAGTTTGGCCTCTGTTGATTCCAACCTTAATTTTGTTGAGGACGGTTGTAGTAGTTGTTGTTCTTGAAGTAGTTTACGTCGTCAAGCATCTCAGGGCAGTGATTGCCTGAGTGTCCAGTATCTCTAGTGTGTTTGTGCTCGTAGATCCAGATTCTTCACTTGGTAGAGTCTAGGAGTTATAATACTCCTCCATATTTTGCTCGAAGTGTACCTACTCGTAGAGACAAGGCAGAGATCAAGTGCATGGGCCCTGTTGGTGGAAAACACCAACAGAACCAAAAATGTATTTGTTCTTCTCTAACTTTAAGTATAGTGAGCAAGACAAAGTTGATGGATAATAAGATCATGAGTGTAGCATTTAAAACATTTGTCAGATCAGATCGCTCAACCTAATGGAAAGATAATCTATCTATATTTATGTTGTTTTTTATATATCTTCCAAAGATTGAGTGTGCAACATTTTAGCAGGGACAAGTTCGAGGCTTGGCCCATTACGAGACAAGTTCGAGGCTTGATCCGACACCCTTATGGCTAGACTTGGGCCAGGAGGCTTGGCCCATTACGAGACAAGTTCGAGGCTTGATCCGACAGCTCGGAGTTTTGCGCAAGGAAACAAGACGTGGAGATCAAGCAGGATTCTAGTCGGTTAAAATAGGAATTGATATCGAACTATCTATGGCAGTTGTAACCGACTAGGATTAGTTTCTAGATCTGTAACCCTGCCCTCCGGACTATATAAGGAGAGGCAAGGGACCCCCCTAGGACATCATTATTCTCTCAACACAAATCAATACAACAAGACGTAGGTATTACGCCAGCTCGGCGGCCGAACCTGGATAAAAAGCTTGTCCGTGTCTTCCGTCACCATCGAGTTCGTAGCTTGCGCACCGTCTACCGATAAACTACTACCGTGGGTATACCCCAAGGTAGACTGTCGACCAGCTTTCGTCGACAGTGGCACGCCAGATAGGGGGTGTGCGTACAGCTTTTCCGGCGAACAAGATGGTCACCGTTCCAGCTTCCGCGGCCGTGCCTGAAGGCCTCACGTTCACTGTCGGCCAGATCACGTGGACGACTTGCGGCGGTGGCCTCACAGCCACGGTTTCGGGAGAAACCCAGATCCAATCTGGGATGACGGTGGCATTGGCTCCGACCACGCAGATGCTGGCGCCGAGCACCCGACCACCGCTTCCGCACTACAAGGGAAAGAAGATCGATGGCTCGGATCTTCTCCGAGCCCTTGATCGCGCTGATTCGAAGCTTCTCGAAGCTTCCCGACTAGTAGATGGGATCTCGCGTCAGCCTGACCAAGCAGCGCCGACGGGTTTTTTCAACACCTACCGGCCAACTCGTGTCGTCACACACGAACGGTTGGGAATGTCTCTGATGATAACCTCCACCCCCTCAGGACGGTCCGTTAAGCTCGAGGCTGATCCGGAGCAAGGTTATCCTTGCGGTCTGAACAACTCGGCCTCTCTCTACTCGCGGCACATCCAATCCCTCTTCAACGAGGCTGGTTGGTTGCCAAAGTGGAGCGGTCGACCAGCTCGTCACTACGTCAACATGGTGACGATCCGAGAACTACGGGACGGCCAGGTTTCCAGCATAAATTCGAGCACCGGTTCCGTTCCTACTGAAGTCATAAACTCCGAGGACGAGGACTACGACCTGGATTTGCCACCATATCCTCTGGGTTTCTCTCGCTTCCCAGTCTTCCTACCCCGGCGAGGGGACCTCATTTTCAACGTCAGCGCCGACGAGCCGGTCATCGATGGAGAAACAGACGAGCAAAGGCAGCTCCGCGAGCAGCGCAATGCCGACCGCGCCCGATGATGCGCGGACGAAGAACGCCAACTCCCGCCGCATAATCTCATCGACGCCTTCGACATCGTCGGGGATCAGCCAGTCTACAAAACGTCAAGTGCCAACGTGGCCGTCGCCATGGCCAATTTGGATCGACACCCTGATACTCCCGAATGCCAGGGCGTCCGATCCAGCGTTCGAGCACACCTGATCGCCGCGATGGGACAGACAGCCACTCTGCTCAAAAGAGTCCAAGCTATCTCCTATGCAGAGGTCTCCTCCGACCAGACCCATCGCAGCCGGACCTAACCACAACCCAGCGACCACCACCGCAGCCGTTCCCCTAACGATCATCAAAAAGATTCACGGTGTGACAATGGTGGTCAGGACGCTGGCGGCTACCGCGAACAGAATCACAGGTGTGGTCAGGAAGTAAACCAGCATAGGGATCTCCGATACAATATCCCTCCCAAAGACGCCCGGGACCGCATAAACAGGCGCGCCGCGGAAAGAGCAGTTCACGAAAACCTGCGTCGCATTGAGTACGATGCAACGCACGGTCCTCCGGGCTTGAGACAGTTCTCTTCACACCTCCGCCAGGTCGTGTGGCGCCGCAATTTCAAGCTCGAGAAACTCAAAAAATACGACAGCAAGGAAAACCCAGAGAACTGGATCACTCTTTACGAGATCGCCGTCCGATCAGCAGCAGGAGATGAGCACGTCATGGCCAACTACTTCCCAGTAGTCCTCGACCAGGCTGGTCACCAGTGGCTCCTAGGCCTGCCCGAGGACTCTTTCGACTCTTGGGAGGAACTACGCCAAGCTTTCATCAACAACTTCATCGCCACCTGCGAGCAGCCTGGGAACAAGTACGACCTCAAAAGGATAAGGGACAGGAAAAACGAGCCTCTGCGCGATTACATCCGATGATTCTCGGATATGCGCCTTAAGATCTCGAAGATTTCCCACGACGAGGCCATATCTGCTTTCATCAAAGGGCTGCGCTTCCACGAAGCACTGAGGAACAAGCTACTGCGCAAAAGGCCAACAACGATGGCAGAGCTCCTCGCCACGGCTAAAAATTATGCCGACGCCGACGACGCAGAAAAACTCATCCGAGATGATGCCAGAGGTCCCGACCAGCCTCCTCGGCGTGACGACAGTCGCGGCCGCTTCGACAATAGGAACCATCGTTGCCCCGACAACCGGGACCACAGAGAAGGCTGGGATAGGCGGCGTGACAATCGCGACGATTTCAGAGGCAAGCGCCCTCGCGACCACGACCACGAGGTAAATACGGTCAAACATCCCAATGGGCGGCGAGACTACCAGGAACACTACAACAAGACGTTGAAGGGACCATGCCAACTGCATCCAAAGTCCAACCACACCATGGAGGAATGTCGCATCCTAAAAAGCATCTACACACGGCGGGCTGCTCAAGACGACCCCGCCAAGAAAAATGGGAAACAGGACGGGTGCGATCATGAAGACGAAGACAACGACCAGGATAGGGACCCCCGACACCAGTATGTCAGTCCCACAGACGTGGTCCACTCCATCTTCGGGGGCAAGGTCTCCATCGAGTCCAAGCGAGAAAGAAAGCTCTTAAAGAGAGCCTGCCTCAACATAGACAGCACAGATGGCCTTATCGCCGATCCGAAATTTCCTCCCTGGTCGCATAGGGAAATCTCCTTCAGCAGGAAGGATCAGAGGGCCGTTATCCCGGAGCCAGGTCGTTTTCCTCTAATCTTGGACCCTTGCATCAACAGTATCAGATTTGAGCGCGTGCTCGTGGACGGAGGAAGTTCAATTGACATCCTCTTTCGCAACAGCTTGCCCGCCCTCAAGATATCTCCGGCACAGCTAAAACCCTACGACGCTCAATTTTGGGGAGTCTTGCTAGGTCAGAGTTCAGTGCCCCTCGGACAGATAACACTGCCTGTCCAATTTGGCACGTCCGACCACTTTCGAACAGAGTTCGTCAACTTTGTGGTCGCCGACTTCGATGGGACTTACCACGCTATACTGGGCCGACCATCGCTGACAAAGTTCATGGCAGTTCCATATACTCATACTTGGTCCTCAAAATGCCTACAGAGAAGGGCGTCCTAACCGTCAGAGGCAATGTCTACACTGCATATACTTGCGAGGAGGAGAGCTTCAAGATCACCGAAGCAATTGATCTTTCAATTCGCATGGAAGAAACAGCAGCCCAAGCTGTACAGCTCTCTCCCGACCAGCTCCGACTACCCGAGCAGTAGACCGCCAGGAAGAATTCAAAATCCAAGGAGTACAAGGAAGTACAGCTGGTTGAAGGCAGCCCCGAGAAGACGGCCCTCATCGGGGCCAACTTGGGTCCAAAATAGGAAGACGCGCTCGTCAGGTTTCTAAGGGACAACGTGAGCGTTTTCGCATGGAAACCCGCAGACATGCCCGGCGTCTCACGAAACCTGATCGAGCACTCCTTAAACGTCTCAAAGACCGCAAGACCCATCAAGCAAAAGCTACGACGGTTCGCTCGTGACAAAAAGGAGGCTATTAGGACAGAAATAACACGACTTCTAGCAGCCAGATTTATAAAAGAAGTGTATCATCCCGATTGGCTCGCCAATCCGGTTCTTGTATGCAAAAATAATAATGAATGGAGAATGTGCGTTGATTACACTGATCTCAATAAACATTGTCCTAAAGATCCTTTCGGTCTCCCTCGCATCGACGAGGTGGCCGATTCAACGGCCGGATGCGAACTCCTCTCTTTTCTGGACTGCTACTCTGGTTATCACCAGATCTCGTTAAAGGAAGATGATCAGATCAAAACATCTTTTATTACTCCTTTCGGCGCATATTGCTACACGACCATGTCCTTCGGACTCAAAAATGCCGGAGCCACCTATCAACGAGCCATCCAACAATGCCTCCACGACAAGATTCGTGATGACCTCGTCGAGGCTTATGTAGACGACGTCGTCGTCAAAACAAGGGATGCAAGCACCTTAATCGACAACTTAGACCGAACCTTTAAGGCGCTAAACAAGTACAAGTGGAAGCTTAACCCCAAAAAGTGCATCTTTGGGGTCCCTTCTGGTCTACTACTCGGCAACGTCGTCAGCCGCGACGGCATACGACCGAACCCTTCAAAAGTAAAAGCAGTGCTCGACATGCGACCACCTAAGAATGTCAAGGATATTCATAAGCTCACCGGATGTATGGCCGCTCTCAGCCGCTTCATTTCAAGACTAGGAGAAAAAGGCTTGCCTTTCTCCAAACTCTTGAAGGCGTCGGAAAAATTCTCCTGGACAGAAGTGTGGGGGTATAAACCCCTATACCCTTACGGCCAGACTTGGGCCAGGAGGCTTGGCCCATTACGAGACAAATTCAAAGGCTTGATCCGATAGCTCGGAATTTCGCGCAAAGAAACAAGACGTGGAGATCAAGCACGATTCTAGTCGGTTAGAATAGGAATTGATATCGAACTATCCATGGCAATTGTAACCGACTAGGATTAGTTTCCAGATCTGTAACCCTGCCCTCTGGACTATATAAGGAGGGGTAAGGGACCCCCCTAGGACACATTATTCTCTCAATCCAATACAATCAGACGCAGGACTTAGGTATTACGCCAACTCGGCGGCCGAACCTGGATAAAAAGCTTGTTCGTGTCTTGCGTCACCATCGAGTTCGTAGTTTACGCACTATCTGCCGATAAACTACTACCGTGGGCATACCCCAAGGTAGACTGCCGACCAGCTTTCGTCGACAGTGGCGCGCCAGGTAGGGGGTGTGCGTACAACTTCTCCGACGAACAAGATGGTCATAGTTCCAGCTTCCGCGGCCGTGCCTGAAGGCCTCACGTTCACCGTCGGCCAGATCACGTGGACGACGCGCGGCGGTGGTCTCACGACCACGGTTTCGGAAGGAACCCAGATCCAATCTGGGATGACGTCGGCTCCGACCACTCGGATGACGGCACCGAGCGCCCGACCACCACTCCCGCGCTACAAGGGGAAGAAGATCGACTGCTCGGACCTTCTCCAAGCACTTGATCGCGCTGATTCCAAGCTACTTGAAGCTTCCAACTAGTAGATGGGATCTCGCGCCAGCCTGATCAAGCCGCTCTAACGGATTTTTTCAACTCCCACCGGCCAACTCGTGTCGTTACACACGAACGGCTGGGAACGTCTCTGACGACAACCTCAACTCCCTCAGGACGATCCGTCAAGCTCGAGGCTAACCCGGAGGAGGATTATCCTTGCGGCCTGAACAACTCGGCCTCTCTCTACTCACGGCACATCCAATCCCTTTTCAACAAGGCGGGTTGGCTGCCGAAACGGAACGGTCGACCAGCTCGTCACTACGTCAACATGGTGACGATCCGAGAACTATGGGACGGCCAGGCTTCCAGCACAAATTCGAGCACTGGTTCCGTCCCCACCGAGGTCATAAACTCCGAAGACGAGGACTACGACCTGGATTTGCCTTCACATCCTCTGGGCTTCTCTCGTTTCCCGGTCTTCCCACCCCGGCGAGGAGACATTGTTTTCAATGTCAGCGCCGACGAGCCGGTCATCGAAGGAGAAACAGACGAGCAGAGGCAGCTCCGTGAGTAGCGTAACGCCGATCGCGCCCGACGACGCGCGGACGAGGAACGTCAAATCCCGCCGCATAATCTCAGCGACGCTTTCGACATGGTCGGGGATCAGCCAGTTTATAAAATGCCAAGCGCCAATGTGGCTGTCCCCATGGCCAATTTAGATCGGCTCCCTGATACTCCCGAGTGCCAGGGCGTCCGAACCAGTGTTCGAGCACATCTGATCGCCGCGATGGGACAGACAGCCACTCTGCTCAAAAGAGTCCAAGCCGTCTCCTATACGGAGGCCACCTCCGACCAGACTCACCGCAGCCGGACCTCACCGCAGCCCAGCAGGCACCACCGCAGCCGTTCCCCCGACAATCATCGAAAAGATTCACGGCGTGACGACGACGGTCGGGATGCTGGCGGTCACCGCGAGCAGAATCGCAGGCGTGGTCAAGAAGTAAACTAGTACAGGGATCTTCGATACAACATCCCTCCCAAAGACGCCCGGGACCGTATCAACAGGCGCGCCACAGAGAGAGCAGTTCACGAAAACTTGCGTCGTATTGAGTACGATGCAACGCACGGCCCCCCGGGCCTGAAGCAGTTCTCTTCACACCTCCGCCAGGTCGTGTGGCCGCGAAATTTCAAGCTTGAGAAACTCAAAAAATACGAGGGCAAGGAAAACCTAGAGAACTGGATCACTCTTTACGAGATCGCCGTCCGATCAGCAGCAGGAGATGAGCACGTCATGGCCAACTACTTTCCAGTAGTCCTTGACCAGGCTGGTCACCAGTGGCTCCTAGGCCTGCCCGAGGACTCTTTCGACTCCTGGGAAGAACTATGCCAAGCCTTCATCGACAACTTCATCGCCACCTGCGAGCAGCCTGGGAACAAGTACGACCTCGAAAGGATAAGGTATAGGAAAAACGAGCCTCTGCGCGACTACATCCGACGATTCTCGGATATGCGCCTAAAGATCCCGAAGATTTCCCACGACGAGGCTATATCTGCTTTCATCAAGGGGCTGCGTTTCCACGAAGCACTGAGAAACAAGCTACTGTGCAAAAGGCCAGCAATGATGACAGAGATCCTAGCCACGGCCAAAAATTATGCCGACGCCGATGACGCAGAAAAACTCATCCGACATGACACCAGAGGTCCCGACCAGCCTTCTCGGCGTGACGACAGTCGCGGCCGTTTCGACAACAGGAACCATCGTCGCCCCAACAACCAGGACCACAGAGAAGGCTGGGACAGGCGCCGTGACAATCGCAACGATTTCAGAGGCAAGCGCCCTCGCGATCACGACCACGAGGTGAATACGGTCAAGCGCCCCAACGGACGGCGGGATTACCAAGAAGACTACAACAAGACGTTGAAGGGACCATGCCAACTGCATCCAAAATCCAACCACAGCATGGAAGAATGCCGCGTCCTCAAAAGCATCTATATGCGGCGAGCAGCTCAAGACGATCCCTCCAAGAAAAACGGGAAACAAGACGGGCGCGATCACAAAGACAAGGATGAAGACCAGGATAGGGACCCACGACACCAGTATGTCAGTCCTACTGACGTGGTCCATTCTATCTTCGGAGGCAAGGTCTCCATCGAGTCTAAACGAGAAAGAAAGCTCTTAAAGAGAGCCTGCCTCAACATAGACAACACTGATGGCCTGATCGCCGATCCAAAATTTCCTCCCTGGTCGCACAGGGAAATCTCCTTCCGCAGGAAGGATCAGTGGGCCGCTATCCCGGAGCCAGGTCGTTTCCCTCTAATCTTGGACCCTTGCATCAACAGCATCAGATTCGAGCGCGTGCTCGTGGACGGAGGAAGCTCCATTGACATCCTCTTCCGCAACAGCCTGCCCGCTCTCAAGATATCTCCGGCACAATTAAAACCCTACGATTCTCAATTCTGGGGAGTCTTGCCAGGTCAGAGTTCAGTGCCCCTCGGACAGATAACATTGCCTGTCCAATTTGGCACGCCCAACCACTTTCAAACAGAGTTCGTCAACTTTGTGGTCGCCGACTTCGATGGGACCTACCACGCTATACTGGGCCGACCATCGCTGACAAAGTTCATGGCAGTCCCGCATTACTCATACCTGGTCCTCAAAATACCTACGGAGAAGGGTGTCCTAACCGTCAGAGGCAATGTCTACACTGCATATACATGCGAAGAGGAGAGCTTCAAGATCACCGAAGCAATTGATCTCTCAATACGCATGGCAGAAATAGCAACCCAAGCCGCACAGCTACCTCCCGACCAGCTCCGACTACCCGAGCAGGAGACCGCCAGGAAGAATTCAAAATCCAAGGAGTATAAAGAAGTACAACTGGTCGACGGCAGCCCCGAGAAGACGGCCCTCATCAGGGCCAATCTGGACCCCAAATAGGAAGACGCGCTCGTCAGGTTTCTAAGGGACAACGTGAGCGTTTTCGCATGGAAACCCACAGACATGCCTAGCGTCCCACGAAACCTGATCGAGCACTCCTTAAACGTCTCGAAGACTGCAAGACCCATCAAGCAAAAGCTGCGACGGTTCGCTCGTGACAAAAAGGAGGCTATTAGGACAGAAATAACACGGCTTCTAGCAGCCGGATTTATAAAAGAAGTGTATCATCCCGATTGGCTTGCCAATCCGGTTCTTGTACGCAAAAAGAATAATGAATGGAGAATGTGCGTTGATTACACTGATCTCAATAAACACTGTCCTAAAGATCCTTTTGGTCTCCCTCACATCGACGAGATGGTCGACTCAACGGCCGGATGCGAACTCCTCTCCTTCCTAGACTGCTACTCTGGTTATCACCAGATCTCGCTAAAGGAACACGATCAGATCAAAACGTCTTTCATTACTCCTTTCGGCGCATACTACTACATGACCATGTCATTCGGACTCAAAAATGCCGGAGCCACCTATCAAAGGGCCATCCAGCAATGCCTCCACGACGAGATTCGTGATGACCTCGTCGAGGCCTATGTAGATGACGTCGTCGTTAAAACAAGGGATGCAAGCACCCTAATCGACAACTTAGACTGAACCTTTAAGGCGCTAAATAGGTACAAGTGGAAGCTTAACCCCAAAAAGTGCATCTTTGGTGTCCCTTCTGGTCTACTACTCGGCAACGTCGTCAGCCGTGACGGCATACGGCCAAATCCTTCAAAAGTAAAAGCAGTACTTGACATGCGACCACCTAAGAATGTTAAGGATATTCAGAAGCTCACCGGATGTATGCCCTCTCTCAGCCGCTTCATCTCAAGACTACGAGAAAAAGGCCTCCCTTTCTTCAAACTCTTGAAGGCGTCAGAAAAATTCTCCTGGACAGAAGAGGCTGACGCTGCGTTCACCCAGCTTAAGACTTTCCTCACTTCACCGCCTGTTCTCACAGCGCCTCAGCCCAATGAAGACCTAGTCCTTTACATTGCTGCAACCGACAGGGTTGTTTCGACGGCAATAGTGGTCGAGCGAGACGAGCCAGGTCACGTCTACAAGGTCCAGAGACCCGTTTACTTCATAAGCGAATTCCTAAACGAGTCCAAGGCCAGATATCCGCAAATACAAAAGCTCATATACGCCATTCTAATAACATCGAGAAAGCTAAAGCATTACTTTGACGGCCATCAAGTCTTGGTAACCACCAGTTTCCCTCTTGGGGATATTCTGCGCAATAAAGACGCCAACGGCAGAATTGTAAAATGGGCAATGGAATTATGCCCATTCTCCCTGGAGTTCCAGAGCCGCACCACAGTCAAGTCTCAGGCCCTGGTCGATTTCATCGCAGAGTGGACGGATCTCAACGAGCCTCACGTCCACGATGTCTCCGACCACTGGTTGATGTTCTTCGACGGGTCCTTAAACATCAACGGCGCTGGCGCTGGGATACTTTTCGTGTCGCCTAACAAGGACAAACTGCGTTACGTCCTTAGGATCCTTTTTCCGGCATCAAACAACGTCGCCGAGTACGAAGCATGCCTTCACGGCATACGATTAGCCGTTGAGTTGGGAGTCAAACGCCTTTATGTCTATGGCGACTCCGCTTTAGTTATCAACCAGCTCAACAAGGAATGGGACGCAACCCACGAGAAGATGGATCTCTACTGCAAAGAAATTCGCAAGTGGGAAGCCAACTTCTATGGCGTAGAGTACATCCACGTGGTCCGGGACAAGAACCAGGCAGCAGATGTGTTGTCAAAGTTAGGGTCATCTCGGGCCCAGATCCCGCGAGGTGTTTTTGTCTAGGATATCCATGAGCCAAGCGTGGGCAAAGACCCAGCCGAAAAGCAACCTATTAAGGCAATGCTCATAGACGACGTTACTCCGACAACCAGTAGTCGTGATTGGCGCACCCCGTTCATCAGATATATATCGGACGGGTCAGGCTTTCAGGATAAAATAGAGAACGAGCGCCTCATTCGACGGTCAAAGAATTACATACTGGTGGACGGCAAACTTATGCGAAAAAATGCAAGTTCTGAAGTGCTGCTCAAATGCATATCCCAGGATGATGGCATCAAGCTCCTAGACGACATACATGCCGGATCCTGCGGCAATCATGCTGCCTCCAGAACACTGGTCGGGAAAGCTTTCCGAGCAGGTATTTATTGGCCAACCGCTGTCAACGACGCAGAAAAACTGGTCCGACACTGTGAGGGATGTCAGTTCTTCGCTAAAAGGACCCACGTACCTGCTCATGAGATTCAAACTATCCCGTCGTCCTGGCCTTTCACCTGCTGGGGGCTCGACATGATCGGGCCATTTAAACCGGCCCCTGGCAACTTCAAGTTCGTTTTCGTTTTAATTGACAAGTTCTCAAAGTGGATTGAATACATGCCACTGGTCAAAGCAACCTCCAAGAAGGCCGTGGAGTTCCTCAATCAAATCATACACAGATTCGGGATCCCAAACAGTATAATCACCGACCTGGGTACTCAGTTCACTGGCACCACATTTTGGGACTTCTGCGATGACAGAGGCATAGTCATAAAATACGTGTCAGTAGCTCACCCACGAGCAAATGGCCAAGTTGAGCGTGCGAACGGAATGATTATTGACGCCCTAAAGAAAAGGTTGTACACCGAGAACGACAGAGCACCTGGTCGATGGATGAAAGAGTTACCGGCTGTGGTCTGGGGTCTCTGAACTCAGGCTAGTCGGAACACGGGAGTGTCACCCTACTTCATGGTTTACGGCACCGAGGCAGTTCTGCCGTCTGATATAACCTTTGGTTCTCCTAGAATTGAAAACTTCGACCAGTCAACAGCCGACAACGCCAGGGAGCTCGAAATTAACTGCATGGAAGAAAAGCGTCTAAATTCATGTCTCCGAACAGCAAAGTATCTTGCAGCAATCAGACGGTACCACAACAGGAACGTCAAGGACCGTTCTTTCGTGGTCGGCGATCTGGTACTCAGATGGAAAACAAGCCAGGAAGGAATGCACAAGCTATCCACCCCCTGGGAAGGACCCTTTGTGGTCGCCGAAGTCACATGACCCACATCCTACAGATTGGCATATCCAGACGGAACACGCGTGCCTAACTCTTGGCACATAGACAAACTGCACCGATTTTATCCATAAGTTCTAGTAACTTTTGCTTGTAAGTGTCTTATAATTGGCAATAATAAAAGTTTTTTCTTTTTGGCTATACTTTGTTTACACGCAGAGCTTTCGGCGAAGAGCAACAATGTCCTCTGCGACGGAAACTCTTAACGACTACGAATCAAACACAGTGACACGTCACTCAGATAACTTTACAGCGCTCAAAATAATAGTCATGACAAAAGCAAACTTTATTACAAACTTTACATACAAAGTTTACAATAAATACCCCGACGGGAGGTCACTAGTCTACTCCTAAAGAATACCCTACTGGCCTACTGCTCGGGCTGATCACCCGCCTGGCCTTGCTGCCCGGACGAAGGCGTCGGGGCCACCGGCGCCTGGCTGGTCGAGACCGCAGGCGTCGACCACCCATCTCCAGCAACAGACGCCCCTGACAACTCCCTGGCCGACCTGTCTGAACCCGGCTGGTCGGGGGGAGTGGCCGTCCCGCATAGATTAATGTCGCCGATCACCGTCGATGACAAGTCCAGCAGACCGGCCCGAAGCTCGTCCGCCTCCTGTGGGCCGACCTCCTTGGGATACCCCTTCTCCAGCCTAGACAAGTCGACCTGGGGGTAGTGGGCGCGCACCATGCTGAGAATATGTGCGCCAGCGAACTACCCGGCGTCCTTCACGAACTGCTAGAGCCAATCCCAGGCCCGTTGCGCCTTTTCGACAGGCGTCAGCTTTGGCGCGCGGGGCTGGCTTTCTAGAAGCTCGGGGCTGATCAAGTCTAGGATCGGGGATACTCCTTTCCAGAGCCTAATACAATTAGTCTTCCAGGAGTCCCGATCCTTGACCAGCTCGTCTAAGTGCATCTTCGTATTCACCTTGAGCACTGCAAATCAAGGAGTAGGTCAGCACAATGAAAAGAATGTTGAGCAGCTATACAAAAGGGTGGCGGCACGGCTACTTACCAGACAACTCCCGGTTCCTCTGGCCTAGCTCCTCGCCTGCTCGGCGCCCGGTTTCCAGCGCCCCAGCAAGTTCTTGTCCGAGCTGCTCCTTCTCCTGCCGAAGCCGCGCCACCTCCTCCTCCAAGCCTACGTGAATAATCTTTTGGTCAGCAAAAATCAACCAACGCGGCTACAAACAGCTGCCTCGGAGTACGAGACTGACCTTCTCGCTGCCGATACTGGTCGGCCAAGCGTCGGGTAAGCTCGAGACGGCGCTCTTCCTGAGCGCTCATCTCGGCCACCTTCTCTCCAACTTCTGACCGAAGCCGGTCTACCTCCGTGGCCAGGGTTTTGTTCTCGGCCACAATGCCTTCTATTTGGTCGAAGCACCTCTTCCGGTACTTCGCCGTTTTCATTGCGCCCTGCAAGAAAGAGTATATGTTGAACATAGGAACACTGCACATAGTTGTCGAGCAGCACATAGGACCACTTACCTTAACATCGTCCACGAGACGCTTAGCCGCGCATTCCACCCTCGCGGCCTCCTCCGTCTCCGCGAGCTCCTCGTGTTCAATAAAGTGGTCCCCGCGTTGGCGCCACACATAGACGTGCTGGCGACCATCATGGGGACGACCCTAGACCTCCTCCACGTCATCATCAGAGGCCTCCTAGGGCTCCTCGTGTGCCGCACTGCCCCCGGCTGCAGACGAGAGCATTACGGGTCCCTGGTCTAGGCCAGGGGAACCTACGGGCGAAGAGGCCCCTGCTCGGGGCGGTATCGGGACCCTCGCTTCTTCGGCTGGAGGAGTCGGGACTCTGCCTTCCTCCTCCGCAACAGTACTCGGGGGAGGGGTCCTTGTCGCCTCCTCACCCCTCGGCGGAGTGCTCGCCGCGGCACTCGCCGGGGCGGTTTGTCTGTCAGCGCCTGTAGTAGCGGCCGCCACTGCAGGCTGCTCTGTGACCTGCGGCGCGGCGTCCTCAACGGCGGCAGCAGGCTCGGCTGTCCTCTGCTCCGCGACTTGGTCGGGGTTGACGTCCGACGCCGCGCAGAGCAATGAAGCGAAATTTTCAACAACAGTAAAAAAAATGCCAAAATACGTAAGTTGAACACTTACAGGTCTGATCGACGGTGGGTTGCGGTGAACCTCCTCCTAGCCCTACCGGTCGGCGCCGGTGCCCCCGTTTCTGCGACGCGTGGTGCAGGAGGGTCGCTGGCCACCCGATCAGTGGTGGCCGGCGTATTATCCGAACGGCTACAAGGCCTTCGGACCAGCGACGGTGCGGCCTCCTCCTCCTCATCATCGTCGTCGGTGATCCGGACGAGCCGACGGCGTTTTGGCGCCTGGCTGCTCTCTGCCGGCAGCGTCGGCGCAGGTGAAGGATCTGCTGCCAATGGCCTCTTCCCAGTCACCCGGTCCTCGGTGCTCGAGGCGGGACGGACTTGCTCCTCTTCACTGCTGGTTTACCGAGTACACCGAGCAGCGTCCTCCTCCGGCGGATCCTCCCCTGCGAGATTTTCCATCCCAGGCGCTAGTGACACATACACTGTGCACCGGTCAACATCTCCGATCTACAAAATTAACACAGACAAGTCAGCAGCTGACAATAACAAACGCTAAGGAGGCACAATCAGGAAGAAGCGATACCTTAGGAGCTGGTCGTCCCAGCTTGAAAGCTTGCACCCGATCACTACCTCGGATGAAGCTCCCGTCAGCAAAGTTGAACAGCTCGTTCAACAACTGCTGCACCTCCGCCTTCTCCAAGATCTCAGGTGTCATCCTAGTCGGGTCTTGGCTTCCAGCATACTCGTACGCCGAGTGCACCCTCTTCTGGCAGGGCATCACCCGACGACAAACGAAGTTGCCGACCACACCCAGCCCGTCCAAACGCGACCAGTCGATCAGTTTCATCAGTTCCGCTACCTGGCCGGTGAACTCTGAACGGTCGGTCCAACTGACCCTCTTCTCAGGGATGTACCCCACGTCGCAGAACGTGGAGCTGCCCGGCTCTTCCCTAACATAGAACCACTTCCTGTACCATTCGGTTAGGGAAGTGTTCCATGGGCAGCTCAGATAATGGTTCTTCATCCCGTCGCGAAGAATGAGGTATACTCCACCTGCAATCTTGGAGCCTCCAACCGCTCCCTTCTTCCTCAAACAGAAAAGATAACGAAAAAGATCGAAGTGCGGCTCTATGCCAACATAGGCCTCGCAAAGATGGATAAAGGTGGAGATGAGAAGGATAGAGTTCGGGTGCAGATTGCAAATCCCGATCTCATAGTACAAGAGAGGCCTCTGAAGAAAAGGATGAACAGGAACCACAAAACCCCTCTTAACGAAATCCTCGAATACTACGATCTCACCGGCGCGGGGGTCGGGGTAGCTCTCCCCCTCTGGCGCCCTCCAGCCGCCGAGCTCTGGGCTGTGCAGTAGCCCCATATTGATGAGGTCGCCAAGGGACTTCGAAGTGCTGCGGGATTTCTTCCATTCCTTGGCCATCAGCTCGGCCATCTTCTTGGAGTTGCTCTTCGCCATTGGAGATGCGGGAGTGGTTGCGAGCTAGGAGGGTGCAGGTGATTGTAGAAGGCAAGAGCGGAAGGCTTGAAGGCAATGGTAGGGTGAGCAATGCGGGGGTAACTGTCGGGATTTTATAAACCACAACTCCACCCCTCCCACTTCCCGCATTCTTGGGAAGTGGGCGGGACCAATGGTGGACGCGGCGCTTCGGTTTCCAAAGATTATCAGCAATTAATGCGGCGGCATTTTCGTACAAATTGATGGTTTCTTTTTCTCAAACCCTGCAAAGGGCGGCTGCACAGTTGCCAGGCGCAGCTTTTCACGCAACCATCTGACATTACGCCAAGAGGTCTCGTCACGTCAATTAATTACGTGGTAAGATTTTTTCAAAATAAAACAGACAAAAATTGGAAGAAAGGTCAACAACTCAAGGTCTGCACCGACCACCGAGCACTGTATGCTCGGGGACTGGTCGCCCAGTCTATCAACTCGGTAACTCAAGGACTGCACCGACCACCGAGCACTGTATGCTCGGGGACTGGTCGCCCAGTCTATTAACTCGGTAATTCAAGGACTGCACCGACCACCGAGCACTGTATGCTCGGGGACTGGTCGCCCAGTCTATTAATTCGGAAATTCAAGAAATGCACCGACCACCGAGCACTTGATGCTCGGGGACTGGCCGCCAAATCCATTGGTTTGGGAATTCAAGGACTGCACCGACCACCGATCACTTGATGCTCGGGGACTGGTCGTCCAGTCTGTTAGTTCGGAAATCTGTGGGCTGTATCGATCTCCGAGCATTGTACACTCAGGGACTGGTTGACCAGCTCGTCAAATTGATAAGCCTATCTTATAGTAAATGGACATGAGACGCTCGGGGACTGGACAATTTTAATTTTTTAGACCTTGCTACAAGGTTCATACTTCGCCTTCCAGCAAGCTCGGGGACTACATCGGTACGATGCATCTGGCGATGCATCTCAGATTCAAAGTTACTTTGAAGATTTTTCTTTTGACCCTGGCACCACGTGCCTACGTCACCTATTACCAGGCTCGGGGACTAAGTGGGCACACTTCACCTTGCGGTGAACATGCTTGCTTTTTTTTGAAGATCTGTACTTTTCGGAAAAGTAAAGTGGGCACACTTCACCGGAAAAGAAATATTTTTTCTCAAGAACACCATGCATTCTTCGAACAATTGGCTTCTTCGATGATGATGTTGATCAAATATATTTAGATTTGATCAAAATATCGTTGCAACTGTCTGGACAATTTTCATGTTGATTGAAGACGTCAAGTTTCATTGGTCGAAGAAGCTCAAGACGGCGTGTTACTTCACAATACATGGTGCTCGGGGACTAGCTGTGGGGGTATAAACCCCTATACCCTTACGGCCAGACTTGGGCCAGGAGACTTGGCCCATTACGAGACAAATTCAAAGGCTTGATCCGATAGCTCAGAATTTCGCGCAAAGAAACAAGACGTGGAGATCAAGCAGGATTCTAGTCGGTTAGAATAGGAATTGATATCGAACTATCTATGGCAATTGTAACCGACTAGGATTAGTTTCCAGATCTGTAACCCTGCCCTCTGGACTATATAAGGAGGGGCAAGGGACCCCCCTAGGACACATTATTCTCTCAATCCAATACAATCAGACGCAAGACGTAGGTATTACGCCAACTCAGCGGCCGAACCTGGATAAAAAGCTTGTCCGTGTCTTGCGTCACCATCGAGTTCGTAGTTTGCGCACCGTCTGCCGATAAACTACTACCGTGGGCATACCCCAAGGTAGACTGCCGACCAGCTTTCGTCGACAAGAAGAGGCTTCCTCACCTCACCACCTGTTCTCACAGCACCTCAGCCCAATGAAGACCTACTCCTTTACATTGCGGCAACCGGCAGGGTTGTCTCCATGGCAATAGTGGTCGAGCGAGACGAGCCAGGTCACGTCTACAAGGTCCAGAGACCCGTTTATTTCATAAGCGAAGTCTTAAATGAGTCCAAGGCCAGATACCCACAAATACAGAAGTTCATATACGCCATCCTAATAACGTCGAGGAAGCTAAAGCACTACTTCGACGGCCATCGGGTCTTGGTAACCACCAGTTTCCCACTTGGGGATATTCTGCGCAATAAAGACGCCAACGGCAGAATTGTAAAATGGGCAATGGAGTTATGCCCATTTTCCCTGGACTTCCAGAGCCGCACCACAGTCAAGTCTCAGGCCCTGGTCGATTTTATAGCAGAGTGGACAGATCTTAACGAGCCTCCCGTTTCCGATGTCTCCGACCACTGGTCAATGTTCTTCGACGGGTCCTTGAACTTCATCGGCGCCGGCGCTGGGATACTTTTCGTGTCGCCTAACAAGGACAAGCTACGTTACATCCTTAGGATCCTTTTCCCAGCGTCAAACAACGTCGCCGAGTACGAAGCATGCCTGCATGGCATACGACTAGCCGTTGAGTTGGGAGTCAAACGCCTCTACGTCTACGGCGACTCCGCTTTAGTTATCAACCAGCTCAATAAGGAATGGGACGCAACCCACGAGAAGATGGATCTCTACTGCAAAGAAATCCGCAAATGGGAATCCAACTTCTATGGCATAGAGTACATCCATGTGGTCCGGGATAAGAACCAGGCTGCGGATGCGCTGTCAAAGTTAGGGTCGTCTCGGGCTCAGATCCCGCGAGGTGTTTTCGTCCAGGACATCCATGAGCCAAGTGTGGGCACAGACCTGGTCGAAAAGCAACCTATTGAGGCAATGCTCATAGACGACGCTACTCCAACAACCAGCAGCCATGATTGGCGTACACCGTTCATCAGATATATATCGGACGGGTCAGGCTTTCAGGATAAAACGGAGAACGAGCGCCTCATTCGACGATCAAAGAATTACATACTAGTGGACGGCAAACTTATGTGAAAAAATGCAAGCTCTGAAGTGCTGCTCAAATGCATATCCCAAGATGATGGCATCAAGCTCGTAGACGACATACACGCCGGATCCTGCGGCAACCATGCCGCCTCCAGAACGCTGGTCGAGAAGGCTTTCTGAGTAGGTTTTTACTGGCCAACCGCGGTCACCGACGCAGAAAAACTGGTCCGACATTGTGAAGGATGCCAGTTCTTCGCCAAAAGGACCCACGTACCTGCTCATGAGATTCAAACTATCCCGTCATCTTGGCCTTTTGCCTGCTGGGGCCTCGACATGATCGGGCCATTTAAACCGGCCCCCGGCAACTTCAAGTTCGTCTTCGTGTTAATCGACAAATTCTCGAAGTGGATTGAATACATGCCACTGGTCAAAGCAACCTCCGAGAAGGCTGTGGAATTCCTCAATCAAATCATACACAGATTCGGGATCCCCAACAGTATAATCACCAACCTGGGCACTCAGTTCACTGGCACTACATTCTGGGACCTCTGCGATGACAGAGGCATAGTCATAAAATACGTGTCAGTAGCTCGCCCACGAGCAAACGGTCAAGTCGAGCGCGCGAATGGAATGATCATTGATGCCCTAAAGAAAAGGTTGTACACCGAGAATGACAGAGCGCCTGGTCGATGGATGAAAGAATTGCCAGCCGTGGTCTGGGGCATCCGAACACAGGCCAGTCGCAATACAGGTGTATCACCCTACTTCATGGTTTATGGCTCTGAGGCAGTGCTTCCATCTGATGTAACCTTCAGATCTCCAAGAGCTGAAAACTTTGATCAATCAACGGCTGACAACGCTAGGGAGCTCGAAATCAACTGCATGGAGGAAAAGTGTCTAATTTCATGTCTCCGAACAGCAAAGTATCTCGAAGCCATCAGGCGCTATCACAACAGGAACGTCAAAGACCGTTCTTTCATGGTCGGTGACCTGGTACTCAAGTGGAAAACAAGCCAGAAAGGAACGCACAAGTTATCCACGCCTTGGGAAGGACCCTTTGTGGTCGCCGAAGTCACACGTCCTACATCCTACAGACTGGCGTATCCAAATGGAACACGCGTGCCTAATTCCTGGCACATAGACAAGCTACGCCGTTTTTATCCATAAGTTCCAGTACCTTTTGCTTGTAAGTTTTTTATAATTAGCAATAATAAAGGTTTTCCTTTTTCGCTATACATTGTTTACACGCAGAGCTTTCGACGAGCACAACAATCTTCCTCTGCAGCAAAGACCCTTAACTACCACCAATCAAACACGGTGATACATCACCCAGATAACATTACAGCGCTCAAAATCATGGTCATGACAAAATCAAACTTTATTACAAACTTTACATACAGAGTTTACAATAAACACCCCGACGGGCGGTTACTAGTCTACTCCTACAGACTATCCTACAGGCCTACTGCTCGGGCTGATCAGCCGCCTGGCCTTGCTGCCCGGACGAAGGGGTCGGGGCCACCGGCGCCTGGCTGGTCGAGACCGCAGGTGTCAACCGCTCATCTCTGGCAATAGACGCCCCCGACAACTCCCTGGCCGATCTGTCTGACCCCGGCTGGCCGAGGGGAGTGGCCGTCCCGCATAGGTTGATGTCGCCGATCACCGTCGATGACAAATCTAGCAGGCCCGCTCGAAGGTCGTCCGCCTCCTGCAGGCCGACTTCCTTGGGGTACCCCCTCTCCAGCCTGGACAAGTCAACCAGGGGATAGTGGGCGCGCACCATGCTGAGGACATGCGCGCCGGCGAACTCCCCGGCGTCCTTAACGAACTGCTGGAGCCAATCCCACGCCCGTTGCGCCTTCTCGACTGGCGTCAGCTTCGGCGCGCGGGGCTGGTCTTCAGGAAGCTCGGGGCTGATCAAGTCCAGGACCGGGGCTACTCCTTTCCAAAGCCTAATGCAGTTAGTCTTCCAGGAGTCCCGATCCTTGACCAGCTCGTCTAAGTGCTTCTTGGTATTCACCTTGAGCACTACAAACAAAGCAGGAGGTCAGTTTAAGAACACTGAAAGGAACGTTGAGCAGCCAAATAAAAAAAGGGGGAGCGGCACGGTCATTACCAGACAATTCTCGATTCCTGTGGCTTAGCTACTCGCCTGCTCGGCACCCGGCCTCTAGCGCCCCGGCAAGCTCTTGGCCGAGCTGCTCCTTCTCTTGCCGAAGGCGCGCGACCTCCTCCTCCAAGTCTACATGAACAATCCCCTGGTCACCAAACCTAACCACGCGGTTACATACAGCTACCCGGGGTATGTGACTAACCTGTCCGCTGCCGATACTGGTCGGCTAAACGCCGAGTGAGCTCGAGACGACGCTCTTCCTGAGCGCTCATCTCGGCCACCTTCTCCCCAACCTCCGACCGCAGCGGGTCCACCTCCGCGGACAGGGCCTTGTTCTCGGCCACGATGCCCTGTATTTGGTCGAAGCACCTCTTCCGGTACTTCGCCGTTTTCATTGCGCCCTGCAAGAAGAACACATGTTGACCAAGCAAAACAGCACAAAAGCGTCGAGTAGCAGAAAGGACCACTTACCTTAACCTCGTCCACGAGACGTTTGGCTGCGCGCTCCACCCTTGCGGCCTCTTCCGTCTCCGCGAGCTCCTCGTGTCCGATGAAGTAGTCCTCGCGTTGGCGCCACACGTAGACGTGCTGGCGGCCATCACTGGGACGACCTTCAATCTCCTCCACGTCGTCGTCAGAGGCCGCATGGGTTTCCTCGTTCGCCGCGCTACCACCGGCTGTGGTCGCTGGCATCACTGGCCCCTGGTCCAGGCCCGGGGAGCCTGCGGACGAAGAGGCTCCTGCCCGGGGCGTCGTTGGGACTCCCCTCTCTTCGGCGGGGGGAGGAGTCGGGACTCTGTCTTCCTCCTCCACGATGCTACTTGGAGGAGGGGTCCTCGTAGCCTCCTCATCCCTCGTCGGGGTGCTCGCCGTGGTCCTTGCTGAGGCCGGGAGCTCCTCGGCGCTCTCAGCCACGGTTGCTGCCGCGGGCTGCTCCGTGGTCTGCAGCGCAACGTCCCCAGCAGCAGCGGCAGGTTCGGCCACCTTCTGGCCAGCAACGTGGTCAGGATCGACGTCCGACGCCGCGCTAACAATAAGACAACATTTAAACAGTGTCAAAACGTAGCAACAAAGACGCAAAACATCACAGCACGAAAGTAAGAATGCAAACTTACAGGTCAGAGCGCCGGTGCGTTGCGGTGAACCGCCTCCTAACCCTACCGGTCGGTGCCTACGCTCCCGTCTCTACGACATGCGTCGGCTCGATGTGCGGAGCAGGCGGGTCACTGGTCACCGGACCAGTGGTGGTCGGCGCAACGTCCAGACAACTGCGAGGCCTCCGGACCAACGACGGCACGGCCTCCTCCTCCTCGTCGTTGTCGTCGGTGATCCGGACGAGCCAACGACACTTTGGCGCCTGGCTGCTCTCTGCGGGGAGGGGTCTGCTGCCAATGGCCTTTTCCCCGCCACTCTTTCCTCGGTGGTCGGGGCACGGTGGGTCTGCTCCTCCTCACTGCTGGTGTACCGAGTACACCGAACAGCGTCGTCCTCTGGCGGATCTTCCCCCGCGGGATTCTCCATCCCAGGTGCCTGTGATACATACACTGTGCACCGGTCAACGTCTCCGATCTGCAACGGCAACAAAGACAAGTCAGCAACTAGGAAGAGGCAAGAACTAAGGAGGTACAATCAGTCGGTAACATTACCTTAGGAGCTGGTCGCCCCAGCTTGAAGGCCTGCACCCGATCACTACCACGGACGAAGCTGCCGTCCGCAAAATTGAACAGCTCGTTCAACAGCTGCTGCACTTCTGCCTTCTCCAAGACCTCAGGCCTCATCCTGGTCGGGTCCTGGCTTCCAGCGTACTCGTACGCCGAGTGCACCCTCTTCTGGTAGGGCATCACCCGACGACAGACGAAGTTGCCGACCACCCCTAGCCCATCCAAACGCGACCAGTCGATCAGCTTCATCAGGTCCGCTACTTGACCTGCGAACTCTGGGCGGTCGATCCAACTGACCCTCTTCTCGGGGATGTACCCCACGTCGCAGAACGTGGAGCTGCCCGGCTCTTCCCTGACGTAGAACCACTTCTTGTACCAATCGGTGAGAGAAGTGTTCCATGGGCAGTTTAGATATCGGTTCTTCATCCCGTCATGAAGATTGAGGTATACTCCACCTGCAATCTTTGAGCCTCCAACCGCCCCCTTTTTCCTCAAACAGAAAAGATAACGGAAAAGATCGAAGTGCGGCTCTATTCCAACATAGGCCTCGCACAGATGGATGAAAGTGGAGATGAGAAGAATTGAGTTCGGGTGCAGATTGCAGATCCCGGTCTCATAGTATAGAAGAAGCCCCTGGAGAAAAGGATGGACAGGAACCCCAGAACCCCTCTTGAGAAAATCTTCGAACACTACAATCTCACCAGCACGGGGGTCGGGGTAGCTCTCCCCCTCTGGCGCCCTCCAGCCGCCGAGCTCTGGGCTGTGCAGTAGCCCCATGTCGACGAGGTCGTTGAGGGACTTCACATTGCTTCGGGACTTTTTCCATTCCTTGGCCATCAGCTCGGCCCTCTTCTTGGAGTCGCTCTTCGCCATTGACGTTGCAGGAGTGACTGTGAGTTGGGAGGATTGACGGTGGTTGAAGAAAGCAAGAACGGAAAGTTTGAAGGCAATGGCAGGGTAAGCAATACGGGGGCACCATCAAGCTTTTATAAGTAACAACTCCACCCCTCCCACTTCCCGCATCCTTGGGAAGTGGGCGGGCCCAACGGCGGACGCGGCGCTTCGGCTTCCAACAATTACCAGCAGTTAATACGGCGGCCTTTTTGCATAATTAATGGTTTCCTTTTCTCGAACCGCGCAAAGAGCGGCTGCACAGTTACCGCGCCCACCTTTTCATGCAACCACCTTACAGCGCGTCAGGGGGTCTCGTCACATCACCCATTTATGTGATGAGACATTTTTCAAAATAACAGACGAAAATTGGTGGTGGATCAAACGTTCCTGGGAACTACACCGACCACCCAGCACTGTATGCTCGGGGACTGGTCGTCCATTTTTTCGTGTATGGAGACCTGGGGACTGCACCGACCACCGAGCACTGTATGCTCGAGGACTGGTCGCCCAGTCTGCCAGCTTGAAGATCTGGGGACTGCCCCGACCACCGAGCACTGTATGCTCGGGGACTGGTCGACCAGTCTGCCAGTTTGAAACTCTGGGTACTGCACCAACCACCGAGCACTACACGCTCGGGGACTGGTTGATAAGTCTATCCGATGGCAAATGAGCATGAGATGCTCGGGGACTGGATAACTTGAATTTTTTAGACTTTGCTACAAGGCTCATACTTTGCCTTCCAGCGAGCTCGGGGACTACATCGGTACGATGCATCTGGCGATGCATCTCAGTTCAGAATTTCTTTGATGACTTTTCTTTTGACCCTGGTACCACGTGCCTACGTCACCTACTACCAGGCTTGGGGACTAAGTGGGCACACTTCACCTTGCGGTGAATATGCTTGCTTTTTGAAAGGCTATACTTTTCAGAAAAGTAAAGTGGGCACACTTCACCAGGAAAGAAATCTTTTTTGATTAAGAGCACCATGCATTCTTCGAACAACCTGCTTCTTTGATGCCAATATCGGTCAACTATCTTCGAAGTTGGTCAAAATGTCATTACGACTGTTTAGGCAACTTTCCTGCTTATTGAAGACGTCAAGTTTCACTGGTCGAAGAAGCTCAAGACGGCGTGTTACTTCACAATACATGGTGCTCGGGGACTAGCTGTGGGGGTATAAACCCCTATACCCTTACGGCTAGACTTGGGCCAGGAGGCTTGGCCCATTACGAGACAAGTTCGAGGCTTGATCCGATAGCTCGGAGTTTCGCGCAAGGAAACAAGACGTGGAGATCAAGGAGGATTCTAGTCGGTTAAAATAGGAATTGATATCGAACTATCTATGGCAGTTGTAACTGATTAGGATTAGTTTCTAGATCTGTAACCCTGCCTTCCGGACTATATAAGGAGAGGCAAGGGACCCCCCTAGGACATCATTATTCTCTCAACACAAATCAATACAACAAGACACAAGATGTAGGTATTACGCCAGCTCGGCGGCCGAACCTGGATAAAAAGCTTGTCCGTGTCTTGCGTCACCATCGAGTTCATAGCTTGCGCACCGTCTACCGATAAACTACTACCGTGGGTATACCCCAAGGAAGACTGCCGACCAGCTTTCATCGATAGTGTGGGATCACAAAGGTGGAAGGACTAAACATGTTGAATCGATTGGGTTGGTTAATCTAGAGTTGTAAATCATACATGTTTGTCTCTTTTATTCATGTGAACGCTAGAAATAAGGAGAAACTTACAAAAGTGATAGTCAAGTACCTTAAGATGTTACCTTACTTGAAGAGTGATGGTACAGTATCACCTTGTGGAAGCTTTCCTTTCTTAGCGGTTGTGCATCGTGTTTGTGGCACCCTCCATGGATCATCTCTTGTGAGCTATGCCTTCCTTGTGTAAATTGTTAACCTTCATGTGTCTCTCTCTTTGTCTCCAATGTGGGTGTATCTCAGGACTTCTGTTGACGGTCCTTAAGTATCAAATTTAACTATCAAATAAACAAAGAAAAGGATCCAAATGAAATCAACATCGAGACTTAGGGTTTTATCTGACAGAATTCCACGAGTTTTGGTGTTTGTCTATTTTTGCAGGGGGTTATCAGGAAATAAGGAAGAAAGGCCCACACGTCAGGATTACATAGATATATCAACGTGCCGCGCAATTATCTTACATCTAGAAGACTCCAGAAGCCACGGGAAGGAAGCGGAGACCGAACGGAGTCAGGGACAGGGCGCCCGCCCAAGTCCTTAGGGCGCCCGCCCATCTTTTTCGGCCAATCACGCTCAATCTCGCGGATTATGCTCCACCGACCTAAAGGATCAAGAATAACCGTTCAATCAATGTCGGTTTGATCCGACGGCCCAGGTTCACTTGAGGGGACTATAAAACCAGACCCCCTGGCCCCTGGAGGAGGCACCCCTTGATCATTATTCATTATTCATAGACAGAGCAAAAGCTAGGGTTTAGAGATGAGAGCTCTCCTCTCTTCTCTAAACTAGAGTAGATCTAGATAGTAGCGAGATAGAGAGCGAAGGAGGATTAGAGGAGAGGCCGGGCTATCGGTTCTTCCTCCGGTTGTACTTCACCATGATCAAGCTCTAATCAAGCTTGCTCATGGGATGACTCTGGTACTCTACTTCTAATTCATTATGCAATTACTAATCATGTATGTTCTAGTTTAAAACTCTTTTGAGTACTTCTAATCTATAGGACCCTATAGGTTAGAGTTGTAGTATAGGTGTAAGCGTGGTGCTTAGACCTAGATTACTTGTGGATATCCCCTGACTAGCTGGATCGTGTGGTAGGCCGCGTAGGTGACAGTTACGTTGGTCCCCTGTAGTCCACCTCTCGTTAGCAGGACGGGTAGGGTTTATCGGCCTATGGATAAGCATCCTTTGTGGTGTACTCTTATCACGTGGTTCGTCCCAGACATAGACATACCCCTTTGAAGTAGAGAAACCATAGTTATCCTCTCTATTCTGCTACCATCACCCATATACTAGAATTGCTCTACTCTCTATTCCCATATTATCACCTATTGTTATCTTACCTTTAATATTGTTCTTATTCGATTCTATCATCTTTCCTATTTACACCTATCTATCTATCTTGGTTAAGTTAGAGCGTAGTTGGTTCTCCCGTTTCCCTGTGGATACGATAAAATCTTTAACCGGGTAAAAGCTTCAACGGTATACGTGCGCTTGCGGATTATCTGTGTGCGTATAAATACAATAGTACACTCTAGTGCCATGCTGGGGATGACAACCTAGTATTCAAGTGGTGTTAGCAAGTGTCAACAAGCATTTTTGGCGCCGTTGCCGGGGAAACGGTTGCTGAGTTGACTACGAACTAGTTTAATCATTTTATAAAAAATAAATATATATAACAAAAAAAAATATTTTCCTTTTATCCTTTGCCTCATCTCTGCTAATCTTTCTTCTTATCTAATCCTTGATCTCTGGTCTATCATGAATTCAAACATGTCTATCTATGAATTTCATATACCTTCGGGCACACATCTCGAACCACCAAAATCTTCAAAGCATATCATAGCATCTAGTTTTGAGATAGACCCCGAATACATAGAATTTATTCAAAAACAACCTTTCTCAGGAAAAGGTGAGGAAAACCCATACACACACCTAAGAGAGTTTTATCGAGTCTGTGACCTCCTTCGCATAGAAGGCATGTCCGATGAGACCCTTAAATGGAAGCTCTTTCCGTTCTCTTTAACGGGAAAAGCTAGACATTGGTATAAACTCAAAGTAGGGAGTGTTCATGGAGATTGGAAGGAGTTATATAGTAGTTTTCTTTCTAAATATTTTCCAATCTCCAAAGTGGTGGAACTTCGGCGTGAGATTCTTTCTTTTAGACAACTGGAAGAAGAATCTCTTGGCAAATCATGGGACCGCTTTATTAACCTTACTCTCACTGGCCCAAAACTTTCTATTCCAGAAGAAGTTCTTCTAATTCACTTTTTTGAGGGCCTTAGTAGGAAAAATAAGCAAACCCTTCATGCGGCCTCTGGAGGATCTTTCCACCACCTATCCACTAGTGAAGCTTGGAATTTGATTGATTTAATGAGCGGAAAGTCTCCTAGCTTTTATATCCCTGAGAAAGAGAAAGAACCTGTTCCTAGACAAGAAGAAGAAGTTTCGATAGCCAGATCACAACCACTTCAATCCCAAACTTTAGCTATCGATCCTAAACCATCAATACCCCAAAATTCTCCAAGGGAGGAAGGAATTCCGACCTTTAATCTTTTAGATGCTGATGGTTTAGACTTCTGGTTCTATAAGAGACCTTCAAGCAGGGATAATTCAAATCATTGCAATAATGTTTCTCTTAGAGAATGTCCTGGTTCCTATCATGAAGAAGTCGAGGATGACATATCAAGTGAAGGAGAGCTAAGCCATATAGACAATTCTATCTACTCCCCTTCCATGTTCACAAGTTCTAAATCCATCCTTGACCTTAGAGATCCCTCTTATCCCTCTTCTTTTCAGTCTCATGATGATCCTAGCAATTCACCAAGACGACCAAACCATAGGAGTCATGAAGACCATAAGGATGGCATGTCAAGTAATGCCATAGAAGGAGAGCTAAGCCATATAGAAAATTCTAACACCTCCCCTATTTTGATCACAAGTTCTAAATGGCTAGAATGTGTAGAATGGATGGATAAGGAAGAAGCCTTAATAGGTTCTAACTTTGGCTCAATTTCAAATGGTGAGTTCTTGACTCCCTTTGAAGATGAGATTCATCCAACTACAGAAGAGGACATAGGTGAGACCAATCCAGGAGAAACTCCGAACATTCAGATTAGAGACGAAGATAACATTAATGAGCATGGAATTTATTTCATAGCCACTTCGTTTACTCCATGCTCATATGCAACATCTTCCCAATCTATTGGTCTCTCCGACATCACCACACTTGAGATCTCCAACCCCCTCTTCCTTTCTATTTATAAAAACTTTAAAAAGGCGGTTGTCGATGCATATGTCTATAATAAATATTGCAGATCTCGTTGAGTTGATCTAGATATAGGTTGGCGTCGGAGGGGAAACCACTTCGCCAACATGAACTGATGGTTTCCCAAGGACAAGCTCAGTGTCTTAAAATAAGCATTGATCAGATCGTAACATGAGCTTTTAATTATTTGCAACATTACCTTGTGTATTGAGCATATAAGGATAATTGTAAAAAAATATTCCTTCGGGTATTCTTGTCACTAACCTTTCTAGGATTGGAGCAAGAAGATCGGATGAATGACAAGCACAAGGTATGTCCAACCAATCATCATACAACATTGAATTAAATTCATCCAAACTTGAATTTTGCAAAATTCAAGCTTAGGGGAGTACTTTACATAAAAACATCCTTTGCCATGTTGCTATGCTAGTTGTCCCTACCTTTGAGACATGCTCAATTTGTTAAATACTAATCACACTACTTCATCTCCACTTGAGTAGATCTCTATAAATGCTGCCATGCTACCTTTGTCTATTTACTAGCAAGTGTTGGTTTGGAAGTACTCGCCATACTTCCATTGGCATTTAAATTAAGTATGGTGCTTAGGTTGAATAGCCTTCCTTAATCTGATTAGACATGGAGTCTAGTTTGGTTATTGAACTAAAAAAACTGCTTGAGTAGATATTGGTATATTTTGTCGGACTAACCCCTGCAGAAAAACTTTCGATATTGATTTGGGAAGTCCTGAGATAAACTCACATCAGAGACGAAGAAAGTGACACATGAAGTTTAACAATTTGCACAAGAAGGACATAGCTCATTAATCATAGAGAGATGATCCATGGAGGGTGCCACAAACACGATGCACAACCGCTAAGAAAGGAAAGCTTCCACAAGATGATACTGTACCATCACTCTTCGAGCAAGGTAACATCTTAAGGTACTTGACTATCACTTTTATAAGCTTCTCCTTGGTTCTAGCGTTCATATAAATAAAAGAGACAAACGTGTATGATTTACAACTCTAGATTAACCAACCCAACTGATTAAACATGTTTAGTCCTTTAATCCTTGTTCTTAGTACTACCTCCATGATCCCACACTCCTAATCATATGAGCTAAAATGTTACACATTCAATCATTGAGAGATATAAAGAAAAAGACATATACATAGATAGATTATCTTTCCATAAGGTTGAGCGATCTGAAAAATGTTATAAGTGCTACACTCATGAACTTATCATCCATCAACTTGTCTTGCTCACTATGCTTAAGGTTAGAGAAGAACAAATACACTTTTGGTTCTGTTGGTGTTTTCCACCAACAGGGCCCATGCACTTGATCTCTGCCTTGTCTCTATGAGCAGGTACACTACGAGCACAAACACACTGAGCAAGATACTGCTAACACCGCACTTCGAACTGCTGGGCAAACGAAGAACATGGGTGAGACACCGTATTAAAAGGTGCAGACGTCAAGGTCCGCACCTGAATCAAATGACGCACCTGAAGAATGAACACGGTGAGAAGTCTTGTCAAGAAGACTTAAAACATTGAACCCTCGCCGAAAGGTAAGATTGGTAGTTATCCATATTTATCCTTTCTGCATTCCCTTTTCCCTTTAATTATTTACTTTCCATAAATAGATTATTAGTTAATCATGCTATCTTGAAAAGAAAATAAAAATGTTAAAAAAATACTAAGCCCCATGTGAGTATACGAGTGGCATAAAACCCATAAGTACCTTCACTGTGGTGGCATAAAAATAAATATTTCTTTTTTACTTTATAAAATAAAAATATAAAAACAGGGAGTAATATTTATTGAGGAAGCTCAACGTGATGAAGGCTAGATATTTATGCTAACACTTAATTAGTTCCACAAGCTTTGTTGTCTATTTGAGCTCCACAAAATTTAAGAATCAAGAAGACTAGCAGATGGAGGACATTCTAATCGCTGTCAGAATGCTGCTGACTTTCAAATACACCTCTGCCACCTGCTAGCTACATCAAGAGAAATTACGTCAAAATTCAGCTTGGGGGAGAGCACCCCTATTTATCTCACTAAGTATTTCTACCTATCTTTATACTTATATTATATTAGAATATTAAAATACATAAACTATGAAAAACCAAAAAAAAAAGATTTTATGCTTATATATATATATATATATATCTTTTCTTGGTTTGCTAAATAAATAAATAAATAAATAAAGTTTGCTATGAATCTTAATAATAAAACTCTAGCATGGATATGATGAATAGTTGCTCTGCCTAATTTGCAAATTTAAAGTTCTCTCTCAAGTTTAGACATAACTGTTATAATTTAAAGCTTGCTCTAGATCTAAACTTGTGGGATGAAAACTTGATCTGAAATCTAAGTTGTTAACGGATAAGATATGGGAAGGTTGAGCTGCTGTTTATCTGTTTCTAGAGATGCTAGAATTCTGGAGAATTTTATCTTTGAAAATCTTTAAAATGTTGCATGATGAGTTCCTGTATGATGAGAGTTTAAATTCCTACCACAGCCATATATACATGCTTGCTAGACTTTGAGCCACACATTTATTTACTGCTTATGAGCATTGAGTGTGGTCAAGCTGTGTAGACCCTTAGGAGCTTGTCATGTGGTTAAATCAAGATTCACTTGCACGTTCACTCATATATGCTACTTCTACTCTGGAAGTACCATCCACATATATCCATCCATTTCCATCTCCAGTTTCACCCAAAATCATTCTACTCCTAATCCGGGAGAGAATAGCCAAAAACATTTTCCTATCCCTGTTATTCCCTGTGAAATAAATGCTCCAGTTATTTTGGTTACTACCACTTGCTACATTATTTCAGGAGATGAGTGCTCTAAAAAAAAGATAAGAAAAGAAAAAAAAATATAATAATAAACGAGGAAATAAAAAGGGGCAAGTGCCTGGAACCTCGAAAGAAAAGAAAAAGTGAGACGAGAGGTAAAAATGGACAAGTGTCCGACAGTAGAATTAGGGGTACAAGATACCCACCTGAGAGGAAAGAAAAAGAAGAGCATCTCATTCTCCTCATAAAGTTTCAAAAAGCAAGGAAGGTATGTATCCCCTCATAAGAGCAAAAGTAGAATTAGACTTTCACCATTATTATCACCATCATCATTATACACCATTCATTCGCCACACATGCACATCTTGATTTGGCTTATTGATTTGTTTCTTTGGATCCATGGTTTGACTATACAATAAATGTCTTGTAAGTATGTATATTTTATCTCCCACCTATGAGCTCCAGATATTAAAGCCTTATTAGAGTAGGGTGGGAGAGAAGGCAATGTCACTATGCCTTATACCACAAATACCACATATTTTGAGAGAAGGCATATACCATCACTGCCTTGGTAAGGATCCAGAAATACCACAAAAGAGAGATATGAGAGAGTCATACAAAGGAATCTCTGAGTTTTATTTGGAAATCTGCAAAAACTCCAGAGCTATAGCTGATCAAGAATAAGCGACATGGCACTTGACTGGACTGTTCTATCTTTTAACCACTCAAGACAGAAGTGACGGTTACAAGTCCCATGGTGAAACATAAAGTAAGTAAGTTTTAAGTCTTGATAGTTTACTCTAACTCAGAGATGAGACCTCATTTAAAAGCATGTGTACCGTCAAATTTTAAAGATATTGCAACAACTTATGATCCATAGCTGAGTCTATCCTTGCTCAGGGACGAGCAAGAGGTAAGCTTGGGGGAGTTTGTTGACGGTCCTTAAGTATTAAATTTAACTATCAAATAAACAAAGAAAAGGATCCAAATGAAATCAACATCGAGACTTAGGGTTTTATCTGACAGAATTCCACGAGTTTTGGTATTTGTCTATTTTTGCAGGGTGTTATCAGGAAATAAGGAAGAAAGGCCCACACGTCGGGATTACATAGAGATATCAACGTGCCGCGCAATTATCTTACATCTAGAAGACTCCAGAAGCCACGGGAAGGAAGCGGAGACCGAACGGAGTCAGGGACAGGGCGCCCGCCCAAGTCCTTAGGGCGCCCGCCCATCTTTTTCGGCCAATCACGCTCAATCTCGCGGATTATGCTCCACCGACCTAAAGGATCAAGAATAACCGTTCAATCAATGTCGGTTTGATCCGACGGCCCAGGTTCACTTGAGGGGACTATAAAACCAGACCCCCTGGCCCCTGGAGGAGGCACCCCTTGATCATTATTCATTATTCATAGACAGAACAAAAGCTAGGGTTTAGAGATGAGAGCTCTCCTCTCTTCTCTAAACTAGAGTAGATCTAGATAGTAGCGAGATGGAGAGTGAAGGAGGATTAGAGGAGAGGCCGGCCTATCGGTTCTTCCTCCGGTTGTACTTCGCCATGATCAAGCTCTAATCAAGCTTGCTCATAGGATGACTCTGGTAATCTACTTCTAATTCATTATGCAATTACTAATCATGTATGTTCTGGTTCACAACTCTTTTGAGTACTTCTAATCTATAGGACCCTATAGGTTAGAGTTGTAGTATAGGTGTAAGCGTGGTGCTTAGACCTAGATTACTTGTGGATATCCCCTGACTAGCTGGATCGTGTGGTAGGCCACGTAGGTGACAGTTACGTTGGTCCCCTGTAGTCCACCTCTCGTTAGCAGGACGGGTAGGGTTTATCGGCCTATGGATAAGCATCCTTTGTGGTGTACTCTTATCACGTGGTTCGTCCCAGACATAGACATACCCCTTTGAAGTAGAGAAACCATAGTTATCCTCTCTATTCTGCTACCATCGCCCATATACTAGAATTGCTCTACTCTCTATTCCCATATTATCACCTATTGTTATCTTACCTTTAATATTGTTCTTATTCGATTCTATCATCTTTCCTATTTACACCTATCTATCTATCTTGGTTAAGTTAGAGCGTAGTTGGTTCTCCCGTTTCCCTGTGGATACGATAAAACCTTTAACCGGGTAAAAGCTTCAACGGTATCCGTGCGCTTGCGGATTATCTGTGTGCGTATAAATACCATAGTACACTCTAGTGCCATGCTGGGGATGACAACCTAGTATTCAAGTGGTGTTAGCAAGTGTCAACAACTTCCCAGGTCGATATTAAAAGTTTTCCTGCAGGGTTAGTCCAACAAAATATCCAATATCTACTATAGGATACTATCGGCTCAAAAATCAACCTAGACACCATGTCTAATTTGATTTAGGAGGGCATTTTAACCTAAGCACCATGCTTAATTTAAAATCCCTTGGAAGTAAGATCATCATTCCTAAACTAAGCACCATGCTTAATTAAGATATAAATGAAACTGCTCCAAACCTAGACATATACTAAAGCAAATAGAGGTAGCATGCGAGCATTTATAGAGATCTACTCAAGTGGAGATGAAGTAGAATGATTAGTGTTTAACAAATTGAACATGTCTCAAAGGTAGGGACAACCAACATAGCAACATGGCAAAGGATGTTTTTATGTGAAGTACTCCCCCAAGCTTGAATTTTGCAAAATTCAAGATTGGATGAATTTAATTCAATGTTGCATGATGATTGGTTGGACATACCTTGTGCTTGTCATTCATCCAATCTTCTTGCTCCAATCCTGGAAAGGTTAGTGACAAGAATATCCGAAGGAATATTTTTACAATTATCCTTATATGCTCAACACACAAGGTAATGTTGCAAATAATTAAAAGCTCATGTTGCAATCTGATCAGTGCTTGTTTTAGGACACTAAGCTTGTCCTTGGGAAACCATCAATTTATGTCGGCGAAGTGGTTTCCCCTCCAACGCTGACCTATATCAAGATCAACTCAACGAGATCTGCAATATTTAATATAGACATATGCATCGACAACCACCCTTTTAAAGTTTTTATAAATAGAAATGATGAGGGGGTTGGAGATCTCGAATGTGGTGATGTTGGAAAAACCAATGGATTGGGAAAATGTTGCATATGAGCATGGAGTAAATGAAGTGGCTATGAAATAAATTTCATGCTCATTAATGCTTAGAGTCAAATCCATGTGGTATGGTGAAAATGATAAGGTGAGTGTGGTAAAAAAGGAAAAGAAAAAGGATACACGGACGACTTGGTTCAAAACTAGCACAGCTACCGTTCCCCGGCAACGGCACCAGAAAGCTTGTTGGGTATTTTAAACGCAAACAGAAAAATCCGCCAGCGCACGGATGCCGATGTAGACTTCACCCGGGAGTATTCCAAAGTATCGATTTTCCACAGTGAACTTGAGTGTACTAATTAAGATTCAAGATCGCCCAAGGATAACTATATAATTATTTTTGGTGGGAAGAGAGGAAGTTTCCTGAGAGTTCTCCAGTTGATCTAAGACTCAAGAATTACTTCAAGATTATCTATTTCAGGACATCAGAACACTAACCACAGAAAGAGATGAGAAGGGGGCTAGGAAGCTCTCACTATGGTCCTACAAACACCGATCCGAACGAGGTGGAATACGTCGACCGTTAGGGCTGTCACTACCATAGGGCTACCACAACAATCCGCAGGATTGGGTGCAATTCTAGGTAACTGCAAGACTAAACACCACGTCTAATCTATTAATTACTACTCTAATGTTTCAAAGATTAGAGCACTTGATGCAAGCGGGAATCCAATAAATAACTTGAATGTAAATAAAAGTAATTAAAGAACTCAGGAATTATGAATTGAAGAACCTGGAGAACGATGAAGAACGAACCAGATGCTGCAAAAGTATAATGTTGAGGAAGATCCGACAGATCCGGCTCCTCCTCCGCTCTCCTCTTCTCTCTCCCTATTTTCTAGATTACAACTAGAACTAACTAGAACTAGAACTAGAGGAACTAGAACTAGAAGAACTAGAGGGATCCTCTCTACTTGGATGAAGAATTGAAACCCTAGCTTTGATTCTGTAGAAGAGGTATGCTCTCCAGGGGCTAGGGAGCCTTGCTTATATAGTCTTTTCAGATGAATCTGGGCCGTCAGATTAAACCGACATTAATCGCACGGTTTTCCTTGATCCTTTGGTCGGTGGAGCAAAATATGCGAAACGGGTCCGAATTGGACACTGTAGCTGGGCGGGCGCCCTGTCCCTGAGCCCTCTCGGCCTCCGCTTCGTTCCCGTGGCTTCTGGAGTCTTCTAGATGATTGAAAATTGCACGGCACGTTAATATCTCTATGTAAACCTGACGTGTGGGCCTTTCTTCGGTATTTCCTGATAACCCCTTGCAGAAATAGACAAACACCAAAACTCGTGGAATTCTGTCAGATAAAACCCTAAGTCTAGGTGTTGGATGCATTTGGATCCTTTTCTATGATTAGTTGATGGTTAAATATGAGCATTAAGGACCGTCAACACTTACCTGGATGGAGGAGTAGTTGCCTCATGTCCTTTCATCAGGACCTCCCTAAGGTGTTGTAGAGGCCTTCTTGGGCAGAGGCACTATTTTTCTCCTCCATTTTTGCTTGGCTTTTGCCTTTGGTTTTGATTTAGCCTTCTTTTTGGTGTGCGTCAGGGCAATAATTATAGCCAGCTCTATAGCCAAGATCATTGAGCACTGCTCAACTTTTGGCTTGAAGTTGAATTTCTCCTGGGCCCCATTGATGGTGAATTGAATTTCTTCGGCTCCAACATCAATATGTGCCTTGGCAGTGCTGAGGAATGGTCTCCCAAGGATGAGGGGGACCTTCTTAGTTGCATCAAAGTTCTCTTTGGCCAAGAAACTTGTCTTCGACCATGAGGATCTCAAGTTGTCTCCATGAATGATCTCATGACTTACCCATAGAGATATCGATGTTCTTGCTGTAGGGGTTAGTCCAAAAGTGCAACCAAGTTCCATGCAAGTATGTTTGGTTCAATAATCAAACTTAACACCATGTCTTGTTTGATTAAGGTAGTCTATTTAACCTAAGCACCATGCTTAATTTAAAAAGACTATGGAGGTACTCACTCGAGCGATTACTATAACCAAACCAAAGCATACTAACATAGAAAGAGGGAGCATGATAGGATGAACAAGATTCATTATACTAGAGACAAGATAATGAGTGATGAAGACAAGAGGCAAATATTTTTTCTTTTTATTATTATTATTTTTTAAATTTATATATGCAAGGCAATGCAAAGTGGAGGATGAATGCATTTAAACAAATATGTTGTGGTTAAAATAAATGAGTGATATGCATGAACATCTAGGCTTTAGCTTTTTCCTATGGCGTGGCCCATCCAAAGGACATCATCATACCGACTATTAAAGCCGATATATGAGCCAGGATGTTCCCGTTTAACATTCGACTACCACAAGCTAGATTAGGAGCCCGAATAGGTAGACAACAATAAAATTGCTGTCTATCTAGACTAGGCATGATGCCCGAATACAACTCAATGACTAGGAGCTGTTGACGGTCCTTAAGTACTAAATTTAACCATCAACTAAACATGGAAAAGGATCAATATGCACCAAACATCTAGAATTAGGGTTTTATCTGACAGAATTCCATGAGCTTTGGTGTTTGTCTATTTCTGTAGGGGGTTATCAGAAAATATGGAGAGAAGGCCCACATGTATAGTTTACAACGAGATAATTACCTGCCGCACAATTTTCCTCAATCAAGAAGAGTCCAGCAGCCACGGGAACGAACGGGAGGCAAGGTGACCAATCAGGGCAGGTCTCACGGATCGTGCTCCACCGCCTCTAATCTTCAAGAATAACTGTGCGATTAAGGTCGGTTTGATCCGACGGCTCACATTCATTTGAGGGGGCTATATAAGCAAGGCCTCTCCACCCCAAGGGGAGAGGAGAAATCATTATCAGAGGAAGCCATCAAAGTTAGGGTTTTAGAACTTCTCTCTCGCAGAGAATTAGAATTAGCTACTCACAATTCCTTCAAGTTCTATAGGATTGATTAGATAGAATTAGAGAAGTAGAGCCTAGCGCTCTGGATTCGGATCTTCATCAATAAAGATTGGTATTATTTCATATCTTTCTCTACTACTTTATTCTAATTGCATTATGTCTATATTTATTATGTTCTTAGTTTGCTCTAGTTCTATATTTGATATAGTTATGATTGATAATGAGTTTATGTATAAGTTTGCAAAGCGCTTAGCTATTGACTTGAGGGAGTTAAGTGGTAGATCATATGTGGGTGTGGTGCTTAGATATTATTTACCTGCAAATGTATCCTATTGGCTGGGACGTGTGGTAGTTAGCGATGGTGACAGCTTCGTTCATTATTATATAGTCCACCCTCCGTTGATAGGACAGGCAGAATTTGTATTGCGGAGTAAGTATTGCTATGTTCTGATTTACTTTAGCAATGTTCCTTATACATGAATAAAGCGTCTTTTGTGCTATATATGATCTTGTAGATAACTAGAGTAGATTGTGACTTAGTAGATAGTAGATACTCAGAATCCATTCTCTAGCTAATCCGATGTCACCTTACATTTATGTGGAGTAGTCTATTTCTAATCGTTGTGTTATTTACCCATGAGCTTATATTTCATTATCTTTATTATTATGGGTTACCCCCTGCCAAAGCAACTGACTGTGTGACGAGTTCCTCATTAGTAATCATGTTATTGCAAGTTTATCTCTAGTCTATGCCTTGATACATTTTACCCCTGTTTTCACTTTCGCCGTTCTCTTAAGCAAAATATAAATAACGATACCCGGAATACTTTTCCTGGTGAAATCCTACAATGAGGTATTTTATCTGTGCGCTTGCGGATAGAATAGATTATTTTCTAGAGAGCCTCTATATTCATAAATACCTTTGTACACTCTGGCACCATGCTGGGGATGACAACCTAGTATCCAAGTGGTGTTAGTAAGTGTCAACAAGCATTTCTGGCGCCGTTGCCGGGGAGCGGTAAGGAAAGTCAGGAAATCAGTCAAGGTTGTTCACATAAAAATATTCGACTAGACTATGGAGAAATAATTGCATAAACAGCTACTAAATGAGAAATCATAACAAGGCACCTCTGCTTTGGCAGGTTCACCCTGTTGTTTTTCTATGTTTATATTTTTTATACAGGGTGTATCAGGATTGACTTTGGTACATTCAACTCTTCATCATCAGAACCAAAGCAATCAAGAAAGAAAGAAGAAGCTACCTACCAATTGCTGAAGCTGTGGCACAAAAGACCTTGCAAGAATTCTCTGCTCCAAGTCTTGAGAACATTCCAATTGGTCCAAGATTTGAAGTAGAAGAAGGAGCACCCGAGTTCGAGCTCAAGTCGAGCCTCATCAATTTGGTGCAAGCTACAAAATTCAGTGGAAGGGCACATGAAGATGTCAGTGCACACTTACAGAATTTCTTAGAGAATGGAAGCACAATCCGCATCAACGGAGTCGATAAAGACATCATACTGCTTCGCCTCTTTCCATTCTCACTAGAAGGGAAAGCGAGGAAGTGGTTCAACACCCATCAAGATAACATCAACAACTAGACGAATTTGTCACATGCCTTTCTAGCAAAGTTTTTCCCTATAGGCAAAACAACTGCCTTAAGAGGAAATATTGTCAGATTCCAATAGCAGAAGACAGAAACCATTCCAGAAGCATGGGAGCATTTTCAAGGATACATATCAGATTGTCCTCACCATGGAATGGCCAAATGGTTACTTATGCAGACCTTCTACCATGAATTAACCCAAAAGGCTCGTGAGTGCCTAGATGCATCTGCTAAAGGATCATTCTTGGAGCTTACAATTGGAAAAGCAGAGACGCTTTTGGATAAGATATCAGAAAATCAAAGCTGGTTCCAAGATAAAGCTCAGCATTGTCATCAGACTGAACAAATACGAGAAGAAGTAAATGCACTATCAAGCAAGATGGAAAATTTGCTCCATTGGATTGACCAGAGGGCCAAGTTTAAGGAAGATCAAAGGGCCATTGAGACAGCATACAAATATCAACCCACTTCGAGTCAACCCAATAGCAAAGGTATGAATTCAGGTAACACTTTCAAGCAACTTTCATTAAAAGAGATAATTGCTCAACAAACCAAAACTAATGATGAAGTTACACAAAGGCTAGATAAAAATGAATTATCTCTAAAAGATATACACGATAAAATGGATTTTCTATTAACTGCCTTTGATGAGCAAAACATTCTTAATAAGAGGGTGGAGCTTAAATTAATAAAGCTAGCTGCTGCATTGCCTGTTGCCACTAACATTGAGCAGGTAAAGAACATAACTACTAGAGGAGGCAAAGCCACCAGGGATCCCCCATACCCCAAAAAGAAATAGAAAACAAAAGCATCAGTGCAACCAGCAGCGATAGAAGAAGAAAGCCCAATTGAAGCAGAAGATCTGCTACAACCACCAAGAGCTGGAGAAATGAGGAAAAATTTTTACGACACCAACTATTTGCCATTTCCCAGAAGAAACAGAGGACTGCAGTCGGATGAGCAGTTTGGTAAGTTTGTAGAGGTCATTCAGAAATTATATGTCAACATACCTCTGCTTGATGCCATACAGGTACCCACATATGCAAAGTACATCAGAGATATTCTTAACAAGAAGAGACCACTGCCCACTACTGAGGTCATCAAGCTAACAGAAGAATGCAGTGCGGCCATCCTCAACAAACCACCAAGGAAAAAGAAGGATCCAGGATGTCCCACCATTGATTGCTCGATTAGAAACCATGTTCAACAATGCACTTTGTGATCTCGGAGCAAGTGTCAGTGTGATGCCAGCATCAGTCTACAAGAAGCTTGAGCATACAACCCTAGAACCAACATCAATGTGCCTGCAACTAGCAGATCAGTCAGTTCGACACCCGATGGGCATCGCTGAAAATGTCCTAGTCAAGATCAGAGATTTCCTTGTGCTAGTAGACTTCGTGGTACTGGACATGAGTCCTGACTCAAAAGTGTCCATCATCCTTGGAAGGCCATTTATGAGCACTGCCAATGCCCACATTGATGTCGGGAAAGGAGAAATCAAGTTCAACATAAACGGAGAAGAATAACACTTCACATTCAAGCCCAGACCAGAGAGAGACTCTACAGTGAAGGAAGTTCATGAAGAAGAACCACTAGAGACACCATCTCCAGAGGAAGGTAATTCAGAAGATTAAAAGATTTTGAGGTCCGGCTTGGGGGACCTAAAAATCCCAAACCCTCAACGAGAGGTAAATCGGTATTTATCCACATCATTTAAATTCTTGCATAATTAATTCTTGCATTAGTCATATTTATTCATAGAATTATTATAATAATCAAAAGCCCCATATAAATAATATTTATGGTGTGTGACAACCCACATTTATTAATTATTGTGGAGGCACAAAAATATTTTTCCATGTTCATTTTCAATAAGTTTCAAATTCTCGTAGTTTTTCCTGTATTTAATTATAGCAACCTTCTAGAAGCATGACCCACATTCCTTGGGTCCCACATGTCATACACCACACCTCACACACATCCCATCACATTATTTGATCCACCAACATATCTCCACTCACCAGACAACTTCCACCGTCCAACCACCACCCATGAGTCATCTTTTGGGGTAAAGACTAAGCAAAGGAGGGAGTAGAGAAAGGGCAGCCAGGATAGTGACTAGAAGTGGGCGCCTACCCACCTGCAGAGGGTGCCCACCCTGTCCCCCCTTCCTCCTATAAATTGCCACCTCCTGCCTCCATCTCCATCACACAAGCATTCTAGAAAACCCACGCAGACTTCAGTTTTCGGTTTCTAGAGAAGAAGCTCTAGTAGTGAAGTGAGAAGGAGAGTAGAGGGGAAGAGAAGAGTGGAAGAGAGGTTGGTAGTTTTTGAGTGAGAACAAGGTCGATTTAGTAAGTAGAGACCCTGCTGTCCAAAGCAAAATTAAAATGTTGTTTAGGGGGAAGTACCGCCAAAATTAAAACTTGTTTCGGACGACTAACCCCTGAACGACTGACATTTCAGACAGCTGGCCTTTAACATTTTCCACTAGTTGTGTTTGTGTCAACTTTTGTCTACAGGATGTTCAAGAAGGTGAAGAATGCGGGCAAGACCCTCAAGAGCATAGGTACAAGGAGTTCATCCCGACTCTCCTCGCATCAATCGGAGATGAGCGTCGACCCGACGCCCTGCAAGCTCCACCGTCTTCGTCAGGTATGCGAGTCAAGGTCCTCCTCAAGATAGGAGACCTTGGACTAAAGACCCGCAGGGAGAAGGAAGTTTTCTAGTAGCTAAAGAACAAGGATTTCATTCACACCCCCACTCTTGATCCTATCTTGCTACAAGAAACAGGTATGGATACCGAATTTGACTTGATTTTCCAGATGGTGGAATGGACAAACTTTTGGGACATAACTAAGCTAGGTTCCCATCTTCTCACCCTTGAATTTCTTTGAACTTTGCAATATTATGAGGGGGGAATCGCTTTTCGGATGTTCAAACAGGACATTATGTTGTCTTAGAGAGAATTGAGAGACCATCTCGGTTTCTCTTCAAGATGCATCCTGGACATTGACTCCGACTTACCCAATTTTGAGAGGCACTAGTTCTGGAGAGAGATATCTAGAGATGAGTTTTATAGTCAAGCCCAAACCAGCGACATGGAACACCCCACTCTTAGGATGTTCCACAAATGGCTCGGGTACAATCTTTTCCATCGTGATGATATTAGGAAAGTAAGAGTAGGAGATTTACAACTTCTTTATGTCGCCATAAACAAAATACCCACTTCACCTATTACTCTTTTAGTTTCTCATTGGCTTAGTATACCTAGTCTTCAGGGACCTGTCGGTTGTACTTCACTCATCACTCGTCTAGCTTCTAGTCTTAATTTACTAGAAAACTCGTCATTGGAATTCATTGACGAGTTACGAATTTATCATGGCTATGACACATTTAGGCAAGCTCGGATGCTGAAAAAAGAGGGGAACGTAATGTATATGTTATACGATAATAAAGGCAAGATTCGGTTACCTAACCTGAACCTTGGTCTCTATCTCGTTCAAAATTATTTGATTGAGATTGCAGTGGCACCGGTAAATCAGAGAGCTCCACAGCGAGTGGCATCCGAAAGGATGACCACCCATCAAGAACGCACCTGGTATGGAGCTGATTATGGGCCGAAAGAAGCTGCGCACCTGCATTAATGCGACTACAACCCCCGAGTCCTTCGGGACCCATGGGTTCGACATGCTCAGCCGCAGGAGCCGACACAGGAGACATGGCCGGAGGGCCAAGATCACCAGTGGGCAAACCCGCCTTTTGGTGCGGGGAGGTACTCCACTGATCCATATGGAGCTTCAGGGTCTAGGCCCCGGCCCCAATTCGATGCAGGACGGTACTGTGACACCTCTTATGCTTTCACGAACGACTACTACCAAGACGCCGGCGCCTTCTTCACCCGTACCGACAACACCCTCCTCGACATCCAGAATACGCAAGCGGAACATGGACGACTCCTGGAAGAACAGCAGAAATGGAACCAGGACCACACCGCTGCAGTACAAGAACTGAGGCAAGACACTACTTCAATAAACGACAACATCACCACCATGATGCGATTCTGGAACATTGGGTAAGACTGACAACCGCATCCAGCTTGGGGGAGTTCCTCCCTGTTTTATCAAGTAAGTTTTTATTTGTTCTGCTTATTTATTCTTTTTTGTTTTATTTATTTCAAAAAAAATCAAAATCATCAATAAATATTTTCTTGCTTTAATTTACTGCATTCTATGAACATGAAAACAAAATAAAAAGAGTGTGTGGATAAGTGTGCTTTATTTATCTGCTAAGTGTTAATCTCTAGAAAAATAAAAAGTCCAAAAAGATGCATAATGAAAATGATGAACAGTTGCTCTGTTTGCTTACTTTCAAGTACCTAGCTTTTACATTAGAGTTCTCCCAAGAATTACTAAAACTGAAATTTACTATCTATGGGAAGCATAAACCTAAAACTAAAGTCTAGGTAAGAGACAGACATGATATAAAGTTTGAGCTGCTATTTATCTTGTTCCTACTACACTAAGTTCTGGAGATTTATTTTGAAAACTTAAAGATCACATGATGAGTTCCTAGCATGACAAAATTCCTACCACAGCCATACTTGCTATAATTTCTACATCTTTTGCTACTTATATTCACATTGAGTTTGATCGAGCTATGTAGACCCTTAGGAGCATTTCATGTGGTTAAATTAAGATATTCACTTGCACACATCTACTACACCATCCACCACCATTCATTAAAATTACTAAAAATATTATTACTCATTGTCCCAAGTGTTGTTATTCTCTCTCTCTGAAAAGATTCAATGCAGAAGAGGCATGGGTTATGCAAAAATATGCGAGGAAATAAAAAGGGGCAAGTGCCCGGAACCTCGAAAAAGAAAGAAAAAGAGTGAGACGAGAGGTAAAAATGGACAAGTGTCTGGAGTAGAATTAGGGGTACAAAGATGCCCACCTGAGCGGAAAAATGGACAAGTGTCTGACAGTAGAATTAGGGGTATTCACTACCCACCTGAAAAAAAGGAGAAAGAAGGAAAAGATAGCCCATGTTCTCTCGAAGCAAAGATCAAAGAGGAGGAGAGATAGCAATATGAGGAGCAATGAGAAGTAAGTTTTACCATTACTTATATTTTCAACATTACTATCATTTACTCCACCACACATGCACATCTTGATTTAATTACATGTTGAGTTCCTTTGGATCCATGGCTCGATTAGACAACATATGTATGAGCTGTTTTTCACACCTATGAGCTCCACATAAACATTCCCTTAGTTATAGGTAAGAGACATTTTTCGTAAGGATCCACAAATACCATATGTAGAGATATTTGAGAGTAGCATAGCTGGGAACTCTGAGCTTTATTTTTAAAAACATATGCAAAACTCCAGAACAATGGTGAAGTATAGACACGAAGAATAGTGCTTGACTTAATTATTTTGTCTTTCGATTACTAGACTTAAGTGCAGGTACTAAGCTCCATGAAACTTCACTCTAATCTGGGAGAATTTTTATGTGAAAGCATGTGTGCCTGTCAGGAAAGAAAACATCGAAGCAACTCCTGATCCATCTGAGTTTAGCTGTTTGCTCAGGGACGAGCAAAGGGTAAGCTTGGGGGAGTTTGTTGACGGTCCTTGAGTATTAAATTTAACCATCAACTAAACATGGAAAAGGATCAATATGCACCAAACATCTAGAATTAGGGTTTTATCTGATAGAATTCCATGAGTTTTGGTGTTTGTCTATTTCTGCAGGGGGTTATCAGAAAATATGGAGAGAAGGCCCACATGTCAGGTTTACAACGAGATAATTACGTGTCGCACAATTTTCCTCAATCAAGAAGAGTCCAGAAGCCACGGGAACGAACGGGAGGCCGATCGGGCCTGGGGGCAGGGCGCCCGCCCTCCCCCCTTGGGCGCCCGCCCTACCCTGGTGACCAATCAGGGCAGGTCTCTCGGATCGTGCTCCACCGCCTCTAATCTTCAAGAATAACCGTGCGATTAAAGTCGGTTTGATCTGACGGCTCACATTCATTTGAGGGGGCTATATAAGCAAGGCCTCTCCACCCCAAGGGGAGAGGAGAAATCATTATCAGAGGAAGCCATCAAAGTTAGGGTTTTAGAACTTCTCTCCCAGAGAATTAGAATTAGCTACGCCCAATTCCCTCAAGTTCTGTAGGATTGATTAGATAGAATTAGAGAAGTAGAGCCTAGCGCTCTGGATTCGGATCTTCATCAATAAAGATTGGTATTATTTCATATCTTTCTCTACTACTTTATTCTTATTGCATTATGTCTATATTTATTATGTTCTTAGTTTGCTCTAGTTCTATATTTGATATAGTTATGATTGATAATGAGTTTATGTATAAGTTTGCAAAGCACTTAGCTCTTGACTCGAGGGAGATAAGTGGTAGATCATATGTGGGCGTGGTGCTTAGATATTATTTACCTGCAAATGTATCCTATTGGCCAGGTCGTGTGGTAGTTAGCGATGGTGACAGCTTCGTTGATTCTTATATAGTCCAGCCTCCGTTGATAGGACAGGCAGAATTTGTATTGCGGAGTAAGTCTTGCTATGTTCTGATTTACTTTAGCAATGTTCCTTATACATGAATAAAGAGTCTTTTGTGCTATATATGATCTTGTAGATAACTAGAGAAGATTGTGACTTAGTAGATAGTAGATACTCAGAATCCATTCTCTAGCTAATATGACGGCACCTTACATTTATGTGGAGTAGTCTATTTCTAATCGCTGTGTTATTTACCCATGAGCTTATATTTCATTAACTTTATTATTATGGCTTACCCCCTGCCAAAGCAAGTGACTATGTGACGAGTTCCTCATTAGTAATCATGTTATTGCAAGTTTATCTCTAGTCTATGCCTTGATAGATTTTACCCCTGTTTTCACTTTCGCCGTTCTCTTAAGCAAAATATAAATAACGATACCCGGAATACTTTTCCTCGTGAAATGCTACAATGAGGTATTTTATCTGTGCGCTTGCGGATAGAATAGATTATTTTCTAGAGAGCTTCCATATTCATAAATACCTTTGTACACTCTGGCACCATGCTGGGGATGACAACCTAGTATCCAAGTGGTGTTAGTAAGTGTCAATAGGAGCTACCCAAGAAAGCACTAGATTTATGCAATATTAATCAAACATGCAGTGGAAAGGATAAAAAGAAAAGAAAGGTAAAAGAAGGATAACATGGACAACTTGGTTCTAAGTTACATCAGCTACCGTTCCCCGGCAACGGCGCTAGAAATGCTTGTTGACTCTTCTTAGTGTCACTACCTAGGATTGTCAATCCTTGGCACAGCACTTGAAATGCTTGTGTGACACCAGAAGTGGCAAACAGTTTTACCACAGGTGGACGGTGGTCAATGTAGCACTTCACCAGGAGTATTCCAGGTATCGTATTTTCCACGAGGAACGAGAAGTGGACTAACTAGACCAATTGAGTCATCGGATGATGATCAAAGGGCTTAGGATTGGGTGGAGAGATATTTCTAGTATTTGGCTTCTGGCTAAGCTATCCTAAGTATACTGAGAGTTAACTCCCTTCCTACTGTGGCCGATAGGTGAAAAGGGTGTGGCGAAAAACTTCCCTAGGCAACTACCATGCAGGCCAACTATTATTTGTTACTTGCCTAACAACACACTAAAGAGAACTCCTAATGTCCAGCTGAGGCCTGACATGCTTTGTTGTTGGCATTCTTCAGGTGTGACAAGAAGTCCACAAGGTCAGACTTAGTCTAGACACCACATCTACACTAATTCTACTACTCTAGACCCAGCTAAGGTTTCGAGCACTTCACACAAGGCAAAGCACTGTGCCAGTAGGCCAGTTGTATACTTAAAATAAACTAAGATAGAAAGTAAATACTGGAAGTACTCACATGAAAGGCAACTAGAAGGAAGACTTACTAGAAGACAAGCATCTGCTGAGGCGCTCCTGGAAGAAGACACCCGACAAGTCGGGACTCCTCGGGGAACTCCTCACTCTCTTCCCTCTATTCTCACACTTACCTAAGAGTAGCTCTTCCTAAGATACATCATGCTTAACTAGGCTCTCTAAGGGTGTATTTATAGTAGGAGGTGGAGTAGGGGCTACTCCCCTACCACGTTAGCAATCTACGTGACCTCCAGCATGCACCATTGGATAAACCGACCTTGGAACCACCATATGATCAACGGTTAGGGATTTCCATCACATGTTCATCATGGGGACGTCGGTTGGGTGTAACCGACCTTAGGTGGGCCCACATCACATGTCGATCGACCTGACATTTTGTGAGGTGGGGCCACCCTGAGCCTTCTAGAAGGTCCTAGAGATCGGTGGAGTGGAGGTGGCAAGTAGGACCCAACAATGGCCAGTCGACCGACTAAGATTTGGTGAGGTGGGCCCACCAGCCTTGCTCCATTGCTGTCCCCATCTGTCATGGAGTGTGTCTTGTGTTCATCTTCGGTCTGGGTTCTTTTGGTGGGTCCATGGATCCTTGTACCTCCATCTTTTACCCATGAATAGAAACACAAGTGTGATCTGAGGGTCGAGATGGACTTGAATGTGTTGCCTTAGGATCCTAGAATTGAGCCCGCACCTGGACCACCCCAAGAGTAGGTCGGCCGACCTGCCCTTGGTGGGTCCAGGAGCTCATTTTCCCCCAAATGTAAGTGTACCTGCATCCAAATACTTAGAGCACAAGTGGAACCTCTTAGTGATAAAAGATGCCTATGCTATGCCATTCTTCCACTATTTCCGGCCTATTGATGGTGTTTTCATGTGTGGATTTTATAGCTTATCCACCGTCAACACATGGCTGCAGTCGAGACTCCACGGAAGCGCCACAAGACGATGGCCCACTTGGAGAAGGAGCTAGCTAAGCAACACACCATAATAGCCTCTCTTGAAGCCTACCAACGTGTCCAAAGTAGATGTGTCACTTATGGTGATACTAGAATGGTAACGCTAGAGCATGATTCTACTGCTCTAAAGGAGAGAATGAGGGCTTTAGAGAACCCTAAGAAGTAGGGTCTATTTATTCTAGCATCCGAAGGGGCGAGTGTTAGTTTCATCAAAGTGTGTTTGATTTTTACAAGTTTTAATAAGCCCTGCATGAATATGAATTAAATGATTATTATATATATGTCTTGTCTCTCTATTGTCTCTCTTTTGTCTCCACCATGTTGTGAATGAAGGATAACAAGAAACTAGTGTGGGGGAGACACCCGACGATCAAAACGAACGAATTCCCATGAAAAGTTAACAAAATTAGAGAAGACATGACACGAAGACCACGCTCGACGAAACTAACCTTGAAGGGCCACTGGCCAGGGGCACCCGCCCCTAACTTGCTTGGGCGCCCGCCCAGTGGGTGAAGCCCCCTGGTCTCCACTTCGAACCACGGTCAGGTATGATTTCTCTAAGTTATAAATTGTTATTATTGTTGTTGTTTCAATTTGGAATAAAATACCTTTAGTTAAATCACCCTGTGCATAAATAACTAAAATATGTTTTATTCATAGCCACAAGATAGACTTACACCATGATAATTCCTAAAAATTCCTGTTGTTATTGGAACTTTAATATAGGGACCCATATTACTTAAGTTGTTGTGGATAGAGAGATAGTATGAATATGAGAACTTGATTTCTGATGCCTAGTCATTTGGAGAATTTTACTTTTCAAAAATCTTAAATTGATTAGCTATACTTCTCCTGTGGGGGTATAAACCCCTATACCCTTACGGCTAGACTTGGTCCAGGAGGCTTGGCCCATCACGAGGACACCTCGAAGCTTGATCCGACTGCCTGGAGTTTCGCGCAAGGAAACAAGACGTGGAGATCAAGCAGGATTCTAGTCAGTTAGAATAAGAATTGATATCGAACTATCCATGGCAATTGTAACCGACTAGGATTAGTTTCCAGATCTGTAACCCTGCCCTCCGGACTATATAAGGAGGGGCAAGGGACCCCCCTAGGATATAGGATTCTCTCAACACAAATCAATACATCCAGACGCAGGACGTAGGTATTACGCCAACTCGGTGGCCGAACCTGGATAAAAAGCTTGTCCGTGTCTTGCGTCACCATCGAGTTCGTAGTTTGCGCACCGTCTACCGATAAACTACTACCATGGGTATACCCCAAGGTAGACTACCGACCAGCTTTCGTCGACAGTGGCGCGCCAGGTAGGGGGTGTGCGTGCAACTTCTCCGGCGAACAAGATGGTCACAATCCGAGCTTCCGCGGCCGTTCCTGAAGGCCTCACGTTCACCGTCGGCCAGATCACGTGGACGATGCGCGGCGGTGGTCTCACGACTACGGTTTCAGAAGGAACCCAGATCCAATCTGGGATCACGTCGGCTCCGACCACTCGGGTGACGGCTCTGAGCACCCGACCACCATCCCCGCCCTACAAGGGAAAGAAGATCGACTGCTCAGACCTTCTCCGGGCACTTGACCGCGCCGATTCCAGGCTACTTGAAGCTTCCCAGCTTGTAGATGGAATCTTACGCCAGCCTGATCAAGCCGCCTCAACGGATTTTTTCAAATCCCCCCGGCCAACTCGTGTCGCTACACACAAACGGCTGGGAACGTCTCTGGCGATAACCTCGACTCCCTCAGGACGATCTGTCAAGATCAAGGTCAACCCGGAGGAAGATTACCCTCGCGGTCTGAATAACTCGGCCTCTCTCTACTCGAGACACGTCCGATCCCTCTTTAACAAAGCTGGTTGGGTGCCAAAGGGGAGTGGTCGACCAGCTCGACATTATGTCAACATGGTAACGATCCAAGAATTATGGGACGACCAGGCTTCCAGCACAAATTCGAGCACTGGTTCCGTTTCCACTGAAGTCATAAATTCCGAGGACGAGGATTACGACTTGGATTTCCCGTCACACCCTCCGGGTTTCCCACGTTTCCCGGTCTTCCCACCCCGGCGAGGAGACATCGTTTTCAACGTCAGCGCCGACGAGCCGGTTGTTGACGGAGAAACAGACGAGCAGAGGTAGCTCCGCGAGCAGCGTAATGCCGATCGCGCCCGACGACGTGCGGACGAGGAACGTCATATCCCGCCGCAGAATCTCAGCGACGCTTTTGACATGGTCGGAGATCAGCAAGTTTACAAAACGCCAAGCGCCAATGTAGCTGTTGCTATGGCTAATCTAGACCGGCTCCCTGATACTCCTGAGTGCCAAGGGGTCCGAACTAGTGTCCGAGCACACCTGATCGCCGCGATGGGACAAACAGCCACTCTGCTCAAAAGAGTCCAGGCCGTCTCCTATACAGAGGCCGCCTCCGACCAGACTCACCGTAGCCGGACATCACCGCAGCCCAGCAGGCACCATCGCAGCCGTTCCCCCGACAACCATCGAACAGATTCACGGCGTAATGTTGGTGGTCGGGACACTGGCGGTCAACGTGAGCAGAATCGCAGGCGTGACCAAGAAGTAAACCAGCACAGGGATCTTCGATATAACATCCCTCCCAAAGATGCCCGGGACCGCATCAACAGGCAAGCCACGGAAAGAGCAATCCACGAAAACCTGTGCCGTATCGAGTATGATGCAACGCACGGCCCTCCGGGCCTGAGACAGTTCTCCTCACACCTCCGCCAGGTCGTGTGGCCCCGCAATTTCAAACTCGAGAAACTCAAAAAGTACGACGGCAAGGAAAACCCAGAGAACTGGATCACTCTCTACAAAATCGCCGTCCGATCAGCCGCAGGGGACGAACACGTCATGGCCAACTACTTCCCAGTAGTCCTCGACCAGGCTGGTCATCAATGGCTCCTTGGCCTGCCCGAGGACTCCTTCGACTCTTGGGAAGAGCTACGCGAGGCTTTCATCGACAACTTCATCGCTACAAGCGAGCAGCCTTGAAACAAGTACGACCTCGAAAGGATAAGGGACAGAAAAAATGAACCTTTGCGCGATTACATCCGACGATTCTCGGATATGCGCCTTAAGATCCCGAAGATTTCCCACGACAAGGCCATCTCTGCCTTCATTAAAGGCCTGCGCTTCCATGAAGCACTGAGGAACAAGCTGTTGCGCAAAAGGCCAACAACGATGGCCGAACTCCTTGCCACGGCTAAAAATTACGCCGATGCTGACGACGCAGAAAAACTAATCCGGGACGATGCGAGAGGTCCCGACCAGCCTCCCCGGCGAGATGACGGTCGCGGCCGTTTCGACAACAGGAACCACCGCCGCCCCGACAACCGTGATCACAGAGAAGGTTGGGATAGGTGGCGCGACAATCGCGACGATTTCAGAGGAAAGCGCCCCCGCGACCACGACCACGAAGTGAATACGGTCAAGCATCCCAACGGGCGACGGGACTACCAAGAAGCCTACAACAAAACGTTGAAGGGACCGTGCCAACTGCATCCAAAGTCTAATCACACCATGGAAGAGTGCCGCGTCCTCAAAAACATCTATACACGCCGGGCCGCCCAAGACGACTCCGCCAAGAAAAATGGAAAACGGGACGGGCATGACCACGAAGACGAGGACGAGGACCAAGACAAGGACCCCCGACATCAATATGTCAGTCCCACCGACGTGGTCCACTCCATCTTCGGAGGCAAGGTCTCCATCGAATCTAAGCGGGAATGAAAGCTACTAAAGAGAGCCTGTCTCAACATAGACAGCACCGATGGTCTGATCGCAGACCCAAAATTTCCCCCATGGTCGCATAGGGAGATCTCCTTCAGCAGGAAGGATCAATGGGCTGCTATACCAGAGCCAGGTCGTTTCCCTCTAATCCTGGACCCTTGCATCAACAGCATCTGGTTTGAGCGCGTCCTCGTGGACGGAGGAAGCTCCATTGACATCCTCTTCCGCAACAGCCTGCCCGCTCTCAAGATATCTCCGGCACAACTAAAGCCCTATGATGCTCAATTCTGGGGAGTTTTGCCAGGTCAGAGTTCAGTGCCCCTCGGACAGATAACATTGCCTGTCCAATTCGGCACCCCCGACCACTTTCAGACAGAGTTCATCAACTTTGTGGTCGCCGACTTCGATGGGACCTACCACGCCATACTGGGCCGACCATCGTTGACAAAATTTGTGGCGGTCCTGCATTACTCATACCTGGTCCTCAAAATGCCTATGGAGAAGGGCGTCCTGACCGTCAGAGGCAATGTTTACACCGCATATACCTGTGAGGAAGAGAGCTTCAAGATCACCGAAGCAATTGACCTTTCAATCCGGATGGCAGAAACAGCGACTCAAGCCGCACAGCTGCCTCCCAACCAACTCCGACTACCCGAGCAGGAGACCGCCAGGAAGAATTCAAAATCCAAGGAGCACAAAGAAGTTCAACTGGTCGACGGCAGCCCCGAGAAGACGGCTCTCATCGGGGCCGATCTGGATCCCAAATAGGAAGACGCGCTCGTCAGGTTTCTAAGGGACAACATGAGCGTTTTCGCATGGAAACCCGCAGACATGCCCGGCGTCCCACGAAACCTGATCGAGCACTCCTTAAATGTCTCGAAGACCGCAAGACCAATCAAACAAAAGCTGCGACGGTTCGCTCGTGACAAAAAGGAGGCTATTAGGACAGAAATAACACGGCTTCTAGCAGCCGGATTCATAAAAGAAGTGTATCATCCCGATTGGCTTGCCAATCCGGTTCTTGTACGCAAAAAGAATAATGAATGGAGAATGTGCGTTGATTACACTGATCTCAATAAGCACTGTCCTAAAGATCCCTTTGGTCTCCCTCGCATCGACGAGGCGGTCGACTCAACGGCCGGATGCGAACTCCTCTCTTTTCTAGACTGCTACTCTGGTTATCACCAGATCTCGCTAAAGGAAGACGATCAGATAAAAACATCTTTCATTACTCCTTTCGGCGCCTATTGCTACACGACCATGTCATTCGGACTCAAAAACGTCGGAGCCACTTATCAACGGGCCATCCAGCAATGCCTCCACGACGAGATTCGTGATGACCTCGTCGAGGCCTATGTCGATGACGTGGTCGTCAAAACAAGGGATGCAAGCACCCTAATCGACAACCTAGACCGAACCTTTAAGGCGCTTAATAGATACAAGTGGAAGCTTAACCCCAAAAAGTGCATTTTCGGTGTTCCTTCTGGTCTACTGCTCGGCAACGTTGTCAGTCGCGACGGCATACGGCCGAATCCCTCAAAAGTAAAAGAAGTACTTGACATGCGACCACCCAATAATGTCAAAGATATTCAGAAGCTCACCGGGTGTATGGCCGCACTCAGCCGCTTCATCTTAATACTAGGAGAAAAAGGCCTCCATTTCTTCAAACTCTTGAAGGCGTCGGAAAAGTTCTCCTGGACAGAGGAAGCCGACGCAGCGTTCACCCAGCTTAAGGCATTCCTCACTTCCCCGCCTGTTCTTACAGCACCTCAGCCCAATGAAGACATACTCCTTTACATTGCTGCAACCGACAGGGTTGTCTCCACGGCAATAGTGGTCGAGCGAGATGAGCCAGGTCACGTTTACAAGGTCCAGAGACCCGTTTACTTCATAAGCGAAGTCCTAAACGAGTCCAAGGCCAGGTATCCACAAATACAGAAGCTCATGTACGCTATTCTAATAATGTCAAGAAAGCTGAAGCACTACTTCGACGGCCATCGAGTCTTGGTAACCACCAGTTTCCCTCTTGGGGACATTCTGCGCAATAAAGACGCCAACGGCAGAATTGTAAAATGGGTGATGGAGTTATGCCCATTTTCCCTGGAATTCCAGAGCCGCACCATAGTCAAGTCTCAGGCCCTGGTCGATTTCATTGCTGAATGGACGGATCTCAACGAGCCTCCCGTTCCCGACGTCTCTGACCACTGGTCAATGTACTTTGATGGGTCCTTGAACATCAACGGCGCCGGCGCTGGGATACTCTTCGTATCGCCTAACAAGGACAAACTGCGTTACGTCCTTAGGATCCTTTTTCCGGCATCAAACAACGTCGTCGAATACGAAGCATGCCTGCACGGCATAAGGCTATCCATTGAGTTGGGAGTCAAACGCCTCTATGTCTATGGCGACTCTGCTTTAGTTATCAACCAGCTCAACAAGGAGTGGGACGCGACCCACGAGAAGATGGATCTCTACTGCAAAGAAATTCGCAAATGCGAATCCAACTTCTACGGCATAGAGTACATCCACGTGGTCCGGGATAAGAACCAGGCAGCTGATGCGCTGTCAAAGTTAGGGTCATCTCGGGACCCGATCCCGCGGGGTGTTTTTGTCCAGGACATCCATGAGCCAAGCGTGGGCTCTGGCCTGGTCGAAAAGCAACCCACGGAAACCATGCTCATAGACGACGCCACTCCGACAACCAGTGGTCGTGATTGGCGTACCCCGTTCATCAAGTATATATCAGATGGGACGGGCTTCCAGGACAAAACAGAGAACGAACGCCTCATTCGACGATCAAGGAATTACATACTGGTGGACGGCAAACTCATGCGAAAAAATGCAAGCTCCGAGGTACTACTCAAGTGCATATCTCAAGATGATGGCATCAAACTCCTCGAAGACATACATGCCGGATCCTGCGGCAACCACGCTGCATCCACAACGCTGGTCGGGAAACCATTCCGAGCAGGATTTTATTGGCCAACCGCGGTCAATGACGCCGAAAAACTGGTCCGACACTGTGAGGGGTGCCAGTTCTTCGCTAAAAGGACCCACGTACCTGCTCACGAGATTCAAACTATCCCGTCATCCTGGCCTTTTGCCTGCTGGGGACTCGACATGATCGGGCCATTTAAACCGGCCCCTAGCAACTTCAAGTTCGTCTTCGTATTAATCGACAAGTTCTCCAAATGGATCGAATACATGCCGCTGGTAAAAGCGACCTCCAAGAAGGCAGTGGAATTCCTCAATCAAATCATACACAGATTCGGGATCCCAAACAGCATAATCACCGACCTGGGAACTCAGTTTACTGGCACCGCATTTTGGGACTTCTGCGATGACAGGGGCATAGTCATAAAATACGTGTCAGTAGCACACCCACGGGCAAATGGTCAGGTCGAGCGTGTGAATGGAATGATCATTGACGCCCTCAAGAAAAGGCTGTACACCGAGAACGACAGAGCACCCGGTCGATGGATGAAAGAGTTACCAGCTGTGGTCTGGAGCCTCCGAACCCAGACTAGTCGGAACACAGGAGTGTCACCCTATTTCATGGTTTACGGCGCCGAGGCAGTCCTACCGTCTGACATAACCTTTGGTTCTCCTCGGATTGAAAATTTCGACCAGTCAACAACCGACAGCGCCAGAGAGCTCGAAATCAATTGCATGGAGGAAAAGCGTCTGAATTCTTGTCTCCGAACAGCAAAGTATCTTGCGGCAGTCAGGCGGTACCATAACAGGAACGTCAAGGACCATTCTTTTGTGGTCGGCGATCTGGTACTCAGGTGGAAAACAAGCCAGGAAGGAACGCACAAGCTATCCACTCCCTGGGAGGGACCCTTTGTGGTCGCCGAAGTCACACGACCCACATCCTACAGATTGGCGTATCCAGACGGAACACGCGTGCCTAACTCTTGGCACATAGACAAACTGCGTCGATTTTACCCATAAGCTCTAGTAACTTTCGCTTGTAAATATCTTATAGCTGTCAATAATAAAAGTTTCTCTTTTTTGCCTACACTTTGTTACACGCAGAACTCGGAAAGCCTTCTACAACGGAAGCTCTTAGCGACTACAAAGTCAAATACAGTGGCACGTCACTCAGATAACTCCACAGCGCTCAAAATAGTAGTCATGACAAAAGCAAACTTTATTACAAACTTTACATACAAAGTTTACAGTAAACACCCTGACGGGCGGACACTAGTCTACTTCTACAGACTATCCTACTGGCCTACTGCTCGGGCTGATCACCCGCCTGGCCTTGCTGCCCGGACGAAGGAGTCGGGGCCACCGGTGCCTGGCTGGTCGAGACCGCAGGCGTCGACCGCCCATCTCCCGCAACGGACGCGCCCGACAGCTCCCTAGCCGACCTGTCTGAAAACAGCTGGTCGGGGGGAGTGGCCGTCCCACGCCCGTTGCGCCTTTTCAACTGGAGTCAATCTCGGCGCGCGGGGCTGGCTCTCCGGCAGCTCGGGGCTGATCAAGTCCAGAACCGGGGATACTCCTTTCCAGATCTTACAACAATTGACCTTCCAGGAGTCCCGGTCCTTGACCAGCTCGTCCAAGTGCTTCTTGGCGTTCACCTTGAGCACTGCAAACCAAGCAAGATGTTATTTTCAACATATCGAAAAGAGTGATCAGTGGCAGATAACGGGGCGGCGCGTATTACCAGACAACTCCCGGTCCCTCCGACCCAACTCCTCTCCTGCTCGGAGCCCGGCCTCCAGCGCACTGGCAAGCTCTTGGCTGAGCTGCTCTTTCTTCTGACGAAGGCGTGCTACCACCCCCTCCAAACCTACATGAATAGTCCTCTGGCCAGCGGAGTTAACCAACGCAGCTACAAGCAGCTGCCTCGGAGTGCGAGACTAACCTTCTCGCTACCAAAACTGATCGGCCAAGCGTCGGGTAAGCTCGAGACGGTGCTCTTCCTGAGCGCTCATCTCGGATACTTTTTCTCCAACTTCTGACCGAAGTCGGTCCACCTCCGCGGCTAGGGCCTTGTTCTCGGCCACAATTCCTTCGATCTGGTCGAAGCACCGTTTCCGGTACTTCGCCGTTTTCATCGCGCCCTGCAAGAAAAGACAAATGTCGAACACAGGGAAATTGCACAAAGTTATACCAGGAGCACACAGGACCACCTACCTTAACCTCGTCCACGAGGCGCTTAGCCGCGCGCTCCACCCTCGCGGCCTCCTCCGTCTCCGCGAGCTCCTCGTGTCCAATAAAGTGGTCCCCGCGTTGGCGCCACACGTAGACGTGCTGGCGGCCATCACGGGCACGACCCTGGATCTCCTCCACGTCGTCGTCAGAGGCCTCCTGGGGCTCCTCGTTTGCCGCACTGCCTCCGGCTGCGGTCGAGGGCATCACTGGTCCCTGGTCTAGGCCAGGGGAGCCCACGGGCGAAGAAGCCCCTGCTCGGGGCGGTAACGGCACCCTCCCTTCTTCGGCTGGAGGAGTCGGGACTCTGCTCTCCCCCTCTGCAACAGTACTCGGGGGAGGGGTCCTTGCTGCCTCCTCATCCCTCGGCTGAGTGCCCTCGGCGGCACTCGCCGGGGCAGATTGATCCTCGGAGCCCGCCGCCGCTGCAGGTTGCTCTGCGACCTGTGGCGCGGCGTCCTCACGGCGGCAACAGGAGCGGCCGTCCCCTGCTCTGCGGCCTGGTCGGGGTTGACGTCCGACGCCGCGCTACATAACAGAGCGATATTTTCAACAACAGCTAAAAAAAATAAAAAAATATGTAAGTTGAACACTTACAGGTCCGATCGACGGTGGGTCGCGGTGAACCTCCTCCTTGCCCAGCCAGTCGGCACCTGTGCCCCCGTCTCCGCGACGCGAGGCGCAGGAGGGTCGCTGGACACCCGATCAGCAGTGGTCGGCACGCTGTCCGGACGGCTATGAGGCCTTCGAACCAACGACGGTGCGGCCTCATCCTCCTCCTCCTCGTCGTCGTCGGTAATCCGAACGAACCGACGGCACTTTGGCGCTCGGCTGCTCTCTGCCGGCAGCGTCGGCACCGGCGACGGATCCGCCGCCATTGGCCTTTTCCCCGTCACTCTATCCTCAGTGGTCGGGGCGGGGCGGGCCTGGTCCTCCTCACTGCTGGTGTAATGAGTACACCGAGCAGCGTCTTCCTCCGGCAGATCTTCTCCCACAGGATTCTCCATCCCGGGTGCCAGTGACACATACACTGTACACCGGTCAACATCACCGATCTGCAAAAGTAGCAAAGACAAGTTGGCAACTGACAATAGCAAATACTAAGGAAAAATAAACAGTTAAATACCTTAGGTGCTGGTCGCCCCAACTTGAAGGCCTGCACCCGATCACTACCACGGACGAAGCCCCCGTCCGCAAAGTTGAACAACTCATTCAATAGCTGCTGCACCTCCGCCTTCTCCAAGACTTCAGGTCGCATCCTGGTCGGGTCCAGGCTTCCGGCGTACTCGTACGCCGAGTGCACCCTCTTCTGGCAGGGCATCACCCGACGACAAATGAAGTTGCCGACCACGCCAAGCCCGTCCAAGCGCGACCAGTCGATCAGCTTCATGAGGTCCGCCACTTGTCCGTCGAACTCTGGGCGGTCGGTCCAGCTTACCCTCTTCTCAGGGATGTATCCCACGTCGCAGAACGTGGAGCTGCCCGGTTCCTCTCTGATATAGAACCACTTCCTATACCATTCGGTCAGGGAAGTGTTCCATGGACAGTGCAGGTAGCGGTTCTTCATCCCGTCGCGAAGGTTGAGGTATACTCCACCTGCAACCTTGGAGCCTCCAACTGCTCCCTTTTTTCTTAAACAAAAAAGATAGCGGAAGAGGTCGAAGTGCGGCTCTAGTCCAACATAGGCTTCGCACAAATGGATAAAAGTAGAAATAAGAAGGATTGAGTTCGGGTGCAGATTGCAAATCCCGATCTCATAATACAGAAGAAGACCCTGAAGAAAGGGATGAACAGGAACCCCAAAACCCCTCTTAATGAAGTCTTCGAAGACCACGATCTCACCGGCACGGGGGTCGGGGAAGCTCTCTCCTTCCGGTGCTCTCCAGCAGCCGAGCTCCGAGCCGTGCAGAAGCCCCATATCAACAAGGTCACCAAGAGATTTTGCGGTGCTGCGGGACTTTTTCCACTCCTTGGCCATCAGCTCGGCCCTCTTCTTGGAGTCACTCTTCGCCATTGGAGGTGTGAGAGCGATTTTGAGTTTGGAAGGTGTAGGGGATTAAAGGAGGCAAGAGTGGAAAGCTTGAAGGCAATGGTAGGGTAAGCAGTACAAGGGGAACTGTCGAGCTCTTATAACCCACAACTTCATCCTTCCCACTTCCCGCATTCTCGCGAAGTGGGCGGGCCATACGGTGGATGCGGCGTTTCGGTTTCCAATGATTATCGACAATTAATGCGGCGGAGTTTTCGTACAAATTGATGGTTTCCTTTTCTCAAACCGCGCAAAGGGCGGCTGTACAGTTGCCAGGCGCAACTTTTCAAGCATCCATCTAACATCCCGTCAGGAGGTCTCGTCACGTCAACTTTTTTCTGGAGAAATTTTTCAAAACAAGCAGACAAAAATGGCAGAGAGTCAACAATCCGGGGACTGCACCGACCACCGAGCACTTGATGCTCGGGGACTGGTCGCCCAGTCCATTAAATCAGAAATTCAACGACTGCACCGACCACCGAGCACTCGATGCTCGGAGACTGGTCGTCCAGTCTATTAACCCGGCAATTCAACGACTGCACCAACCACCGAGCACTCGATGCTCGGGGACTGGTCGTCCAGTAAAGCAACACAGAACTTCAAGGAGCGCACTGACCAACGAGCATTTGGTGCTCGGGTACTGGTCGTCAGATTTGTTTAGACTGCTCCGACCACCGAGCGCTTAATGCTCGGGGACTGGTCGCTTAGTTTATTGGTTTGGAAATCAGCAAGCTGAACTGTTTGCCGACCGTTGCACACCCGGGGACTGGTTGACCAGCTCGACGAACAGCAAACTCTATGGTAAATAAGCATGAGATGCTCGGGGATTGGATAATTTCGGTTCTTTAGACCTTGCTACAAGGCTCATACTTCGCCTTCCAGCAAGCTCGGGGACTACATCGGTACGATGCATCTAGCGATGCATCTCACATTCAAAGCAGCTTTGGAGATTCTTCTTTGGACCCTGGCACCACGTGACTACGTCACCTGCTACCAGGCTCGGGGACTAAGTGGGCACACTTCACCTTGCGGTGAACTTGCTTGCCTTTTTGATGGACTATACTTTTCGGAAAGTAAAGTGGGCACACTTCACCAAAAAAGGAATATTTTTTCTCAAGAGCACCATGCATTCTTCGAACAATTGGCTTCTTCGATCATGAAGTTAATTGGATGCTTTTAGATTTGTTCAAACTGTTGTCGCAACTATTTGGGCAATTTTCATAATGATTAAAGATATTAAGTTTCATTGGTCGAAGAAGCTCAAGACGGCGTGTTACTTCACAATACATGGTGCTCGGGGACTAGCTGTCGGGGTATAAACCCCTATATCCTTACGGCTAGACTTGGGCCAGGAGGCTTGGCCCATCACGAGGACAGCTCGAAGCTTGATCCGACTGCCTGGAGTTTCGCGCAAGGAAACAAGACGTGGAGATCAAGCAGGATTCTAGTCAGTTAGAATAGGAATTGATATCGAACTATCCATGGCAATTGTAACCGACTAGGATTAGTTTCCAGATCTGTAACCCTGCCCTCTGGACTATATAAGGAGGGGCAAGGGACCCTCCTAGGATATAGTATTCTCTCAACACAAATCAATACAACCAGACGCAGGACGTAGGTATTACGCCAACTCGGCGGCCGAACCTGCATAAAAAGCTTGTCCGTGTCTTGCGTCACCATCGAGTTCGTAGTTTGCGCACCGTCTACCGAAAAACTACTACCGTGGGTATACCCCAAGGTAGACTGCCGACCAGCTTTCGTCGACATCTCCTCTATAGCAAGAATTAATGTCCCACTAGAGACATGCATGATAGATATAAACTAGCTCATAGGCTACTTGCTTTGTATTGAGTTTTGTCAAACCTTATTGTCTTATGTCGAGAGGATTGTTGACGGTCCTTAGTGCTCACATTTAACCATCAAATAATCATGGAAAAGGATCTAAATGCAACCGACACCTAGACTTAGGGTTTTATCTGATAGAATTCCACGAGTTTTGGTGTTTGTCTATTTCTGCAGGGGGTTATCAGAAAATATGGAGGAAAGGCCCACACGTCGGGTTTACATAGAGATATTAACATGTGCGCCAATTTTCTATCATCTAGAAGACTCCAGAAGCCACGGGAACGAACGGGAGGCCGAGCGGGCCCGGGGGCAGGGCGCCCGCCCTCCCCCCTTGGGCGCCCGCCGTGCCCTGGTGACCAATCAGGGCAGGTCTCGCGGATCGTGCTCCACCACCTTTGAGGATCAAGGAAAACTGTGCGATTAAGGTCGGTTTGATCCGACGGCCTACATTCATTTGGAGAGGCTATATAAGTAGGCCCCCTGGCCCCTAGAGAACATACCTCTTCTACAGAATCAAAGCTAGGGTTTTAGTTATTCATCCAAGTAGAGAGGATCCCTCTAGTTCATCTAGTTCTAGTTCTAGTTCTAGTTCTAGTTCTAGTTAGTTCTAGTTGTAATCTAGAAAATAGGGAGAGTGAAGAGGAGAGCGGAGAAGGAGTCGGATCTGTCGGATCTTCCTCAACATTGAACTTTTGCAGCAACTGGTTCATTCTTCATCGTTCTACAAGTTCTTCAATTCATAATTCCTAAGTTCTTTAATTACTTTTATTTACATTCAAGTTATTTATTGGATTTCCGCTTGCATCAAGTGCTCTAGTCTTTGAAATGCTAGAGTAGTAATTAATAGATTAGACGTGGTATTTAGTCTTGCAATTACCTGGAATTACACCCAATCCTGTGGATTGTTGTGGTAGCCCTTGGGTAGTGACAGCCCTAACGGTCGACGTATTCCGCCTCGTTCGGATCGGTGTTCGTAGGACCGAAGTCAGAGCTTCCTAGCCCCCTTCTCATCTCTTTCTGTGGTTTGTGTTCTGATGTCTCAAAATAAATAATCTTTGAAGTAATTCTTGATTCTTAGATCAACTAGAGAACTCTCAGGAAACTTCCTCTCTTCCCACCAAAAATAATTATATAGTTATCCTTGGGTGATCTTGAATCTTAATTAGTACACTCACATTCCCTGTGGAAAATCGATACTCTGGATACTCCCGGGTGAAAGCTACATCGGTATCCGTGCGCTTGCGGATTTTTCTGTTTGCGTTTAAAATACCCAACAAGCTTTCTGGCGCCGTTGCCGGGGAACGGTAGTTGTGCTAGTTTCGAACCAAGTCATCCGTGTATCCTTTTTCTTTTCCTTTTTTTACCACCTTACCATTTTCACCACACCACATGGATTTCACTCCAAGCATTAATGAGCATGGAATTTATTTCATAGCCACTTCGTTTACTCCATGCTCATATGCAATATCTTCCCAATCTATTGGTCTCTCCAACATCACCACATTCGAGATCTCCAACCCCCTCTTCCTTTCTATTTATAAAAACTTTAGAAGGGCGGTTGTCGATGCATATGTCTATAATAAATATTGCAGATCTCATTGGGTTGATATAGGTCAGCGTTGGAGGGGAAACCACTTCGCCGACATAAATTGATGGTTTCCCAAGGACAAGCTTAGTGTCCTAAAATAAGCACTGATCAGATCGTAACATGAGCTTTTAATTATTTGCAACATTACCTTGTGTATTGAGCATATAAGGATAATTGTAAAAAATTCCTTCGGGTATTCTTGTCACTAACCTTTCTAGGATTGGAGCAAGAAGATTGGATGAATGACAAGCACAAGGTATGTCCAACCAATCATCATACAATATTGAATTAAATTCATCCAAACTTGAATTTTGCAAAATTCAAGCTTGGGGGAGTACTTTACATAAAAACATCCTTTGCCATGTTGCTATGTTGGTTATCCCTACCTTTGAGACATGCTCAATTTGTTAAATACTAATCACACTACTTCATCTCCACTTGAGTAGATCTATATAAATGCTCTCATGCTACCTTTATTTGCTTTAGTATATGTCTAGGTTTGGAGTAGTTTCATTTATCTCTTAATTAAGCATGGTGTTTAGCTTAGGAATGATGATCCTACTTCTAAGGGATTTTAAATTAAGCATGGTGCTTAGGTTAAAATGCCCTCCTAAATCAAATTAGACATGGTGTCTAGGTTGATTTTTGAGCCGATAGTATGCTATAGTAGATATTGGATATTTTGTTGGACTAACCCCTGCAGGAAAACTTTCAATATCTACCTGGGAAGTCCTAAGATAAACTCACATTAGAGACAAAGAGAGAGACACATGAAGGTTAACAATTTACACAACGAAGGCATAGCTCACTAGAGATGATCCATGGAGGGTGCCACAAACACGATGCACAACCGCTAAGAAAGGAAAGCTTCCACAAGGTGATACTATACCATCACTCTTCAAGTAAGGTAACATCTTAAGGTACTTGACTATCACTTTTATAAGCTTCTTCTTGGTTCTGGCATTCACATGAACAAAAGAGATAAACATGTATGATTTACAACTCTAGATTAACCAACCCAATTGATTCAATATGTTTAGTCCTTCCACCTTTGGGATCCCACACTCCTAACCATATGAGCTAAAAATGTTGCACACGCAATCTTTGGAAGGTATATATAAAAAAACATAAGTATAGATAGATTTCCATTAGGTTGAGCGATCTGATCTGACAAATGTTTTAAATGCTACACTCATGATCTTATTATCCATCAACTTTGTCGTGCTCACTATGCTTAAGGTTAGAGAAGAACAAATACACTTTTGGTTTTGTTGGTGTTTTCCACCAACAGGGCCCATGCACTTGATCTCTGCCTTGTCTCTATGAGCAGGTACACTTCGAGCAAAATATGAAGGAGTTTTACAACTCCTAGACTCCACCAAGTGAAGAACCTGGATCTACGAGCACAAACACACTGGAGATACTGGACACTCAGGCAATCACTGCCCTAAGATGCTTGAGGACGTAAACTACATCAACAACAACAACTACTACTACAACCGTCCTCAACAAATTCATGGTTGAAATCAATAGAGGCCTAACTACTCAGGTAATTATCAAGGTAATAATTCTTACAATAATAATAATAATTTTCTACCTCTGAGAGAGTTAGTGTCTAATCAAGGAAAGCTAATGGATAACCTATGTAAGAAATTGGCATCTAATGATCAAATGTTAGAAAATATAAATAATAGAATGGATAATTTCTCTACTGCCATCAAGAATCAAACTAGCTTTAATAAAATGATTGAATCTCAGTTAAATCAAATAGCTGATGTTGTTCCTGCTACTAACCCCGGTATACCATCACAACCGGAAGGATTAGAATCTGCAAATCTTGTAGACATGTTTGATGCAGATAACTACTGGAGTAACCCCGTTGTGGAAGTAATTACTGACCTTCTGCCGGTCAAGAGAGGCGATCTAGGACGCCCCGTCATCCTGATCTCCATCGACATGGTGGACTTCCCAGAAGCACTCTACGACTTTGGCTCCAACGTCAACATTATGCCAGGGTACTCTATGAAAAATTCTTTACATATCCTTTACTAGAAACAACCATGTGTTTGCAGCTTGCAGATCGGACACTAAGTTTCCCAAAGGGAATATTGAAGAACCGCTGTGTCTGAGTTGGTACCTTGTACGCCCCAGCAGACTTCGTTGTGACAGAGACTAGTACTGATGAGAGGGCACCCATCATCCTAGGGAGGCCATTCCTGAACACCTCGGGAGCTGTCATCTACACTAGTGCTGCCAAGATCAGTTTCTACATCAAGGGGAGGAAGAAGACGTTTTCCTTCAAGAACAAGACTACACAAATCTCAGAGTAATCCCGACATGAACCAAGGAAGAGGACCAATAGGAGGAACAGGAACAAGCAAATGTGGACTGAGTCAGCTAAGATGGTCACTGCAGTTCAAGGAGGTCAAGATCGTCGACTTAAGTCACCGTTCCTGACCAAAAAGGATGACCCAGGTATGCCAAGCATCCAGTGCTCCATTAATGGATACGACTTCCAGAAGAAGCTTTGCGACACCGGGTCAGGCGTCAACATAATGGCCGCAGTCACCTATCAGCTCCTGTTCGGAACCATGCCCTTAAAACCGACATACATTCAGCTCTAGATGGTAGATCAGACATTTCGAAAGGTTGAAGGTATAGTAACTGATGTCCCTGTCAAAATAGACGATCATTTTGTCCATATAGATTTTCAGGTTATTGACATGGGAGAAGACGAGTACGATCTACCCATCATCCTTGGGAGACCGTTCCTCAGCACTGTTAAAGCAATCATCTACATTGGAACCGGAGAAGTCCACATGCACTTCCCCTCTGAGAAGGTACGCCGCTATTTTACTAACCCTAACTATATAGTTGAAGACTCTAAGCAGGTCAGGACAAGAAGAAGACGACGCAACCACAACCAAAGGAGGCAAATCATCAAGGACAGATGGGCAGACTACGAAGGAGAAGTGGTAAGGTCTGAAGACATACAGCTTGAACAGAACTGTCCTGAGGAGACCGTAGCACCGAGTCAGGTGTGGAGAGAGAAGATAGTTATACACGAAGAGGAGGCGCTGCCGGAACCACCGACTATGCCATCCAGCGAATCTCAGGACGACTAAGAAAGCGGAGAGTCCCGTTCTGAGGACTTAAAAACACCGAACGCCTTGTAAAGAGGTAAACTTGGTAGTTATCCTTTTCCTTTCAATTATTTAAAATAATTTGCTTAGTTAATCAGGTTCATATCATCTTGAAAATAAAATAAAAATGTTAAAAATAGTAAGCCCCATGTGAGTATGCTCATGGCATAAAACCCATAAGTACATTCACTGTGGTGGCGTCAAAAATAAAATAAAAATATTCTTCTGCTCTATAAAAAATGAAAATATAAAAATAAAATTGTGATCCTACCAAAGAAAGTAGCATTTATTGAGGAGGCTCAACATGATAAAGGCTAGATATTTATGATAACACCTAATCAGTTCCACAAAGCTTTGTTGTCTATTTGAGCTCCACAGAATTCAAGGATCAAAGAAGACTAGCAGACGGAGGACATCTTAATCGCTGTTAGGGTGCTGACGACATTCAAATACACCTCCGCCACCTGCTAGCTACATCAGAAGAAATTACGTCAAAATCTAGCTTGGGGGAGAGCACCCCCATTTATCCAGCTAAGTGTTCTACTCACGTTTATACTTTACTCAAATAATAAAAGATGCATAATCATAAAAACCCAAATAAAGATTTTGTGCTTATATATATATCTTTGCTTAGGTTGCTAAATAAATAAATAAATAAAGTTTGCTATGAACCCTGATGATATGCTCTCACATGGAAATGATGAATACTTGCTCTGCCATAACTAGTTCTCAAAATTGAAATCTCTCTCAAGTTTAGGCATGACGGTTATTAATTAAGATTTGCTCTAAACCTAAACTTGTGGGAAGAGTACTTGATCTAAAGTCTAAGTCATTAATGGATAAGATATTGGAAGGTTGAGCTGCTGTTTATCTGTTCCTAGAGATGCTAGAATTCTGGAGAATTTAATCTTTAAAATGTTGCATGATGAGTTCCTGTATGATGAGAGTTTAAAATCCTACCACAGCCATATATACATGCTTATTAGACTATGAACCATACATTTACTTTTTACTGGTTATGAGCATTGAGTGTGGTCAAGCTGTGTAGACCCTTAGGAGCTTGTCATGCGGTTAAAATCAAGATTCACTTGCACGTTCACTCATACATGCTGCTTCTACTCCGAAAGTATGCATCCACATACATCCACTCAATTCCATCTCCAGATTCACCTAAAACTATTCTATTCCTACCTAGGAGAGAATAGCCAAAAACATTATCCTATGCCTGTTATTCCCCGTGAAATAAATGCTCAAGATATTTTGGTTACTACCACTTGCTACATTATTCCAGGAGGGTGAGTGCTCTGAAAAAAAAGAGTGAATACGAGGAAATAAAAAGGGGCAAGTGCTCGAAACCTCAAAAAAAAAAGAAAAAGTGAGACGAGAGGTAAAAATGGACAAGTGTCCGACAGTAGAATTAGGGGTACAAGATACCCACCTGAGAGAAAAGAAAAATAAAATATAGAGCATCTCATTCCCCTCAAAAGACTCAAGTGCAAGGAAGGTATGTACCCCCTCAAAAGAGCAAAAGTAGAATTAGACTTTCACCATTATTTTCACCATTATCACCATTCATTCGCCACACATGCACATCTTGATTTGACTTATTGACTTGTTCTTTTGGATCCATGGTTTGACTATGCAATAAATGTCTTGTAAGTATGTATTAGTTGTCTCCCACCTATGAGCTCCAGATATCAAAACCTTATTTGAGTAGGGTGAGAGAGAAGGTAATGCCACTATGCCTCATACCAAAAATACCACATACTTTGAGAGAAGGCATACACCATTACTGCCTTGGTAAGGATCCAGAAATACCACAAAAGAGAGACTAGAGAGAGTCATATAAGGAATCTCTGAGTTTTATTTGAAAATCTGCAAAAACTCTAGAGCTATAGTTAATCGAAGAACAAGAGACATGGCGCTTGACTAGACCGTTCTATCTTTTAACTGCTCAAGACACAAGTGACGGTTGCAAGCCCCATGGTGGAAGGAAAAATGAGTAAGTTTAAGTCTTAACAATTTACCCTAACCCAGAGATGAGATCTTGTTTGAACGCATGTGTACCTTTAAGGCATGAAACCACTGTAGAAACTCTTGAGTCCATCCTTGCTCAGGGACGAGCAAAGGTTAAGCTTGGGGGGCTTGTTGACGGTCCTTAATGCTCACAGTTAACCATCAACTAATCATGGAAAAGGATCTAAATGCAACCGACACCTAGACTTAGTGTTTTATCTAACAGAATTCCACGAGTTTTGGTGTTTGTCTATTTTTGCAGGGGGTTATCAGAAAATATGGAGGAAAGGCCCACACGTCGGGTTTACATAGAGATATTAACATGTGCGCCAATTTTCTATCATCTAGAAGACTCCAGAAGCCACGGGAACGAACGGGAGGCCGAGCGGGCCCAGGGGCAGGGCGCCCGCCCTCCCCCTTGGGCGCCCGCGCTGCCCTGGTGACTAATCAGGGCAGGTCTCGCGGATCGTGCTCCACCGCCTTTGATGATCAAGGAAAATCGTGCAATTAAGGTCGGTTTGATCCGACGGCCCACATTCATTTGGAGAGGCTATATAAGCAGGCCCCTGGCCCCTAGAGAACATACCTCTTCTACATAATCAAAGCTAGGGTTTCAATTATCCATCCAAATAGAGAGGATCCCTCTCGTTCATCTAGTTCTAGTTCTAGCTCATCTAGTTCTAGTTCTAGTTAGTTCTAGTAGTAATCTAGAAAATAGGGAGAGTGAAGAGGAGAGCGGAGAAGGAGCCGGATCTGTCAGATCTTCCTCAACATTGTACTTTTGCAGCAGCTAGTTTGTTCTTCATCATTCTCCAAGTTCTTCAATTCATAATTCCTGAGTTCTTTAATTACTTTGATTTACATTCAAGTTATTTATTGGATTCCCGCTTGCATCAAGTGCTCTAGTCTTTGAAACGCTAGAGTAGTAATTAATAGATTAGACGTGGTGTTTAGTCTTGCAATTACCTGGAATTACACCCAATCCTGTGGATTGTTGTGGTAGCCCTAGGGTAGTGACAGCCCTAACGGTCGACGTATTCCACCTCGTTCGGATCGGTGTTTGTAGGACCGAAGTCAGAGCTTCCTAGCCCCCTTCTCATCTCTTTCTGTGGTTAGTGTTCTGATGTCTTGTAAATAATCTTTGAAGTAATTCTTGATTCTTAGATCAACTAGAGAACTCTCAGGAAACTTCCTCTCTTCCCACCAAAAATAATTATATAGTTATCCTTGGGCGATCTTGAATCTTAATTAGTACACTCACGTTCCCTGTGGAAAATCGATACTATGGAATACTCCCGGGTGAAAGCTACATCGGTATCCGTGCGCTTGCAGATTTTTCTGTTTGCGTTTAAAATACCCAACAAGGATTATCATGCTCCTAAGATCAAGATCACGTACACCCACATATATCTGCCATTCCTACACTAAGAATGCGCACAAACATGCCTTTCCATCCACCAAATTTGTTTTACTCCTACATGGGAGGAAACACAAAAAAGAGACTTAGTAGGAATAATTGCTCTAAGTTCTTTAAAAAGCCTTTCTCAATATTTTTTGGTTACAGAAGGAGGTATGAGGCTATGCAAAATAAGAGTATTGAAAAAAACGAGAGAAAAGAAAGAAAGAAAAAGGACAACTATCCTAGAAGGAAAGAAGAATAAAAGATAGCACATAACATGTTGTACAAAGACCATCAGTGCTTTAGAGAAAGAAAGACATTTTCAAAAGAGCAATGTAGAATTAGGATTAGCCACTATATATTCTAGACACAAGAATCATCATCGTCAATGCAACAATCCCCAAGGCCGCTCTTGACCGTGAGCACGGCTAATATACTAGTTTTTAACACTCTGCAGAGGTTGTACATCTTTACCCATGAGTCATGATTTACCCTTTCGCCCGAGGTGATCAGCCTCTTAACCCACTTCCAAGGAAGGTCGGCAGGGATCACTATGAAGCCTTTCAAAAGTTCGTCTAACATGTTAGGGCCGCAAGGTTTCCTTTGCGAGCAGATATAGATACCCCCCTTCCGAATGGCACAATGACGCGCAGCCTATACACATAGGGACAGGGGCTCACACTATACCCGTGTTCAGCCCCTCCGCCCTTTCGGGTAACCTCTAAAAGGCTAGAAAAGGTCTTCATAGTGAGCTAAAGCCAGAGCCATTATAGCCCTCATGGTTGCACTGTTGTCCCGGTGATCACTTACAGACAAGATCTCATATAGTTATTTGTCATCTTTTAACGTTCATTGCATAGCTATTAATCATCTTACAAGATCATGGATTATATCAAGCACTAGCACATCTACACCAAATGCATATCAAGTAGGTAGCAAGGAATCCAGATAACAATCATCTATGATTTTGCTAAGGTCGACAAGGTGAAAGCATGCATATGATATATATGTGTATTTATAAGTGAATAGGTAACAAGGAAGATCCCAAGTTATACTTGCCTTCATCCAATTGCTCTTGCTGATCTTGCTAACTCTGCTGGTCTTACTAGTTGTCCAAGCTCTGATCTTGATCACCAAAAACTGCTCTCCGTCTAAACTCGATCATCGATCACAAACATACGGCAACAAGCATACACGAAGCAAACAAGGCTACAATTAGAACAGTACACCAATCATATAAAAATAGTATGAAAAGTTTATAAAAAGATTCTACGCGTTGCTACGTTCATACGAACGTAAAGATCACGAAAATCGGAATTGAAACGGAGAAGTTATGAATTTTCTAAGATTTTATATAGAAAAGTAATTAATTAATTAAAGTCACGAAATTAAAAAGTTTCAAACTGAGAAAACAATGCTACTAACATGTAGAGCTCATTAATACGAATCCAACGCAATTTGAATGGGTCAAAACGGAGTTAAGATGAATATTTTATGGCCAAAAAAAAGTCAGTGGCAATTCTATAAATAATGAAAACGTATTTTTAATCTAAAACCGAGTTGTTTGTGTTTTCCAAACTGAAAGACAAAGTGATTGGGGCTTACGTTGGTGGACAGAGAGTAGGTTCACCGGCAGTGACGCTTTCTTGGAGCTACAGCAACGCCCGAGCAGCCGACCGTTCGTAGATGTCGTGTATAGGCGAGACGATGGCGATCACGTTGTAGAGAAGAAAATATAAATTTTATTTTACTACCTTAGGAATTCTCAAATTAGAAGCTTCCTATATGATAGTTTTTTAAGTGCTTTACCTAAGGGGTTGCTACACATATATAGAGAGAAAAACTCCCCACCTCTATGTCAACTAGCGATATGGTACTAACTGATTTGCAACCTTCATCTTTACTAATAGGCCTAATTAATTATTAAATCCCATTAGTAAATAAAAATATGGTCTTGGGATTTATTATGATTATTGTAACTGGGCTTTGACGTTAGAAAATAGTAATAGATTTATTATTTTCGAAATTAATTATTTTCATGGATAAAATAATTCTAGAAAAGTCCAGAATTATTATTTAAACTATGAAAAATATTCTAAAAGCTCTGGAAATTCGGAGAAAATTTTCAGAGACATTATGGAATATGAGAAACTCAAATAACGTATTTGGACCTCATGATAAGATAATTTGGGGCATCTAAAAATTAGATTTATGCTCATAGAAAAGTGAAAATAGAAGATGGAAAAATTCCCGAAAAGTTTGTAGAGATTGCTTGATGGACGAGGAACTAAAAGAAGTGCTTTGAGTGACAAAGAAAAGATTTTAGGAAGCTCCTAATAAAAAATTGAGCTGAGAAACAAGGAATTTGGTTATAGATAAAGATAAAGACGTACTGGTCAAGGAAGATCGATCTACTAATCGCATTTTAAAAACTTTGCTCACTCAACACATAAAGGAGCAACAAGCATCACATCAAAACATATGCACCAGCATGTATGCATAATAATATTGCTAAGCCTTCTGATAAATTTTAATTTAAAGAAAATTTTATTTTACTATATTTTCATGAGTACAGAAATACAAAATAAATTATTTTATCTATATTTCAAAAGGAGTTAATTTTAGGATGTTACAGATAAGCTAAGTTTTTCTTTATAAAAATATTATAAAATTCCAAGTGACAAGGCTAAAGGAAAAGAGAACTCTATTTTTGTATTGTTCCCTCTTCATCTTCTCAAAGTTCTATGGTAGACACTTTGAATCCCACAATACAGGTATGAATTGGAATAAATTTGGTGATGTCTTGGTTTTGAGGTTATGATTAAAATAGTCTACCTATCATTTTCCTCGAGGACAAGTAAAAGATAAGTGTGGAGGAGTTTGTTGACGGTAGATAACTCCTAATTTTAACCGTCAACTTAACATGAAAAAGGTATTTGCAAGCACTCATTAGATAAAGGGTTATCACTAACAAAATTCCACGAGTTTTGATGATTGTCTATTTCTGTAGGGGGTTATCAGAATAATAACAAAAGAAGGTCCACATGTTAGATTTACATAGAGAGAAGACCAGAACGTCAACTCAGGAACAATCTAGAAGACTCCAGGAGCCACCACCTAGAAGATGGGACCCACCTGCCATAGGGCAGGGGCGGTCGCCCGAGGCTCTCCACCAATCGGAGTGAACCTCGTGGATCCTGCCTCCATCGACTTTGAGGATTAATCTTAAGCGCACATTTAAGTCGGTTTGATCCAAGGGTTGTGGTGATTCCTAGGGAGCTATAAATAAAGACCCTGCCCTCCCCCCTTGAGATGTAACTATAAAACCGTAATTCATATTTTTCAGAGAGAGTTAGACAGAGAGGGTGTTGACGGTCCTTAAGTATCAAATTTAACTATCAAATAAACAAAGAAAAGGATCCAAATGAAATCAACATCGAGACTTAGGGTTTTATCTGACAGAATTCCACGAGTTTTGGTGTTTGTCTATTTCTGCAGGGGGTTATCAGGAAATAAGGAAGAAAGGCCCACACGTCGGGATTACGTAAAGATATTAACGTGCCGCGCAATTATCTTACATCTAGAAGACTCCAGAAGCCACTAGACCGAAGCGGAGGCGAAACGGGGCCAGAGACAGGGCGCCCGCCCTATCCTACTGGGCGCCCGCCCACCTCCTGTGGCCAATCACGCTCAATCTCGCGGATTATGCTCCACCGACCTAAAGGATCAAGAATAACCGTTCAATCAATGTCGGTTTGATCCGACGGCCCAGGTTCACTTGAGGGGACTATAAAACCAGACCCCCTGGCCCCTGGAGGAGGCACCCCTTGATCATTATTCATTATTCATAGACAGAGCAAAAGCTAGGGTTTAGAGATGAGAGCTCTCCTCTCTTCTCTAAACTAGAGTAGATCTAGATAGTAGCGAGATGGAGAGCGAAGGAGGATTAGAGGAGAGGCCGGCCTGTCGGTTCTTCCTCCGGTTGTACTTCGCCATGATCAAGCTCTAATCAAGCTTGCTCATGGGATGACTCTGGTAATCTGCTTCTAATTCATTATGCAATTACTAATCATGTATGTTCTGGTTCACAACTCTTTTGAGTACTTCTAATCTATAGGACCCTATAGGTTAGAGTTGTAGTATAGGTGTAAGCGTGGTGCTTAGACCTAGATTACTTGTGGATATCCCCTGACTAGCTGGATCGTGTGGTAGGCCGCGTAGGTGACAGTTACGTTGGTCCCCTGTAGTCCACCTCTCGTTAGCAAGACGGGTAGGGTTTATCGGCCTATGGATAAGCATCCTTTGTGGTGTACTCTTATCACGTGGTTCATCCCAGACATAGACATACCCCTTTGAAGTAGAGAAACCATAATTATCCTCTCTATTCTGCTACCATCGCCCATATACTAGAATTGATCTACTCTCTATTCTCATATTATCACTCACTGTTATCTTACCTTTAATATTGTTCTTATTTGATTCTACCATCTTTCCTATTCACACCTATTTACTTATCTTGGTTAAGTTAGAGCGTGATCAGTTCTCCCGTTTCCCTGTGGATACGATAAAACCTTTAACCGGGTAAAAGCTTCAACGGTATCCGTGCGCTTGCGGATTATCTGTGTGCGTATAAATACCATAGTACACTCTAGTGCCATGCTGGGGATGACAACCTAGTATTCAAGTGGTGTTAGCAAGTGTCAACAAGCATTTTTGGCGCCGTTGCCGGGGAAACGGTTGCTGAGTTGACTACGAACTAGTTTAATCATTTTATAAAAAATAAATAAATAAAAAAAATATTTTCCTTTTATCCTTTGCCTCATCTCTGCTATTCTTTCTTCCTATCTAATCCTTGATCTCTGGTCTATTATGAATTCAAATATGTCTATCTATGAATTTCATAGACCTATGGGCACACATCTCGAACCACCAAAATCTTCAAAGCCTATCATAGCATCTAGTTTTGAGTTAGACCCCGAATACATAGAATTTATTCAAAAACAACCTTTCTCAGGAGAAGGTAAGGAAAACCCATACACACACCTAAGAGAGTTTTATCGAGTCTGTGACCTCCTTCGCATAGAAGGCATGTCCGATGAGACCCTTAAATGGAAGCTCTTTCCGTTCTCTTTAACGGGAAAAGCTAGACATTGGTATAAACTCAAAGTAGGGAGTGTTCATGGAGATTGGAAGGAGTTATATAGTAGTTTTCTTTCTAAATATTTTCCAATCTCCAAAGTGGTGGAACTTCGGCGTGAGATTCTTTCTTTTAGACAATTGGAAGAAGAATCTCTTGGCAAATCATGGGACCGCTTTATTAACCTTACTCTCACTGGCCCAAAACTTTCTATTCCAGAAGAAGTTCTTCTAATTCACTTTTTTGAGGGCCTTAGTAAGGAAGATAAGCAAACCCTTCATGCGGCCTCTGGAGGATCTTTCCACCACCTATCCGCTAGTGAAGCTTGGAATTTGATTGATTTAATGAGCGAAAAGTCTCCTAGCTTTTATATCCCTGAGAAAGAGAAAGAACCAGTTCCTAGACAAGAAGAAGAAGTTTCGATAGCCAGATTACAACCACTTCAATCCCAAACTTTAGCTATCGATCCTAAACCATCAATACCCCAAAATTCTCCAAGGGAGGAAGGAATTCCGACCTTAAATCTTTTAGATGCTGATGGTTTAGACTTCTGGTTCTATAAGAGACCTTCAAGCAGGGATAATTCAAATCATTGCAATAATGTTTCTCTTAGAGAATGTCCTGGTTCCTATCATGAAGAAGTCGAGGATGACATATCAAGTGAAGGAGAGCTAAGCCATATAGACAATTCTATCTACTCCCCTTCCATGTTCACAAGTTCTAAATCCATCCTTGACCTTAGAGATCCCTCTTATCCCTCTTCTTTTCAGTCTCATGATGATCCTAGCAATTCACCAAGACGACCAAACCATAGGAGTCATGAAGACCATAAGGATGGCATGTCAAGTAATGCCATAGAAGGAGAGCTAAGCCATATAGAAAATTCTAACACCTCCCCTATTTTGATCACAAGTTCTAAATGGCTAGAATGTGTAGAATGGATGGATAAGGAAGAAGCCTTAATGGGTTCTGACTTTGGCTCAATTTCAAATAGTGAGTTCTTGACTCCCTTTGAGGACGAGATTCATCCAACTATAGAAGAGGACATAGGTGAGACCAATCCAGAAGAAACTCCGAACATTCAGATTGGAGACGAAGATAACATTAATGAGCATGGAATTTATTTCATAGCCACTTTGTTTACTCCATGCTCATATGCAACATCTTCCCAATCTATTGGTCTCTCCGACATCACCACACTTGAGATCTCCAACCCCCTCTTCCTTTCTATTTATAAAAACTTTAAAAGGGCGGTTGTCGATGCATATGTCTATAATAAATATTGCAGATCTCGTTGAGTTGATCTAGATATAGGTTGGCGTCGGAGGGGAAACCACTTCGCCAACATAAACTGATGGTTTCCCAAGGACAAGCTTAGTGTCTTAAAATAAGCATTCATCAGATCGTAACATGAGCCTTTAATTATTTGCAACATTACCTTGTGTATTGAGCATATAAGGATAATTGTAAAAAAATATTCCTTCGGTTATTCTTGTCACTAACCTTTCTAGGATTGGAGCAAGAAGATCGGATGAATGACAAGCACAAGGTATGTCCAACCAATCATCATACAACATTGAATTAAATTCATCCAAACTTGAATTTTGCAAAATTCAAGCTTGGGGGAGTACTTTACATAAAAACATCCTTTGCCATGTTGCTATGCTGGTTGTCCCTACCTTTGAGACATGCTCAATTTGTTAAATACTAATCACACTACTTCATCTCCACTTGAGTAGATCTCTATAAACGCTGTCATGCTACCTTTGTCTATTTACTAGCAAGTGTTGGTTTGGAAGTACTCGCCATACTTCCATTGGCATTTAAATTAAGCATGGTGCTTAGGTTAAATAGCCTTCCTTAATCTGATTAGACATGGAGTCTAGTTGGGTTATTGAACTAAAAAAAAACTGCTTGAGTAGATATTGGTATATTTTGTCGGACTAACCCCTGCAGAAAAACTTTCAATATCGATTTGGGAAGTCCTGAGATAAATTCACATCAGAGACGAAGAGAGTGACACATGAAGTTTTACAATTTGCAGAAGAAGGACATAGCTCATTCATCATAGAGAGATGATCCATGGAGGGTGCCACAAACACGACGCACAACCGCTAAGAAAGGAAAGCTTCCACAAGATGATACTGTACCATCACTCTTCGAGCAAGGTAACATCTTAAGGTACTTGACTATCACTTTTATAAGCTTCTCCTTGGTTCTGGCGTTCATATAAATAAAAGAGACAAACGTGTATGATTTACAACTCTAGATTAACCAACCCAACTGATTCAACATGTTTAGTCCTTTAATCCTTGTTCTTAGTACTACCTCCATGATCCCACACTCCTAATCATATGAGCTAAAATGTTACACATCAATCATTGAGAGATATAAAGAAAAAGACATATACATAGATAGATTATTTTTCCATAAGGTTGAGCGATCTGATCTGACACATGTTATAAGTGCTACACTCATGAACTTATCATCCATCAACTTTGTCTTGCTCACTATGCTTAAGGTTAGAGAAAAAGAAATACACTTTTGGTTCTGTTGGTGTTTTCCACCAACAGGGCCCATGCACTTGATCTCTGCCTTGTCTCTATGAGCAGGTACACTACGAGCACAAACACACTAAGCAAGATACTGCTAACACCTCACTTCGAACTGCTGGGCAAACGAAGAACATGGGTGACACCGTATTAAAAGGTGCAGACGTCAAGGTCCGCACCTGAATCAAATGACGCACCTGAAGAATGAATACACTGAGAAGTCTTGTCAAGAAGACTTAAAACATAGAACCCTTGCCGAAAGGTAAGATTGGTTGTTATCCATATTTATCCTTTCTGCATTCCCTTTTCTATTTAATTATTTACTTTCCTTAAATAGACTATTAGTTAATCATGCTATCTTGAAAAGAAAAAAATGTTAAAAAAATACTAAGCACTATGTGAGTATACGAGTGGCATAAAACCCATAAGTACCTTCACTGTGGTGGCATAAAAATAAAATAAATATTTCTTTTCTACTTTATAAAATAAAAATATAAAAACAGGGAGTAATATTTATTGAGGAAGCTCAACGTGATGAAGGCTAGATATTTATGCTAACACTTAATTAGTTCCACAAGCTTTGTTGTCTATTTGAGCTCCACAGAATTTAAGAATCAAGAAGACTAGCAGACGGAAGACATTCTAATCGCTGTCAGAATGCTGCTGACTTTCAAATACACCTCTGCCACCTGCTAGCTACATCAAGAGAAATTACGTCAAAATTCAGCTTGGGGGAGAGCACCCCCATTTATCTCGCTAAGTATTTCTACCTATCTTTTGCTTAGTGTGTTTAATAAATAAATAAAGTGGCTATGCTAATCTGAATCTTAATAATAAAACTCTAGCATGGATATGATGAATAGTTGCTCTGCCTAATTTGCAAATTTGAAGTTCTCTCTCAAGTTTAGACATAACTGTTATAATTTAAAGCTTGCTCTAGATCTAAACTTGTGGGATGAAAACTTGATCTGAAATCTAAGTTGTTAACGGATATGATATGGGAAGGTTGAGCTGCTGTTTATCTATTCCTAGAGATGCTAGAATTCTGGAGAATTTTATCTTTGAAAAATCTTTAAAATGTTGCATGATGAGTTCCTGTATGATGAAAGTTTAAATTCCTCCCACAGCCATATATACATGCTTGCTAGACTTTGAGCCACACATTTATTATTTACTGCTTATGAGCATTGAGTGTGGTCAAGCTGTGTAGACCCTTAGGAGCTTGTCATGTGGTTAAATCAAGATTCACTTGCATGTTCACTCATATATATGCTACTTCTACTCCGGAAGTACCATCCACATATATTCATCCATTTCCATCTCCAAAATCACCTAAAAATATTCTACTCCTAATTCGGGAGAGAATAGCCAAAAACATCTGTGTTTTTACCTTGTGAAATAAATGCTCAAGTTATCTTGCTACTACCACTTGCTATATTATCTCAAGAGATGAGTGCTCTGAAAAAAAAGAAGAAAAAAAAAGAGAAAAAAATAAACGAGGAAATAAAAAGGGGCAAGTGCCCGGAACCTCGAAAGAAAAGAAAAAGAGTGAGACGAGAGGTAAAAATAGACAAGTGTCCGACAGTAGAATTAGGGGTATAGGATACCCATCTGAGAGAAAAGAAAAAGAAGAGCATCTCATCCTCCTCATAAAGTTTCAAAAAGCAAGGAAGGTATGTATCCCCTCAAAAGAGCAAAAGTAGAATTAGACTTTCACCATTGTTATCACCATCATCACCATACACTATTCATTCGCCACACATGCACATCTTGATTTGGCTTATTGATTTGTTTCTTTGGATCCATGGTTTGACTATACAATAAATGTCTTGTAAGTATGTATATTTTATCTCCCACCTATGAGCTCCAGATATTAAAGCCTTATTAGAGTAGGGTGAGAGAGAAGACAATGTCACTATCCCTTATACCACAAATACCACATATTTTGAGAGAAGGCATATACCATCACTGCCTTGGTAAGGATCCAGAAATACCACAAAAGAGAGATATGAGAGAGTCATACAAAGGAATCTCTGAGTTTTATTTGAAAATCTGCAAAAACTCCAGAGCTATAGCTGATCAAGAATAAGCGACATGGCACTTGACTGGACTGTTCTATCTTTTAACCACTCAAGACAGAAGTGACGGTTACAAGTCCCATGGTGAAAGGTAAAGTAAGTAAGTTTTAAGTCTTGACAGTTTACTCTAACTCAGAGATGAGACCTCATTTAAAAGCATGTGTACCGTCAATTTTTAAAGATATTGCAACAACTTATGATCCATAGCTGAGTCTATCCTTGCTCAGGGACGAGCAAGAGGTAAGCTTGGGGGAGTTTGTTGACGGTCCTTAAGTATCAAATTTAACTATCAAATAAACAAAGAAAAGGATCCAAATGAAATCAACATCGAGACTTAGGGTTTTATCTGACAGAATTCCACGAGTTTTGGTGTTTGTCTATTTCTGCAGGGGGTTATCAGGAAATAAGGAAGAAAGGCCCACACGTCGGGATTACGTAAAGATATTAACGTGCCGCGCAATTATATTACATCTAGAAGACTCCAGAAGCCACGAGACCGAAGCGGAGGCGAAACGGGGCCAGAGACAGGGCGCCCGCCCTATCCTACTGGGCGCCCGCCCACCTCCTGTGGCCAATCACGCTCAATCTCGCGGATTATGCTCCACCGACCTAAAGGATCAAGAATAACCGTTCAATCAATGTCGGTTTGATCTGACGGCCCAGGTTCACTTGAGGGGACTATAAAACCAGACCCCCTGGCCCCTGGAGGAGGCACCCCTTGATCATTATTCATTATTCATAGACAGAGCAAAAGCTAGGGTTTAGAGATGAGAGCTCTCCTCTCTTCTCTAAACTAGAGTAGATCTAGATAGTAGCGAGATGGAGAGCGAAGGAGGATTAGAGGAGAGGCCGGCCTGTCGGTTCTTCCTCCGGTTGTACTTCGCCATGATCAAGCTCTAATCAAGCTTGCTCATGGGATGACTCTGGTAATCTACTTCTAATTCATTATGCAATTACTAATCATGTATGTTCTGGTTCACAACTCTTTTGAGTACTTCTAATCTATAGGACCCTATAGGTTAGAGTTGTAGTATAGGTGTAAGCGTGGTGCTTAGACCTAGATTACTTGTGGATATCCCCTGACTAGCTGGATCGTGTGGTAGGCCGCGTAGGTGACAGTTACGTTGGTCCCCTGTAGTCCACCTCTCGTTAGCAGGACGGGTAGGGTTTATCGGCCTATGGATAAGCATCCTTTGTGGTGTACTCTTATCACGTGGTTCGTCCCAGACATAGACATACCCCTTTGAAGTAGAGAAACCATAGTTATCCTCTCTATTCTGCTACCATCGCCCATATACTAGAATTGCTCTACTCTCTATTCTCATATTATCACTCACTGTTATCTTACCTTTAATATTGTTCTTATTTGATTCTACCATCTTTCCTATTCATACCTATTTACTTATCTTGGTTAAGTTAGAGCGTAGATCAGTTCTCCCGTTTCCCTGTGGATACGATAAAACCTTTAACCGGGTAAAAGCTTCAACGGTATCCGTGCGCTTGCGGATTATCTGTGTGCGTATAAATACCATAGTACACTCTAGTGCCATGCTGGGGATGACAACCTAGTATTCAAGTGGTGTTAGCAAGTGTCAACAGAGGGGTCCCTCGAATGGATCTATCTCTATAGGGTGATAGCAACAAGAGAGATTGAGAGAGTATAGGATGAAGATAGGAGTTGAGGAAGCCCGACATGTCGGTGCCTTCTTCTTCGTATATTCAGGATCAAGTCTTCTAACTCGAGACTTGGTTCTAGAATCATTCGGCAATTTGACTTCTAATACTAGTAAGTTATTGTTCTTTGGTTTATGAGTTTACTTTATTCGCTTCGCATAGGGAATAGAATAATTATTCGTAGTGTAAGCGTGGTGCTTGGGCTAGGAATACTCGTAGATACTCCCGATTTGGCCGGATTTGTGGTAGCCTTTTGGGGGAAGTGACAATCCTCTTGGGTCTCAGAAATCCATGTCATGTCTGGAGGTAAGGAAAAGGTATATGGTACTAGGGTTAAGCACTCTTTGAGGTGTCTCTTTTCTCTAGTTACTCCCCTTAGAACAATATCTACACACTTACCGTAGGTTAGAGGAAGACTGAAGAAAGAGTTCTCTCTATATCGTTTATATCTCACTATCTTGTCTTGCAACCCATGGATAGTAGGTAAGATAAAAGGTTAGTCTTTTGCATGCTTTCTCCTAGTGTTAAAAAAATAAATACAATACTCTAGACTTATCTCTCGGGTGAAGTGCTCACCGATATCTATGCGCTTGTTGATTATTTCTCTTTGATTTTTTTCGTGTGCGTAACTAATATCAACAATGAGCAAAAGGTAAGCTTGGGGGAGTTTATTGATGGTTGTTAACCATCAAAATTATATGTCAACTAAGGAGAAGAAAGGGGATAAAAACTAAACATCATCATAGACTTAGGGTTTTTACTAACAATTTCCACGAGTTTTGGTAAATGTTTGTTTCTACAGGGGGTTATCAGAATAATAACAAAATGAGGTCCACATGTCAGATTTACATAGAGAGAAGACCCAAGCGTCAACTCCTGAATACTCTAGAAGACACGGGAAGACACGACCTGAAAGATGGGGCCCACCTGCCATAGGGCAGGGGTGGGTGCCCCACCTGTCACGGGCGGCCGCCCAGGGCAGGAGCTAATCAGCTTCAACCTCGTGGATCCTGCCTCCATTGCCTTTGAGGAGTAATCTTGAGCATACATTTAAGTCGGTTTGATCCGAGGGCTATGGTGCTTCCTAGAGGGCTATAAATACAACCCTAACCCCCTAGAGTTGAGCTCAGAATTGAGAGAGAAAACAGAACTATATTTTTATTCTCATCTAAGAATTAGAGGGAGCCATTAGAGCTAGAGATTAGAGATAGATTAGCTACTCCTAATCTTCATCTTTTATATAGGATTAGATTAGATAGAGGAAGAGTCGGGCGCCTGTGCTTGGAATTTCCGGGTCTTCATCAAAGATTGCTATTATCCTTTATCTTTCTTTGACTTTATTCTAAATATCATTATGTTTCTATTTATTCTGTTCCTAGTTTATTCTAGTTCTGTATTTGATATGGTTATGATTGATGATGAGTTTATGTGTATGTTTGCAAAGCGCTTAGCTCTCTTCGTTGGAGGGTTAGGTGATAGATGTCATGTAAACATGATGCTTAGATGTCGTTTATCTGCAATTACACCCTATTGGCCGGGTTGCGTGGTAGGTCACGGAAGTGAGAGTTCCATTGAGTCCTTTGTATTCCATCCCCCATTGGTAGGACAGGTAGAACCGTAGTTGCGTAGAAAGTCCAGCTCTGTCTTGGCTTTGTATAGCAATATTCCCTATACATAAATGAAGAGTCTTTTGTGCTTTCTATGATAGTGTAGCATTAGGATAGATGAATGACTTGATAAATTAGAACTACTTAGGATTTTCAATCTCTTGATCTAATCAGACATCTACCTACTATTAACCTGAGTAGTCTATATATAATCTCTATATTCCCTAGCCTTTTATACTTTATATCATATATCTATCATGGTTTACCCTCCTACCAAGTATGTGACTATGCAACCTAATCACTCATAAGTAGTCAAATTTTGCAAGTTGATCTCATTGTTTAAGTTCTTAGTTCTTTCCCTTGAGCTAAATATAAATAGCGATACCTAGAATACTTTCTGGTAAAGTGCTACAATGGTATTTAATCTGTACGCTTGTGGATCTTATATTTGTTTTATTAGTGGGCAGCTTATATACCACACTTCTGGCACCATGCTAGGGATGACAACTTAGCTTAAGTGGTGTTATAAGTGTCAAGACTATCCCCCCTTATGAGTAGAGTAAATGATCTTGGTTTCACCTCTTATTCAATATATAATTGTTATCAATACCATATTTATAGTTTAGCTAGACCTTCCCAGTGGTATAACTATAAATCGGCAACCTAGTAATACACTAGGTAAAATGCTATAGTGGTCTAATTATCTATCTGCTTGCAGAGTTGTTCTTTACTTATTTATTATGTTTATTTCTACCTAGTCACATAAAATGATAGAACTATATTATGCCTTTGTTTATTTCTAGCTATATAATTAGGGATGACAACCTAGTTCAATGCTTAGGAATAGTGGCAAGAGATAAAATGGCTAGTTTGCTAATGGCAAGTTAATTCAGTACCACACATTTCTTTAGCATTGTCTTTTATTGATGACACTAAGAAATGGCAACAAACATGCGCTATATGCAAAAATGATGCTTGCTCATGAAATGCTCATGATAAAGTATGAGAAGGATCTAGTTGAGTACAACTTTCCTTCTCAGTACAATTGCAAGCTAGATACAGTAATTAAAGATTATCAAAGTTCTTTGGGTTTTTACCTAAGAGGTTGCATCACTAAACCTAGGAATTTCCTTAATTTAGGGTTATTATTAATTAAATTAATCCTTTAATCTTTCTTATCCTAATTAATGCTTAATTAAGAATCAAATGGAAATGATTAAACATTAATCTCAAATAATAATTAAATGCTAAAGGTCATTAAGATTAATGACCTCAGGTCATCACAAAATCTTAGTCACTAAAGGCCTATTTTTTGAATTTAAGCTAATTATTTTGTAATTATTAATGAATTACTAATTAAGTGTGAACTAAAACTCTAATAAACCTTTCTCCAAATACCACCAAAATTTTTGTGAAGAAAGGTAATAATATACAGGGACTTCTCATAAAATTTTTGGATTTTTGGATATCTAGAATAATTCCTAAAAATGAAAGAAGCTTCATTCTTAAGAGTTAAAAGACCTATTTTTAAAACATGCATAAAGTATCTCAAAATGACATCTAATGTTTTTCCTCTATGCTATTTCATATTGAGAGCCTACCCAAATATTTGTTCCATTTTTGGATTGGCTCTGCATTTTCTATCCATATTCAAACAAAATTCCTTTTGAAATAACAAGAAAAAGAAAAACAGAAATGGCCCTGTGCTGGGTCGGCCCATAGACCGGCCCACACATGCACACGCCCTTCTCTCTCTTTCCCTCGCTAATAGGCCGGCCGTGCCTGTCAGCTCCTTCCTCCTCTCGACGACCGGCTAGGACAACTCTGGTCGGCCTGTTGCCGGTGAGTCCCCTTCCCGAGGGTGGCTTGACCCTCCACAACATTCCCCACCCTCTGGCACACTTGTTTCCCCCTCCACGGAAGCTTGACGGTACTCTTTTGGCGCTGGCCACGGTCATGGTGCCCAGAGCACACGGTGCCGCGTCGGACTACCCTTTAAGAGCTAGTAGATCGTGAAACAAGGAGTGTGGAATTGCCAGGAGCTCACTATGACTTCGATAAGCGACTTAACAGCTACAGAGAGGCTCAAAGAAGGGTTGGCGATGATAGGGTACCTCGAGGTGGAGCATTAGCCAAGGTTGGGGAAGATCGAGCAAGGCGGGAGTTACATAGGGTTAGAGCATGTGGTGGAGAGCTCAAACAATCGCCGAGCTCTTAGCGGAGCTGATGGTGAGAACTGGGAGGGTGAGGAGGATATAGTGGCAGCAAATTTCGTGTTGGCGGCAAGGGAGTTTGTTAGTGTTCAAAAAAACTAGAGCGCCGCCCATGCTTGGGGTTCTTATGGGTGATGGAGAAGTCCCTAGGCATCTACATTACCCTGGTGATGATGAGGACATCGCCACACTAGACACGTCTACACCATCATCTTTCCCAAGTTGCAACTCAGCTATCACGTCACTCTCGGATTCAGCAGACACGTTGTCAATGTTTCAATCATAACTTCTTCATATGACATCGAAACAGGGTGATCTTAGACTCGTTCGAAAGGGTACGATGACGCCATTGCTTTGGATCTGATCCTAGTTCCAGATCGCCCGTGGATTAATATATGTGACCATGACAAGGTGTTGCATCACCTATTTTGGGCCAACTTGGTCATGTATCGATTCGGCCCTTAAGCCCAAGTTGTGGGCGCCTTCCCTAGTTGCCCTTCAACCCTAGGACACCTCTCTTTTATATTCCATGTAGTTGCTGTTGTTTAGACTGGGGTTTTGTTTAGAGTTTAGTTTTCCATCAAGAAACTGAATCGTTCATTGTAATTATGGTGATAAATCCTTTTTACAGTGATCTAGGGCTCCATTCTTGAATTCCACCACTGTATTGATTAGTCCTTTGGAACTGAGTTCTTGAACCATCTATTGATATTCGCATCATTCATATTTGCAATTTTAGATTGTGTGTTTAAACCTTCTTGCTTGTGTTCTTCAATTTGCTTGTAGGAAAAGCCTTCTTGGCGAGGTCAATCAAGTTGTGCTTGGTTGATAATCAAAGGAGCAATGTGTAACGGTTACAGGGTTCGAATCGTGACTGTTTTAAAGCTGAATCACCAACATTGAGATATCCACAAATCAAATTTACCAGTTGATAAGCACATCACTCCTTTGGATGTACAAGATGATCCTACACTGGACATTCAAGGTCCAATCCCAAGAGCTCGCGCACGACAATTAAATTTACAGGTGAGCTTGTTCCTAAGTAAGTCTTTGTATAATTTTGAGAATAAATTACTACCTAATGATTATATTGTACTTAGGAATCATGGAGAGGACCAAGGGATGCGTAAGGTATGGCTTGGAGGCGTGGAGAACCAGCAAGGGCGCCCAAGTGAAGGAGGAGGCCCAAACCGAGTCGACTTCGAGCCTGTTTCGGAGTCCAGGACCAGCGAGGAGTAAAACGGACGCCCAGGACGCACCCAGACTCTGTTTTTGATGTTCTACCCATGGTTGGAAAGATAATTCATAAGGAAACTAATGGCATTAGTTTGAGGTCCAAATACCTTCTCAGTCATCGGGAAATGTCAAAACAAGTCAGTGTCTAGAATCTGTTTCGGTGCTGCGTCACTGTTTTTGTTCCGTTGGGCCATGTATCATTGTTGAGCCCGTTAGGGGGGCACGTCCAGTGGTGGCGACCACCCTTAGACCTTTATATACAGCTGCCGACACTCTTGTTAGGTTTTAGGTTTTGCTTAAATTTTTCTATCAAGAACAGTTTCACTGTTTCATCGGTTTGTGAGACCCCAACTCATGAGATTAATCCTTCATCTGCAAATTGGTTGCATTCTTCCTTGTTATTGCTTGTGTTCTTAGATTCATAGGCAAAGGACTTAGCCTTCTTGGCGAGGTCAACCGTGTAGCACCGGTTGATAACCAAAGGAGACGTGGTGCTGCGATTGTGGGGTTTTGCATCGTGTTGTTCGAAAGCCGGATCGATTTGTGTCTCGTTTCCACCAAATTGAGAGTTACCAGAACCTTCCTTTTGGAAGATCGGGCCACCCTTATTCTCATCAAGTGGTATCAAAGCTTCAAGTATACCATTAGGTTCACATCTATCCTTAGTTTTGAGTGTTCTTATGTTCGTCCCGTCCAGTGTCATATCATTTTCCTGTCCTACAACCCTTCCGCGCCATAGCCTTTGCATATTTCAGTTTTAGAGTTCGTAGTGTTTAGTTTGTGTCTTGGTTGAGGTCATGTTGCTAGTTAGGTCTTGTTAGAGTCAAATTCATGTGTTTTCCCCACCATTTTCATCAATTTCTAGTCACCGCCGCAAATTTTTACCACTTTCGGACCGTTTTGTGTCCTCTAATTCGGAGTCCGTTTGTAAAACAGCCATAACTTTCGCATACGAACTCTGATTTCGATGTTCCATATATATCAAAATTGATTAGAAAATTTTTTGGAACCGTCTGTCCCCGCCATAGGTATGTTCGACAATTTTAGATTTCCCAAATTCACCTCCAAAGTTTGAGTTTTTACCTTACAAAAGTCTCTCCACATTTTTTGCAATCTTCAGAAAATTCCACAGGCCATGTCTTTCACTTGTTTAAGCTCAAATTTTCTGTGGTTACTTTGTTGGTGCTCCTAAGTAAAATAAAAATATCAAAAAATAAAAAGAAAAGTCGAAATTTTGCAAAAAAAAACAACGACAGCCCAAAAATAAGATAAAAGAGAGGGGCAATATAGGAACAATATCTAGAGGAGCACATAGAGAAGAGCAAAGTGAGTTGTGTTAGCGTGTGCTGTTTTGTGCCTTGTTTCTATTTCTCTTGCTATCCATCATACTTGTTTCTCCACCTTGTTGATCATTACACACTTGGTACTTGGAACATATAAGGCCGGCAACAAGAACAATCAATTGGGACTATAATTCAGTATTACTATCTGTTTCTGATTTTTGTTCTACATATATATATTTGTCTCTTTGTGTGCCTTCCAAGCTCCATAGATACTTCTTGACAGCAAAGGTTTGCCTCCCTGCAATCGTGGTTCCACATCTTCCAGGTATCCTTTGCCTTGCTGGTAAGAACACCAGTAAGACCTTGGTAAGGTGTATCCTTTTGCTCTCATTTTTGAGTGGCACCACTTCACCTTCGTAGTATGATTATTAGGGATATCCTTCACAATTTGTTCTTGTTTTTGTGTCTACAATGTCAGGTGACGGGCTGCCCAAAGACTTCAATGAGTGTGTTAGCCAAGAGCAGCTACAAGCTGTTGTACAACAAGCTAATAAGGACATGGAGTAGATAGTCATCAAGGCTGTTACTCAGATGATACTTGAGCTCAAGCTTGCTAACCAGTTGGAGAGATTGGATAGACGGATGTCTGACCTCACTAATAGTGTAGCTACTTTGGAAGTTCGTCCCGCTCCTGCTCCTGACAATGATGTGAATGGAAGCAATGACGATGATCTTGACATGTATGATGCTAATGGTAATCTTGATAACACGGCGACAATGCAAAACAGACTCAGGCGTCATCTTCAGATTAACACCCAAGGTATGGGTGGGGCTCGACACAACCAACACTATTGAGGTAACCGTAATCGAGCTCCCGATGATCCTTATGCTAAGGTTAAGTTTACTATACCTTCTTTTGATGGACATTATGATGCTGAGGCATATCTTGATTGGGAGATGACGATAGAACAAAAATTTAGTGCCCATCAAGTACCCGAGGAATATAGAGTTAGACAAGCCACCAATGAGTTTAAAGATTTTGCTATTAGTTGGTGGACTGCTTTAGCATCAGATGGTAATGCACCACGTTCATGGGCAGAGCTTAAGGTTGCTATGCGTGATAGATTTGTTCCTTCATCCTACCATAGAGATCTGCGTAAAAAATTAATGCGTTTAGAGCAGGGAGATAAATCTGTGCATGATTACTATAGTGAGCTTCAGAAGGGTTTGATGCGTTGTAGTATAGTAGAGGGACCCGAGGATTTTATTTATCGATTTTATTCAGGGTTGAGACGAGAAATTCAGGTTATTGTTGATTATAAAGAATTTAACAATGTCAACCAGTTGTTTCAATATGCTATGCTTGCCGAGAAAGAATTGCAGGGATGTGACAAGCAGGGTAAGTACAAGACTAGCAATACATACATGCCACACACAGGGGGGCTGTCCAAGGCATCCACTTACAGGGTGCCCCTCCCATCGAGCAAGCAGCAAGCAACTTCTGGAGGAGCTACAACACCAAAATCGACTACTACACAACCCTCAGGCTCAGGTAAAAATTTTGTTTTGTAGGAACCAACAAAAAGTGCCTCCTCTGTTGCTTCTACAGGATGCACCTCAACCATTCAGTGCCGCCGCTGCCAAGGATACTGTCATATTCAAAAGGATTGCCCCAGTCAGCAGGCATACATAGCTACAAAAGATGGATACATCAGCACCTCTGATGTTGAGGGAGATGATGAAGATGAACCAGTTGTGCAAGAGAGCGATGAAGTTGTGGGAAGTGATGACACAACGACCTACATACATGAGTGTCATTGTGCAACGGGCGCTTAGCACAAAGGTACAACAACCAAAGAAGCTGCAACACCATAATTTGTTCTAGATTTTCTTCGTCATCAACAATCGTCGTGCACGTGTCATCATTGATGGAGGTAGTTGCAATAATTTGGTGAGTTCTGATTTGGTCAAGAAGCTTGGCTTGACCACACGTCAACACCCCCATCCATATAACCTACTGTGGTTTAATGATGCTAGAAAAGCTAAGGTAACACAAACTTGTAGGGTTTCTTTTTTCATAGGGGCATATTCTAATTATGCTGATTGTGATGTGGTACCTATGGAAGCTTGTTCACTTTTATTGGGTCGTCCTTGGGAATTTGATAATGATGCTATAAACCATGGTACAAGTAATACATACACTTTTATGCATAAAGGAAAGAAAATTACTATGGTACCTATGACCCCTGCAGAAATTGTACAAGCTGATAGAGAACGAGCTGCTAGTTTGCGTGATCCTAAATTTGAAAATCAGCAAGTTGCTAATTCAGTTTACCCACCTAAAAGGACAAATTGACACCTATTAATAAGACTGAGGGAATTAAATTGAAGGGTGTTGTTATGCTTGCAAGAAAAACTGACCTCGCTGAAATTTTTGAAGATGATATTTGCTACACTTTGGTTTGTAAATAAGTAATGTATTCGCTTGATGATATTGTTAGCTCGATACCTCCTGTTGTCCCTAACCTTTTGTAGGAGTATGAGGATGTTTTCCCAGCTGAGATACCTCCAGGGCTGCCACCTATGAGAGGAATAGAGCATCAAATTGATTTGATCCCGGGCGCAACATTGCCAAACCGAGCTGCTTATCGAACCAATCCTGAGGAGACTAAGGAAATTCAGCGACAAGTCCAAGACCTTTTGGACCGTGGGTATGTACGAGAAAGCCTTAGTCCTTGTGTTGTTCCTATGATTTTGGTTCCTAAGAAAGATGGTTCATGGCGTATGTGTGTTGATTGTAGAGCCATTAATAATATTACTATTCGATATTGTCATCCTATTCCTAGGCTTGATGACCTGCTTGATGAGTTGTGTGGTTCTGTAATTTTCACTAAGGTTGACTTGCGTAGTGGCTACCACCAAATTAGAATGAAACTTAGAGATGAATGGAAAACAGCTTTCAAAACTAAATTCTGTTTATATGAGTGGTCAGTCATGCCTTTTGGTTTAACTAATGCACCTAGTACTTTCATGAGATTGATGAATGAAGTTTTAAGAGCTTTTATTGGGCAATTTGTGGTGGTTTATTTTGATGATATACTGATATATAGCAAGCCTTTGGATGAACATATGGATCACTTACGTGCTATTTTTAATGCTTTGTGAGATGCACATTTATTTGGTAACCTTGAAAAGTGCATCTTTTGCACGGATCGAGTCTCTTTTCTTGGCTATGTTGTTACTCCACAGGGAATTGAGGTGGACAAGTCAAAAAATGAAGCCATAAAGAGCTGGGCGGTTCCCCAAACCATCACACAGGTGAGAAGTTTTCTTGGTCTTGCAGGTTTCTATCGCCTCTTTGTCAAGGATTTCAGCGCCATTGCTGCCCCTTACATGAGTTGACAAAGAAATGTGTGGTGTTCCATTGGGGTAAGGCACAAGAGAGTTCCTTTGATACTTTGAAAGCAAGCTTACACACGCGCCATTGCTGCAACTTCCAAACTTTGGTAAGACTTTTGAGCTAGAATGTGATGCTAGTGGAGTTGGCATTGGAGGTGTGTTGATGCAAGATGGTAAGCCCATTGCATACTTTAGCAAAAAATTGCATGGCCCTATTCTTAATTACTCTACGTATGATAAAGAATTGTATGCACTTGTACGTTCTTTAGAGATGTGGCATCATTATTTGTGGCCTAAGGAATTTGTTACACATTCTGATCATAAATCGCTTAAGTATCTTCATTCTCAAAACAATCTGAATCGTAGACATGCTAAGTGGGTTGAGTTTATTAAATCTTTTCCTTATGTTATCAAACACAAGAAAGGGAAAGGATAATATAATTGTTGATGCTTTATCTAGACGATATACTATGATGTCCCAACTTGACTATAGAATTTTTGGGCTTGAATCAATAAAAGACCACTATGTGTTTGATCCTGATTTTAAAGATGTGTTGTTGAATTGTAAAGAGGGTCGTACATGGAACAAGTTTGTGATAAAATGATGGCTTTGTGTTTAGAGCTAACCATCTATACATTCCAGTTGGTTCCGTTCGTCTATTGTTGTTGCAGGAAGCGCATGGAGGAGGACTGATGGGCATTTTGGTGCTAAGAAGACATTAGATATTTTAGCCACACACTTCTTTTGGCCACAGATGAGGAGAGACATTGAGCGGTTTGTGGCACGCTGCACCACATGTCAAAAAGCTAAGTCTCGCCTGAATCCACATGGTTTGTATATGCCTCTTCCTGTTCCTTCTATTCCTTGGGCGGTTATTTCGATGGACTTTGTTTTGGGAAAGCCTAACACTAAGAGAGGGCGGGATAGCATTTTTGTTGTTGTGGATCGATTCTTTAAGATGACACATTTTATACCATGTCATAAAAGTGATGATGCCATTCATATTGCTGACCTCTTTTTCCAAGAGATTGTTCGCTTGCATGGTATGCCTTCTACTATTGTCTCAGATCGCGATTCTAAATTTTTGAGTCACTTTTGGTGTACTCTATGGAACAAGTTGGGTACAAAATTGTTATTTTCAACAACTTGTCATCCACAAACTGATGGACAAACAGAGGTAGTGAACCGCACTTTGGGCACCATGTTGAGAGCTGTTTTGAAGAAAAATTTGAAGATGTGGGAAGAATGTTTGCCTCACGTGGAATTTGCTTACAATTGGGCAACACATTCTACTACCAAGGTAAGTCCTTTTCAGGTAGTGTATGGTTTTAAACCGCGTTCTCCAATCGATCTTTTGTTTTTACCTACCACTGAAAGAACACATAGCAATGCTAGTGCGCGTGTTGAATTTATTCATAAGTTGCATGAAACCACTAAAACAAATATTGAAAAGATGAATGAAAAGTATAGAATTGCTGGTAGTGAAGGTAGAAAGGAAATTAAACTTGAACCAGGTGATTTAGTTTGGTTACATTTAAGAAAGGATAGATTTCCTGAGCTGCGTAAGTCAAAATTAATGCCAAGAGCTGCTGGTCCTTATAATATTATTGAGAAAATAAATGATAATGCATATAAACTTGAGTTGCCACCCGAGTTTGGGGTTAGTCCTTCTTTCAACATTTCAGATTTGAAGCCATATTTGGAAGAAGAAGATGACCTTGAGTCGAGGACGACTCTAATTCAAGAGGGGGGATAATGAGGACATCGCTCCTTTGGATGCACAAGATGATCCACCGCTGGACATTCAAGGTCCAATCACAAGAGCTCGCGCACGACAATTAAATTTGCAGGTGAGCTCGTTCCTAAGTAAGTCTTTGTATGATTTTGAGAATAAATTACTACCTAATAATTATATTGTGCTTCAGAATCATGGAGAGGACCAAGGGATGCATAAGGGATGGCTTAGAGGCGTGGAGAACCAGCAAGGGCGCCCAAGTCAAGAGGAGGCCCAAACCGAGTCGATTTTGAGCCTGTTTCGGAATCGAGGACCAGCAAGGAGTAAAACAGACGCCCAGGACGCACCTGGACTCCATTTTCGATGTTCTACCTATGGTTGGAAAGATAATTTCATAAAGAAACCAATGGCATTGGTTTGAGGTCCAAATACCTTCTGAGTCATCAGGAAACGTCGAAACAAGTCAGCGTTCAGATTCTGTTTCGATGCTGCGTCACCGTTTTTGTTCCGTTTGGCAATGTATCGTTGTTGAGCCCGTTAGGGGGGCACGTCCAGGGGTGGCGACGACCCTTAGATCTTTATATACAGACACCGCCACTCTCGTTAGGTTTTGGGTTTTGCTTAGATTATTCTGTCAAGAACAGTTTTGCCGTTTCATCGGTTTGTGAGACCCCAACTCGTGAGATTAATCTTTCATCTGCAAATTGGTTGCATTCTTCCTTGTTCTTGCTTGTGTTCTTCGATTTGCAGGCAAAAGACTTAGCCTTCTTGGCGAGGTCAACCGTGCAGCGCCGGTTGATAACCAGAGGAGACGTGGTGCTGCGATTGCGGTGTTTCGGATCGTGTTGTTCGGAAGCCGGATCGATTTGTGTCTCGTTTCCACCAAATCGAGAGTTACCAGAACCTTTTGGAAGATCGGACCACCCTTGTTCTCATCACTAGTTACATCTTGAAAGATCGGGCCTGTACCTCAGGTGAGACAGGCAAGTAGGCAGGCTACGTGGAGGCCGGCATGAGCACGACATCATCGATCTGTGGGGGATCAGCATCGACGAACTGCAGTAGTGCACGGCTCCACCCACTGTAGCAGAGACTTATCCTTTGATTTCAAAATTAAACTCAAATCTTGAACAAAAATCATTGGCTAAAATATGGTTTGTTCAAAATTCAGTGCTCTACAAATCATCTTTAATGACCTAGAGCCAATTTGAAGTGAAAGAGGTGAATTTGAGTGAAATAGTTTGAAATTCAAATCTCCAATTTGGGGCAAATCAGAGTTGAATTGGAGCAGAACAGAAATTCTAAAATTACTTTTGATTTTGCTCAATAACTTGAAAAAATCCCGAAATAAAAGTTGTTCTCTTTGAAAAGCTCTATAACTTTTGTTTTGGTCACATTTCATGATTCCAAATAGGTTTTGAAATAGAGGTTCAAAATCAAAAGAGGACAATTTTTGGAAATCTGTATTTTCCAAATTTCTTTGAATTTCATATTGAAACTTTAAAAACTTGAAACACTAAAGTTGTACATCTCACTAGATCTACAACTTTGCTTTTAGGCTTATCCCCAAATTTGGCCTTGATGTTGAATTGCACCAAAAGAGGTAAATCTAGGGTTTAAATTAAGGTTTTCTTAATTATATCCCTCCTTAATTAGGGATTTTTTAACCATCACAAGCACCATTTCAAGAAGTAAACACACTATATGTACTTAAGCACAAGCCAACTAAAATAACAAACATATTTTTAGTTGATGCATGATCTTGGTGTGCTAACATGTATGTTGTGCAATGCGCATGATGACATGACAAGTTTTAGTATCAATAACATCAGATATGTTACACGTAATGGGTGGGGTTATACGACTGTCTTGTCAGACCGTAATTAGACAATGAGATGGTGTTCCGGTTTGTCACAAACTGGTGGTGTAGTATTGTCTGCAGCATGGCATAGTGATGGCGTTTGCCCGAGATGGATGTCCCCTCTGTCATGGTAAAGTGAGTGGGGCGTGCCTTTCCTTGTCAAGGTAGACGTATTTGATGGAGCTCGACCTTCCTCCGTTCCTTCCTGGGGTCGAGACAGAGGAGAGAACGTGTGATGCTGTGTTAGGAGGACAAGAAGTCATGGTCAAGTGCTGCGTCACGTGCAGCCGAAGGAGGACGAGAAGTCATGGTCGACTGCTTATTCATGGCTCAGGTCACGTGCGGCTTAGATGGACCTCAGTTGCTAGACTAGGTTGGGCCATCCGGGAGACTAATTAATCAGTGTCCCAAGATAGTCTAGGTATCACAACCTCGACATCTTTTGAGGTGAAAAATAAACAGTTATAAAGATCAGAAAATAATATGCAGTTTAGACAGAAACGGACAGAAATTAGTACCTTTTCTATCTATCTATCATCTCCAACAACTTAGTATAATTTACTTGCTAAATCTTGAGTTAGTAAGTTGCTAATTTATTTGCCAAGTGAAAAAAGACTTCTCTACAACAACTCCCTAAAACTCACTTGCTAAAATTAAACACTAGTACAGAGAGATACTATACTGGCGGTTCGCAACCCCTTTGTACAGGCGGATTGACGAACCGCCAGTGGCTATAGGCCTATGGAAATAAAAGTTTTTACATGCGGTTAACTGAGAACCGCCTGTAGAAACCGATTTCTACAGGCGGTTCAGTTATGCAATCCGCATGTGGAAATAAATTTCTACAGGCGGTTGGATTGTACAGGCGGTTCTCATGGTAAGATTTTCCAATTTAACCTTATTTTCCAGTAAACCCTATTTTTAATATTATATATATATATTATATACATTAATATTGAAACTATGTTAGGCTACAAGATTCAACCAATGCAACATGCAATATATTTATATATACCATTACTTTGTACATAAAATTATATTAATTACAAACATCACACATCAAAACTCACGTGCGTCATTTTTTTTCTTATGGCGCTTTTGCAAAGTGAACACATAAATTTTTCGTAATTAATCAAGCCTAGATAAAAATAATTTCTCTTTAGCACTTTTACAAAGTGAACACAATAAAGAACTTCTATTTACATCCATGCCCTTCTCCCTTTCTTTCACACGGAGACGATCTCGGCACCGCCGATTTTGGTCGCCGCCGATGCCTAGCGCTGCCCAACTCTGCAGTCTCAGAGGGGCCACCGTGCCGGCGACAACAGTGTGCTGCTGCTCCACCGCTCGCAGGTCGTCTTTTGCCGCAAGGTTGTCGTCCGCTGTCCGTCGTCCGATATGAGGGGCAGCAGGCTGAGAATCTGGAGGCGTAGGACGTCGGCAGAGAGAGATCGATCTGGTACCTCAATTGACTTTTTGGATTGGGCATGGGGAAGAGTCCCCCGTTGGCCGCAGCAGCCGTGCACGGCGGGGCGATGCCAAGCAGTTTCTGGAGGTTGGTCCGGATGCTCATGGAGTAGAAGAAGTAGAGGAAGACCATGGAGCAGTTGGTGGGGTCATTCCCTGGCAGGCTGCGGTGGTTCATCCGCTGGACGAGCGGGATGGGCGCGAAGGGAAGCTTGGAGACGGTGCGGCCCTCGAAGAGGGTGTTGAGGAGGCGAAGACGACGAAGAGCACGGCGGCGACGACGGCGCCCGACTTGATGGCGAACGAGAGCTCCTGCGCGGCCTCCATGAGGCTGGTCTGGACACGGTCCATCTTCTTCGCCCGCGATGAGGCGGAGGGCTGCGAGGAGGAGCCGGTGCTGGACTTCATGGCGTCGAGCGGGCGCGTGGATACGAAGTTCCTCCGCGTGCGGATATATCCGCGCGCGAGGACGGAGTTTACCAATTTGGCAAATATATCAAGTGGATTTAGGCAGTTGTTGGAGAGGTGTTTTTGTGTTTTTGTTAAAATAATAAAAATACCAAGTGGATTTGAGGAGTTGTTGGAGATGCTCATCAGTTGGCAAAATTTTAGGATTTTACGTATGGTAGCACTTTTGTTTGTATTTGACAAATATTGTCCAATCATCGACTAACTAGGTTCAAAAGATTCGTCTCACAAATTACAGGTAGATTATGTAATTAGTTTTTGTTTTTATTTATATTTAATACTTCATACGTATACCGCACGATTTAATATGACGGAAAATCTTAAATTTTTGACAAAACTTGTTAACAAGGCCTAAAATAGTACGCTGGTATACTTCACAGGCCTGCTGGGCCGTCATAACCTAAGAATGAACACCAGCTCCTGATCTCCACCGTCAGATAAGCCCACCCGCACCTGTTAATAAACCCTAACCCGCGGCCGCCGCCCCTATATAACTTGACGCCCATGATTTTTGATCTCCTCTTCCCGTCGAGACCCAACCAGACCAGGGGCGGCGCTGGCTGACGAGGAGGCGGAGTAGAGCGGCCGGACTAACTCGATACCGCCACAGCCACCATGGGTAGAGCTCCTTCACCGTCATCTGCTTCTCGTTTTGCTTGCGCTGGCCTAGTGGCTGTGGTTGTTGTTCGGTTGGGTCGGTGCTAATGGCGTCGCGGGTTGTTTCGGGTTTGTCCACGCAGGTATCTCGCGTGACTCGATGCACAAGCGCCGGGCCACCGGTGGAAAGCAGAAGGCATGGCGCAAGAAGCGAAAGTAATTGCTTGCCGTTTCTCTTCACTCCTTACATTTTGGTTCGTATGGGTTTGCTGTATATCTGTAGATTTGCTGAGTGCTTTGCTGGAGCAGGGTCTTGAGGTTGGTAGATTTGAGTGGTTGCGGCGGTAGTAATTGATTTGAGCCCTTCACTTGACTGGTTCCCTTTACCTCCAGTGCCTTATGCAGTTCAGCCTTATAGAATACCCCTTGAATCTTTAAATCGTAACGATGCTTCTAATGGAACAGCAAGCTACTTAAATTTTGGAAATGATGTATATATTTTGATGAATTATTAGAAGAACCACTCTGGTGAATATTATGTATCTTTCTGTTTTAGGTTTTAATTTGGCATCTTTATTTTGTGTTATTACTAGTTATTCGTGCAGTACAGTTGTGATTTCTATGATGTGTTGAGGCAGGATTGCATAGCAGATGTCTCTTTTATATAAAGATAAAGATTGGACATGTAAATTTTGTTAAAGCGAATGTGAATTGGTTCGGTCAGCTCATAGTACAACTGCAAGCTAAGGGCACTCCCAATGCTAGAAACTACATATAGTTTCTATACCCATTAATTTCTATAGACACTATATATAGAAACTATGGTCCCAATGGATAGTTTCTATAGAATATTTTTGTATCCAATCACATTCATTCTCTCTCCATTCTTAGCCAATCATATCACTTGATGTCTTGGATTTTGTGTAGACATGGTTTCTAACTTAGATCCAGTTTCTATGATTTTTACTCTCTCTCTCTTCAATAACTACATTGCCACATCAGCAAAATACTTAGGTGGCACTGCAATTAATGTCTATAGAAACCACAATGGTTTCTGCATTGGGAGTGCTCTAATAACTGTTGTATATTGTGTTAAACCTTATTGCTTGATTATTGTGAGTTTCAGAAGTTAATTCAATTCTCATTTGTGTTGAAGGTATGAGCTTGGCCGCCAGCCTGCAAACACCAAACTGTCTAGCAATAAGACAGTGAGGAGGGTCCGTGTCCGTGGAGGCAATGTGAAGTGGAGGGCTCTCCGCTTGGATACAGGTAACTACTCATGGGGAAGTGAGGCTCTTACCCGCAAGACCCGCATCCTCGATGTGGTCTATAATGCATCAAACAATGAGCTTGTGAGGACTCAGACTCTTGTGAAGAGTGCCATTGTACAAGTTGATGCTGCTCCATTCAAGCAGTGGTACCTCACTCACTATGGAGTGGACATCGGTAGGAAGAAGGTGCCTGTTGCCAAGAAGGATGCAGCTGAGGTATTATTCATGTAATTCAATGTTTATTTGCTGTTTGCCCTTAGAATAGATTGAATTGGGGTTCATGAATTGTTGCATTTGGCGAATAGCTGCTTGCTAGATATCTTACTAACACATTGTTTTTAACATGTGCATACTGTGTACCCCTAGCAGTTCTGTAGCTTGCAGTTTTTCAATGAATCTCTTCCTTTTATGATCAGCATGTTGTATTTCATCAGGTACTCTGTTTATGTTTGTTTTACATTTCTATGTGAAAAAGACTGAAGATGCTATTTTTATTTTTGCAATAATTATCTTATGATTCTTGGCGATAATTTTTTTGGAGAAAAACAATAGTTAATTAAATTTCTTTCTGTTGCTCAACTGATGTTTTCTGTAACTGACCATTTATTGTTTGTGCAGGGACAAGAGGGTGAGGCTATAGCTGAGGAAACAAAGAAGAGCAACCACGTACAAAGGAAGCTTGAGAAGCGCCAGCAGGGGCGTGCACTTGACACTCATATTGAAGAGCAATTTGGCAGTGGAAGATTGTTGGCTTGCATTTCTTCCCGCCCTGGACAGTGTGGCCGAGCTGATGGGTAAGGAATGCTGGATTTCCTTTGTGCTGTCTTAGACATTAATCCTCATTTGTGTTTTGGTCCTCACCATATGCCGTTAGCATATGGAATTGAGATATTGATGCCTGTGGATCTTGTATGTTTGGGACTGCTTCACCAACTTTGCTCCACAAAAATCTGAAGTCTGTGGAGTACCCTTTAGGTGCTTTCACAGCTACCTTTTTGGTTGCATGGAGCTAAACCTAGCTTGAGTAGCTTATAGTTTGCACCTGAAATTTCCTGGCAGTTGCTGGCAGCTAACCTACGTGGCATTTCCTTGTATTGGCAGCTACATCCTTGAGGGTAAAGAGCTAGAGTTCTACATGAAGAAGCTCCAGAGGAAGAAAGGCAAGGGTGCTGCATCTTAGAGCATTCATTTAGCTAGAACAGCAGAATATCTTGTTTTTTTCATATAATTTGTGCACCTGATGAACACTATAAGTGAATCAACTCGCTTTCGAAGAATTAACGATTTTCACCTGTGGTGGTTGTAATTTCGATATTTAGGTTTGTTGTTTATTGAAGCTTTCTGTCTAAAGCAGTTTTAGTTTAACTTGAAGATGGTTTAGAAATGGAATTACGAGATCCTATCCAATCCTTATTGCTCTTTGGTTTTCACCTTATAGCTGCTAACATTTGACTAAATTTGTTTGCCATAGTAAGAACTGGTGTTGCGTCCGACAATATCTGTCATGAGACCTAACTAGACTGTTTTGAATCAACTTGCTTCAAAGAATTGAGGATTTTCACATGTGGTGGTTGTAATTGTGATATTTAGATTTGCTGCTTATTGAAGCTTTCTGTCTAAAGCAGTTTTAGTTTAGCTTCAAGATGGTGGTTTGAAACGGAATTACGAGATCCTATCCAATCTCTATTGCTGTTTGGTTTAAATCTTATTGCTGCTTGGGACTAAGGCTTTATTGTTCGCTACAGTAAGAACTGGTGATGCGTCTGTCATGAGATCTAACTATGACTATTTTTTTAGGAACACTACAATTTTATAGGACTTAATCCCGAACCTGAGGATTTACACAGTGAGGCTAACTTTTTTTAACTAATAATAATACAACCTTTGATTGGATTTATCATAAAATGTATTGTCGAATTACTATAAATTTATAAGTATAAAACAATATCTCTTCTATCAATATTATACAACTAAAAAGACCTGGCGTGTGCTGCTGCTAGGGATCGGCCGCGTTGCACACTCGGTCGCCTCGCCGTCATCGTGGCCACTCGACCTTCCCTCTTTCGCCCCCATCGGTTGCCCGAACAGATGAAGCTTACTCACTGGTTTCATACAAGCATAAGATCAGCATCACATGCTCTTTTGTAATCTCTGCAGCAGGTGCATTATCAGTAGGCTCATCTGGTAATGTGGTGTCTAGAATTTCTTCCTTTTTCTTAGCCCTGAGAACAATTCTCAAGTTGCGGATTGAATACAATGTAAATAGTTGATTAGGCGCTATTTATCTACAACAAAAATAATGCAAAATACTAAAACAATGTATCCAAGACAGAATAGAAAGATATTTGTTGTAGTATTTTCTGTCTTGGATACTAAAACAATGCAAAATCTTATCTCCTACAACTAAAAAGAAGAAAAGAAAGATATTTTCTTTGTGCGACTTTATTTTGTGTAGCCGCGTCACCCTCCCCCTTGTTATCCGTGACGCGGCTTCCATAGTTCCATCCCTTCCCAACGCCTATGCGATCCCCACCTCCTCGCCCACAACATGCAAGGAACGAGGTAAAAATAGAAAGCGAACAAAATCACCGCCTCTGCCCTCGCCGACTCCTCTCCCCCACACCTATCAATAGGTAGCCGCAGCCGCCACTATGGGAGTCCCTCTCCTGCGAGATAATTGCTATTATATGGCTCCAATCGTGTGGCTTTGCTATTCTATGACTCCTAACTTTGTCTTCGCCAAAATATGACTCCAAACATGTGGACTTCGTAATACATATGATTTTGATTCTTTTAATCTAATTTTGAAGTTCCAAATATATTTATTTTCTATTAATGACCATATTGCCCTTCTGGTATACTGATACCCATCGATTCATCTCCTCCGACGTTTTCTATCGTAAGTCTCGACGTTGACGCTTCGTCTCTCCCTCGACACGCCGCCGCCCATCTCCCCTCCTCCCCTCCCTACGCAGCCAACTGACCATGGATGGAGAAGAGCCGCCCCCTGAAGATGTTGACGCAGGGCCAATCACCATGGACGCCGAGAGAAGTGAACTAGAGGTGTTGGGTGCCCTAGCCCTAGTCCTAGACCAGGCGGCGGCCACTGGTGGCCTGGACGAGGCCGCTGGTGGGCTGGCAGCGACTCCAAGAGGCCTAGCGGTGCTCGCTAGTGGCCTAGCCATAGCTACAGGAGGCATAGCAACGTCCGTTGGTGGCCTGGCCGCCCAGGCTAGGGTCCCCGATGGTCTTCCACAAACGGCAAAGGAGGGCACCGTCGATGTTGTAGCCCTAGTGAGACCATTGCTGCCCACTGTTCCTCATCCAGCTATAGAGTACAATCTTCCAGTGCTTGATGTGCAAAGGTAACGTTGTTGCTATATTAGTTGCTGTTTTTTTATAGCCATATTAGTTGCTAAGAATATAAAGCTCCAAAGCCAATTGTCTCCATAAAATCTTGCATCCCCTACTTCCAGCAAAATGTGTGATGTGATAATCTAACACAGATTAAGGGTTTTTCTCTCGACCATGTTTTTTTAATAGCCATACTAGTTGCTGTTTTTAATAGCCATATTAGTTGCTGTTTTTTTAATAGGCATAATAATTGCTGTTTTTTTAATAGTCATATTTGTTGCTATTTTTAATAGCCATATTAGTTGTTTTTTTAATAGCCATAATAGTTGCTGTTTTTTAATATCCACAATAGTTGCTGTTTTTTAATAGCCATATTAGTTGCTGTTTTTTTAATAGCCATAATAGTTGCTATTTTTTAATAGCCACATTAGTTGCTATTTTTTAATAGCCATAATAGTTGCTGTTTTTTAATAGCCATATTAGTTGCTGTTTTTAATAGTACAACCATAATCCTTGCTGTTTTTTACTAGTAGAGTAGTAGATTGTAGTTAAACTAGATTATGCTTTTTTATAGGTCTCCAGTAAATGAACCAGAAAATACAGAAAAAAATGGATTGGTCAATATTACAAATCATAGAGACACATGATGATGAAGGTCAAATTGAAATAATGAGCAAGAGTCAAATGTGTGAGCTTTTAGGCTTGACAGATGAGGGCGCATCAAATTTACCTAGACAAGGCTTTGATCGCCAAATGGATGAAGAGAATGGTAATGAGCTTGGGCAACATATTGATGGTGCTGCCATTCCTACTAATGATGATGTACCGGGTGAGATGGTCATCACATATGATAAGAACAACCCATCAATGGAGGTAGGGACAATGTACCCTACAATGGAGGAGTTCAAGCTGGCAGTTTGGCAATTTGCCATCAATAAAGAGTTCCATTTAGGAGTGGAGAAGTCAGGTAAGAAGATATATAGGGCTTATTGCAAGTCCGGTGATGATGACAATCCTTGCCCTTGGAGGATAAATGGCAAGAAACTGGAAGGCAACACAACTATGAGGTGAATAATGTTTTTATTATTCCATTCATTCATTCTTCTTGCTATGTAAATTAATATCAATTTTTTTGCAGGTAACCGTTTTAGTCGATAAACATGAATGTGTGTCTAGCATGAGGATGAGAACTACAACTCCAAGTTGCAGGTGGGTAGCTAGCAAAGCTATCCCGATCCTTAGAGTGGAACCAAATATTCGTGCTAAGGATCTAAAAAAGAGGTTGGACACAGATCACAAGTGTGACATTGCATATGACACTGTATGGTGGGGTAAAGAAAGAGCTCTTGATGTGGTTTATGGCAAAAGGTCAGGTAGCTTTGAGTTGTTTTTTAGTTGGAAGGCCGAGGTGATGAAGCGGAGCCCTGGAAGTGTTGCTGAGATTGATCTGCTTGAGGTGGATGGTCAGGTATATTTTCACCGATTTTTTTGTGCTCTTAAACCGTGCATTGATGGTTTCTTGGAAGGTTGTAGGCCTCATTTGAGCATAGGTGCAACAACACTTAATGGAAGGTGGAATGGTCACTTGGCTGTAGCTATTGGAGTTGATGATCACAATTGGATGTATCTAGTTGCTTACGCCTTCATAGCTTCTGAAACAACAGACAACTGGACTTGGTTCATGCAACAATTAAAGAAAGCTATAGGTGATCCTCCACTTCTAGCTATTTGTTCTGATGCTTGCAAGGGCTTGGAGAAAGCAGTGGGGAGTGTATTCCCAAATGCAGAGCAAAGAGAATGCTTCTATCACCTTGTCAAAAACTTCTAGAAGAGATTTAGAGGGTTTGGCCACATATATCCTGCTACAAGGGCTTACACAGAGGAGATCTTCTATGATAATTTAGCAAAAATGGTAAGTGAATCCCCCCAAGCAATGCAATGGTTACATGCTAATCATAAGTTCTTATGGTATAGGTGTGGTTTCAATCCAAAAATAAGTGTGACTACATAACTAGTAATATTGCTGGGACATTTAATAACTGGATCAGAGATCATAAGGACTTACCTGTTGCTGACCTTGCTGATAAGATTAGAGAAATGATCATGGTATTGTGGAATAAGAGAAGAATCATTGCATACAGGCTACCTAAAGGCAGGATACTCCCAGCTGTTATGGTTCAGCTAAGAGCAAACACTAGAGGTTTAGGTCACTTACAAATCGTACCATTTTCTAATTGGAGTGCAGAGGTATGGGACCATAGCAGCATTTCTGTGAGGCATATTATCAAGTTACACCAGAGGACATGTACTTGTCTTGAATGGAAACACACTAGTAAGCCATGTCAGCATGTGTTGGCATATATAACTCGCCAAAGGGGAATTGACATAGAACAATTTGTGCATGACTACTACTCGGTGAATAGATTTAGGGCTGCTTATGGAAGAGAGATTGAGCCGATGACAGATAAAACACAATGGCCACAAGTGGACCTACCATTTTTAGTTGGTGCACCTCTTGCAAAATTATCTGCTGGAAGAATGAAGGGATGGATGGAAAGTGGACACAAGAAGAAAGGTTCCAAAGATAGTAAATTTACCAATGAGGGTGATGGAGCAGCGGGATGTGACAATGATAATGCTCCAACAAATGCAAAAGGTAAGAAGATGATCAGGGTCCCTATGACTTGCAAAAAATGTGGAGAAAAAGGTCACAGGCAAGCTAGTGCCAAGTGCCCACTCAATGGGACCGCAAAAAAGAGGTAAGACAAATTTTCTTCATCAACAAACATGAATAAAAATGTCAATATTAATTTATTTCATCACTTATAGGAAGCGTAGGCTACCAAGGTAGAATGTTACAAAAGCACCTCCAGAACCTAGCACTCCACGGAGGCCGACTAGAGAAGAAATTCTACGAGATAGTCCTGGAAGGGACACAAGAAGGTAAGAATATTAACACATTTATTGTACACTAATTGTTCTATGCATCTAATTGTCGATTCTATTTATGTGCAGCAAGTTAGCAATGTTATTAGGAGAGGGACATCTTCACAAACTGAGAACACTAGCCCCGTGAGGATGCCTACCCCGGTGCCAGCAAAAAAGATGTCTCCAAAGAGGAAACTAAATATTCGATGATGAATTATTTTAGTTGTTATGAGATGTAAACTCATGATTTATTTCTTATGACTTTAATCTCGTTTAGAACTACATTATGCTCTTCTGAGATAAACTTGTTTATACTACAGACATGATTTTATGAATAAACTCGTTTGTGTTAAATTCTTGCTGTTATATATTACTTGTATTTGTGTTTAAATCAATTTATTGTTAGCTGTACATGACAGGTAGCAAATCCATGTCAGCCATGGCTACAGCCAGCCAGCTGCCAGCCATGGCCATGGCCAGCAGCCAAGGCATGGCCACGGCCAGCAGCAAAGGCATAAGCCACGGCCAGCAGCGGGCAGGGGACCAGGCAACAGCAACATTTTTTAAAGACTTAAGTGCAAAAGAGTCATTTTACAAACAAATACATGTATTTAGATGAGAAAATAGATTAAAAGAATCAAAATTATATGTATTACAAAATCCATATGTTTGGAGTCATGTTTTAGCGAAGACAACGTTAGGAATCATAGAATAGCGAAGCCACATGACTGGAGTCATATAATAGCAATTATCTCCCCGCGCTTTGCTGCCGTCTCCTCTCCTTGTGAGTCCACTCCTCCCCACGATAGCATTGCACGCTGCTGGATCTAGATAAGCCCCCCACTTCCCCCCGCTTCTTCTTCGCCGGATCGGTTTGCTGAATCGATTCGCGGGGTGGAGCTGCAGGAGTCTGGGTGGGAGGAGCTGCGGTGGGAGGCATGCAAGGGGGAGGGCGACCTCGACGTGAAGCTCTTCTCCTAGGTGCGCCTCGCCCGTAACGGGCTAGACAACCTGTAGCACCCGGTTTTATGAACAAAACTAGATACACACCATATGTGAGCCCAAGAAGTCAAATCTCACATATAGCCACAAATAAGGGTAATATCAATAGACAATGCTTAATATATAACGAACTTAATATACAGATATAACCTTAGATAGCAAACATTGGAAAGACTCTCCATTCTTCAAGCGAAAGCTCCAAATCCAAATCCACAGGGACAACCGACTGGTTGAGCACAAGCCTAAACTCTTCTCCAAACTAGCAATCTGGTACCCATCCAGGATTTTTATCCAAATAAAAAGTAAAGGAAAGCATAAGTACATCTCGTACTCAGCAAGAATAACATGGGGTTCATGAGGCTCAAAGGCTAGACATTGGTTAACTGCTAGCTTTTACTTGTCACAATTTTAGCATAGGAGTAGCATCAAGTTGTCAAGTTCCAAAGTAAACTCATGATCAAGTAAAGTGAATAAAGAATAGCATCAACGACATATTAACATCAACATTATCACTGAGTTGCCATTAAAGATCATTTATTCTGTAAGAGTTCCAAGGCCGCTCGTTACTGTGAGCACAGCTGATATATCAGTTTTACACTCTGCAGAGGTTGTACACTTTCACTGTGAGTCATGATTTACCCTTTCGCCCAAGGTCCGTCGACCTCTTAGCCCACTACCAAGGAAGACCGGCAGGGTTCACTATGAAGCCTTTCAAAGGTTCGTCTAACAAGTTAGGGCCGCTTGGTTTCATTAGTCAGTCCATGTGATTCTACCACGCAGGGAATCCATGGTGTGCTATCCCCCATTTGCACCACATGGGTAACCTCTAACTAGCTAGAAAAGGTCCTCATACTAAGCTAAAGCCAGAGCCATGTAGCCCTCACAGTTGTACTATATGTCCCGGATGACACGTTACATATGAGTCTTTATGGAGAGAAACTAGAGCACCATAAGATAGCCCAATGCTCTAGCCCTCTTTACCAAAGTTGCTAAAAAGTCATATTTTAATATTTATTGCACATTCCATTAATCAAATTACAAGATCATGGTTTAGTGGAGCACTAGCATAAGCTACCCAATGCAAACCCATAGGTGACAAGGTATAAGATCAATACTAGGAAATCCTTAACAAAGAGACACATGCAATATGAATTATGTGTAATTATAGTTATTAGGAAAACAAGGATGATCTCATGCTATACTTGCCTTAAACTTTACTTAAACTCGGATCCTTCTTCTAGTTCCAAACCTTCAACGAACTGCTTCATAAGCACCACACAAGCATCTACGCAATCATACATGAAGCAAACTATATAAATAAATTAAAACAATACACCAAACAATAAAACATCAAGTAAAAAGGATTTTAAAGGCGTTCTACACGTTGCTCCAAACACACAGACACGAAAAGCACGCTAATCGAAGTTACGATGAACAAGAAACTGCTACAGGAAGATCTACTTTATTAGAGAAAAAGAAACTATAGGCTTCGTTTATTTTAATTGAGTAAACCCACATGGGAAGTTATTTAGACCAGATTAGTCAAATAATTTAATCAAGTTAAACTTTAATTTTTTTGTTTTTACAAAAGAAAAAGTATAGTGAAAACAACTAATTGAGTTTATCATATACAACATGTTTAAACTAAGCAACTTAGAATCTAGAGATATATATTTATAAGCAACTAGTCACATTAATATTTTATTTATAAATCACCGAGATATATATGGCTTTTAATTTGGAAATATTTAATTTGTGAAACTCTGAAGTATATGTCATGATTGAATTTTGAAAATAAAAAGAACCACTGATTATTGCACAACCACGAAGGAAGCATAGCACGAAGAGCTTAACCAAAATAAAGGTACATGCTTGTCATCGGAAACGGCACTTGCATCTTGCAATATATGCGAGATGGTGGCAGGTGGCGTGCTTGCTTGTGTATGCGGTGTAGAACACATGGTTGGCATATGTACAATGGTATGAAAATACATAGCGTAGCTTGGCAGTTGGGCACAAAGAAATGGACAATGAGGCTTGCCACAAAAACTAGATGGAACGAGAGTGTTGTGCAGGGCGCTTACTGACGGCCGAGAAGCAGTGATGAAAGCCGGCCGGCGATGGACACGAGCTCAGCACCTTGCCGGAGCTCAGCAAAAACGACCTAGGAACCTCAGACTTTGACTTACGGAAAAAGTACAGGCCGAAGACGAGACGACAACATACAACTCAAGAGGCCGGTTTCGTCGATGAGATCCAAGAGCTGTTGCGCGAGCGGCTTGGGACGACGGCGGACCGACAGCAAGGGAGGGAGAAAAATATAATTTACTACACGAGAGATTTTCCAAACTAGGGGTTTCTAGTTTTGGTGTACTTTGCCTGAGGGGTTAGTATATATATATATGGAGAAAAACTCTCCACACCTACATCAATTAGAAATATAGTACTATTTGATGTTGCACCCTCCAACTTTACTAATAGGCCTAATTAATTATTGTAACACCCAATTTTTTTCTTATTTTAAATAGATGAATTTGACTTAACTAAATGTATTTGTGAAGCATTGCAATATAGGAAAATAATAAATTTTGAGAAGTTAAAATTTAATATAAGTTTAGAAAACATTTTTTTACTGCATGCATGCTGGTGCATTTTTTTATTGTGATGATTGTTTTAAAAACCAAATGTTAAATTTGTTCAAAATTCAATTTGAAAATGTGCTTGAAGTTTTGGTTTGAAAAGAGTTTTGGTTTGAAAAAGAAAAAGGGAAAACCCTTCTCTCCCCCTCCCTCTTTTTTTCTTTCAGCCTGCAAGGCCCAACCCCCACGCCCCCCTCTTCTCTCCTTGGGCCGAGGCCCAGCCGGCCATCTCCCTCACCCTTACCTCTCTCGCCCGCTGACAAGCCGGGCCCACCAGTTAGCACCTCCTTCCCCAACCGTCACCCCTCTTTCTCTGCAGCCAAGCCGAAACTACCAGCGAGGCTCCCCACTCCCCACGACTCCCGCCCGCGCCTCGACCGTTTTGAAGAGCGCCCGTGCCCGGCCTGAGCCGCACTCCCTCTCCTCATTCCCCTCTCATTTTGCCCTCTCACTCGCTCGAACGCGCGCAGCAAGAACGCCGCTGGAGCTGTGAACTTTCGCACGCCGTCCGGACTCGCTGAGCCGTCTCCGTCTTCCTTCTTCACGCCGGTGAGCACGCCTCATCTCCCTCTCCCTCTTCGGCTTTCTCCTATGCGATTTGGTGCTCTCTAGGGCCGTCCCTGCGAGCTCTAATAGGGCCGGCAATGGCGTCACCGTCGGCCGCCGTGTTGATGGAGTTTCCCGGTTGCGAGAGGGTTGGGAATGGGTTCGCCATGACCTCCTTTCTCTCCCGGAGCAAACGGTTAGTGATTTGGTGCACCGTAGCAGCCGGGTGAGCAACTCCGATGAGCTCCATGTCACCGGCCATGGAGCACCGCTGCCCTCGCTCTCAATTCCGACCAGAAGCGCCTCCTCCCTCCCCCTGATATAATCCTGGCCGCTGATATCTAATCCAACGGCCTAGAGCGCTCCATACCCCTTCGGGGTTTATTTTGTTAAAGAGACCTTATGTTTTTTTCCAAATCAACCCACGGTCCTAAAAACGCCCTTTAGGAATACGTCTTCTGATTTTTTAACATGTATTACGCCTCGGTTTGATTAGAAATACGATTTCACAAAATTACAGTTTTGCCACTAAGATTCTTTTGGTCATAAAACATTCGTTTTAACTCCGATTTGACCCGTTCAAATTGCGTTAGATTTGTATTTAAATTCTCTACGTGATAGGCTCACTGTTACAGCAGTTTGAAATTTTTTATTTTTAGGCTTAGGTTTAATTAATTAAAGTGCTATAGAAAATCATATTAAATTCGTAACTTGGTCGTTTTAACTCCAATTTTCGTGATCTTCATATCCACGTGATCGTAGCGGGACGTGGCTTCTGTTTTTGAGCTTTTCATCTTGTTTTTGTTCTGTTGGTGTACTGTTCTAATAAAAGGATTGTTTGCTTGTATGTTTGAACCTGGATGTGTGTTGTTGTGTGGTGCCGATCGAGTTCAGACAGTGACGTATACTTTGGCGACCTGGTTTGCTTCGAGGACCAGTAGGATCAGCAGCAGCCTCCCTTCAACGAAGGCAAGTATAGTATGGGTTCTCCTTGTTAACCTATTCATTTAATTAATTACGCATCTGCATGTGTCTAATTTTGATAGCTCTAAGGACATCCTAGCTACTCGACTTTATATTGATGACACCTATGAGTAGAATGCATGTGGGTAGATTAGCTAGTGCTCTAACAAATTGAGACTTCACTACTATCTTGACTTTATTAATCACTGTTGAAATTGTTATGATGATATATGATGGGTAAAGGGCTATGGTGCAAATGACTTCGGTTAGGTTGTCCTAGACCGTCTGTAAGGACTTGTCTGTAAATGACTATCCGGGACATACAGTGCAACCGTGGAGGATATATGGCTCTGACTTTTGACTTTAGCTCAGTAGTAGGATCTCATCTAACTGGTTAGAGGTTACCCGAAAGGGCGCAAGAGGGGCTTGCCACTTTGGGTATAGAACTGCTTCTGTTCCTATGTGTATAGCCGTGATGGAAATGTGCTATAGGAAAGGGGGTTCTCTATATCTGCCTACCGAGGAAACCTCGCGGCCCTAACTGGTTAGACGAGGCCTATGGAAGGCTTCATATTGTACCCTGCCTGCTCACCTTGGGAGTGTTAGTGGGTCTTGCAAACCCCGGGCATATGGGTAACATGACTTGCGGGAAAAATACACACCTCTGCGCAGAGTTTGATCAAACTAGCATACTAGCCATGCTCTCGGACATGAGCGGCCTTGGACCCTTACGAAATAGTTGGGTATGAATGGTTATGGTGGATGTCTTATGAAATGATGACACATTAATCGAGATGATTAATGTGATTAAGCCGTGATGGTAATGGTGTTAGCCGTGATAGTTAATGGTGTTATTATTATGTAATCATGTGGGTTAATCAGGAGCTTAAGCATAACAATGACTAGTGTTAAAACATTGATCTACTAAAAATACTATCTGCAGTAGTTAGTGTCTAACCTTTTTGAGCCTTATGAAACCCCGTGTTATGCTTGCGGAGTACAAGATGTACTCACGTTTGTTTCTATATTTCTTTTTGGATAAAAATCCCAGATGGGTAACAAATGACAACTGCTATGAGGATTTTCCGGAGGACTAGTAGGTTGACGATCCACCAGTCGGTCGTCCCTATGTTGGAGCTACCATGCTAGAGTTATATATGTGTTTTATTTCCGCTTTTTGCCAGACTTTGTTATTCGTTGATGTAATATTTGCGTTGTAAGACACTTGTGATGATACTTCTGCAATTTGTCGACTTGCGTGCGTGACTATTCCTAGAGCACACACAAGTGTTTATTGCACTCAAATTTGTACTTAAATTTGGGTGTGACAATTATTAAAGCCCATTACTAAATAAAGACATGAACAAAGAATAAGAGATTTATTATTTTCAGAATTAATTAATTTCATGGATAAACTAATTCTAGAAAAGTCTAGAAGAATTATTTAAGCCACAAAAAATATTCTAGAAGTTCCGAAAATTTGGTGAAAATTCTCAGAGACAATATGGAACATGAGAAATCTAAATAAAGTATTTGGAGCTCATGATGAGATAATTTGGAGCATCTAAAAATTAGATTATGCTCACAGCCAAGTGGGAACAAATTTTAGAAAAAGCTAGAAAAATTTCCATGAAGATTGTATATATTGTTTGATGAACGAGGAACTGGAATAAGTGATTTGGTTACAAAGAAATAATTTTAGGAAGCTTGTAATAAAAACATAAGCTGAGAAACAAGGAATTTAATTATAGATAAAGACAAAGATGTCTTGGTCAAGGAAGATCGATCTACTAAACCCATTTTAAAAACTTTGCTCAGTCTCAACATACAAAGGAGCAACAAACATACATTACATCAAATCTTATACACCAGCACGTATGCACAACAATATTGCTAAGCCTTATGATAAACTTTAATGTAATAAAAAATATTATTTTTCTTATATTTTCATGAGAAAAAACATAATTAAATTATTTTAACTTTATTTTAAAAAAACAAATTTTAGGGTGATACAACGCCCAGGGATTGGGCTCTACCACCAGGTCACGCGCACCAGCGTCGTCGCCAGGCTCGGCACCGGCCGCCCGCCCGTTGTCGCGCTCCAGGCCGACATGGACGTGCTGCCCATCCACTCTTTGCCTCTTTCGAGCCATAATATCCTGCATTCAAGCCTGTGTAGGCCTGGCTCTAGAGGTGGGCAGCAGTGCTACCGCCACGGTTCATGGAGCCAGGGGGCTCAAAATCATATAGATAATATTATATATAATTTTTTATTTAGCATAACTAACGCATATAAGTTTTAAAAATTCTATCGTAGGTGTCTTCCAATCTTCCTATTGTATGTAACTTGGAAGCATTAGAGCACCGACAACGAAGTCAAGAGACAAGAGGACGATTTATTTTCTACCAGCGCCAAACCACCGATGCTTCCTAATTCAGGCCCATTTAGTTCTCAAAAATTTTATTTTTGTTTCGAAAATCTTTAAACACATGCATAGTGCATTAAATATAGATAAAAAATAACTAATTACATAGTTTATATGTAATTTACCTAATTAGTCCATAATTAGACACTAATTGTCAAATAAAATGAAAATGCTACAGTAGCCAAATCTAAAAATTTTTCGTGAACTAAACGAGGTCTTCCTATTCTCTTCCAAATTCCCAAATTCCAAAATCTCCCATTGATTGATCATCGAGGCATCAATGCACACGCAAACACGGATGCCGAGTCAGCGATGGCTGATGCTAGTTGCTAAGTCACAGACTCACTAGCTCGCTGTGGCACCACCACTACCACGAGACAATTCAACTAGCAACTATGGTGGATAGCAGATATGATCTCATTCAACCGTGTTCCATCGCCTCACTCCTCTTGCGCTACACATGGCTGTGTGTTACCAACGCCGGTGGCACACCGCAAGCTCGACTCCGTGACTAGGCACCCAACGCCTGGCGACGCAGCTGCTTGATGGATGCCTTTAGGTTGTTTGATGAAATGCCCATTTAGAATGTCATGACTTGGAAGTCACAGTTTCATCTACCTGTCTGCTGATGGATGGATGATGGTACGTAGTACAAAAGATGTTACTACATTTGACTAACAAGAATTGTAATACTGAATATATTATGCCCTGGATTTGAATCGAACTTGCTGCTAACGTCGAGTTGCAACTTGCAAGTCATGGTTTGGCAGAGTTGATAGCAACACATTATGAATCTATTGAGCTCATTGAACAAGTATTTGACTGTATGTCATTGCTTTTCTCCTCCAATACAATAACTTTCAACAATGCGCAGGTGTAGATTTGTGGGCCTCTTGTGCCATTGAGGTTGTTAATCTTGCCCAAAAGGTTTCAAACTTGTTAATCCTAAATTTTGGCGAGACATGATTTACCTGTGGATCCACCCATGGAGGAAAGGAATGGTTGCACAATGGATCGACTAAATTGAAGATTGGATGAAGATAGTCGACCGGAACATGTTGAGTCAAGACAGATGCAAGGGAAGACATGTCGGATTCCATTACAAGAAGGATTGGAGTCTGAGTTACCTTTCTGGAGTATTCGTGTAATAGTAGGATACATGATTAGGTTTCGGGTTATAAATATCAGAGACCCGATCCTTGTAAAAATATACACGATCAAATACAAAACCTTTTCGGCTCTAACAATCAACCTTAGGAGTAGGAGTAAGAGTAGATCTCGACAAGACCTTCGACGAATCGAGCTGCATCGGTTGATTTCGACCTTTGGTTTGCTTGTAAATATTGTCATGGTTCATGTTTAAGTTTATTATGGCTGCATTATTCGAACTCGTGTTAAGCTTGAAATGAACTAGTTATCGATTTAGATCATATTTGTAAGGCTGCATTAGTATAATCTCTTACAAAGCATCAATTTAAGCTGGTTATCGGCTCTATTAAATTGGTAATTTAATAGATTCAATAAGTTATCAATATTGTTTGGAGTTTAATGCTTTATTTATTATAACAATATTCTGCCCAATCAAGATCCGACAGATTAGTTCAAGCTTCAAACTTATATACTTGAAACGAATTCTAATAAACAACGATTATCAACACAACTATTCAAGTTAACTAATCTGTTGATCTTGATTGCTACATGTTGTGCGTTCAAGATATTTATTCAATCATGATTAATCTAGTAACTAAAACCAAATTTAATTATGACCAAGTAAATAGATCTTGTTCGTGCTTCATGGATCCTGTATCAGCTAAATAGCCAATCCGGTTAAGCTTCAATGAATAACGCACGTGTGTAAATTCGGTTATGAAATTAAATAGACTAGTAAATTGTGTTGAATTTATTGAAGCCTGCTGGCCTGGTCTGTAGATTTAATATATTTATGAAAGTAACTTATTAAAACCGCAGATCTTTAGACCAGTTTTAATAAGTTATCATCTATATAATGAATAAAAGGATAAACATACGTGAACTATCTTTTGTGAACTATCTTTTATGTATGAATAACGTATCTTTGGTTCATGAATAAAAGGATAAACATACTTAAACTATCTTTTAATAAGTCGATCTAGTTGTTTTGGTTCGTAACCTAATTACTCAGTTATATTCAAAAGTGATTCAACTATTAAATAACAAATGTCATAATGTATTATTATTACATTATGGTTAGGAGTTGACTTTTTAGTCAATTTCCTTTGGTTCATGGCTACTTTGGGCCATATATTCTAGTACTATCCGGCAACAAATTTGACATTTATTTTTCTCCCTTGTCAATTCCATGTCAAATTGACTGGCTGTTGACACCGATTTTTGGACACGTATCTTTTAATACGCACCTGGAGTTAATGGGATGTAGATTGGCAGATGGAGCAATGGTGACTAGTCTATAGGGGAGTTGCCGATGAAGGTGGTTGCCGATGAGGAAGGACCTGAATATAACCAAGTCCGGAAGTGGTGATGTATTCGTGCCGATGACCAGTGCCGGTGTTTGCCGATGGCTATAACAGGTAGTCTGCCGATGACTCTGAAGAAAGGCGCGGAGGTTGCCGATTGATTCGTGGCAGTGTCCCGATCGGTTATGGGGGATAGTTTAATGTTTTCCTTAATTATTAGGATTCGTTTTGTATACGGGTTTCGTTTAATTTAGAATTTGAGTCCTAGTCGTGTCTGGTTGTAGCTCTTTGGACAGGGTATAAATGTAGACCCTAGGGCAATGTAATGAGAAATCTATCAATCAATCAAACACAAGTTTTTACTCATATTCCAGCATCTACTTTTCGATGACTTCGTCATATTTTCCTTTTACTACGAGTTCTTAGGAATTCATCGAGTCAAACTCGGCGTGTTCTCGAGTTCCGCGTGAGCACCTCTTGGCCGTGACATCCGGGCGCATCGTTGTTGTCAGGACCAAAGTGTTCGAGTTACCACCTTTGTCGATTGTAAGGTCAAATCGGTTGGCACGCCTTAACGTTTGAATCGGGTATTAGCCCTTTGTGTTTGTAGATCTGCTTTTGCACCAACACATCTTTTCGCACGCCTAGTGGGACCAGAATCAAGATCAAGATCAACATGTCGAACACCAATTTTGACTTGGAGAACGTCATCCCAGTAACGGAGGCCAATCTCAGAGATGAGCAGAAGCAAGCTATGGCAAAAGCCATGGAGGAATACAAGCAGCAATGCTTGAAATCCTTCAGTATCAACATGAGCGGCGAGGTGATACAAAAGGAAGCATTGCTGGCACCTCGACAGATAACTTTTGAAGCCAATCCTGGTAAACTTCAAGATATGGTTGACAGTGCTATTAACCGTGCCTTGATCAATCAAGCTGGTGTGCTGTCCAACACGGTTTTCAATGCCGTGGCTAGAACTTTCAAAGAAGGACAAATACCACCAACTTATGTGGGTCCTGCCTATCATCAGCCAGGGTCATCATTGGTCACAGCTCCATCGGCTACTACAGCCATTGCGGGTACAGAAGCTTCTTCTCCACCAAGCACATTAGGGATCACTAATGCATAGTCTACACCAATGACGACCAATCCATCAACATCAGACGGGCAAATCAAGCTTGCCACAGATCTATTGGCATCGACAATGTCAGGGACTATCCCTCCCAACTGGTGGGGTTATAGTATGCCCCCAGAATTGATGGCAAAAAGTCCTGAAACATCTCAAGTGGCTAACGTGACAGGCAAGGCTCCAATGGCATCGGCACCTCCAAATCCGCCGATGAATCAGAGTCCCCAGTACACTACAACTACTACTGCAAGACCTTACACTGGGAATTCTCAAGCTGTGGCAGAACCTCCTAAGTGTTTGGGCCCACTGACACCTGTCATTGTCCTAAGGACCTCTGACGGTGATGCCGGGGATCCTCCCACTCTAGAAGTCCGATGAGCATCTCAGGACGCTCATTCCACAGCTACCTGTGTCATATCAAGCAAGCTTGTCCTGACCACTAGCGATGGTCAATTAACGAGAACTTCTTCTTCTCGCCCTTACAGGATAGCAAGTGGCCACCTTAACACTAGGATCACTCGTTGCGAAGACATTGCAGTATCACAAACGACATAAGACCAAAATAATATTTCAGAGTAAAATAGCGGAAGCATTACATAACTTATTTACAAAAGTAGTTCTTCCAAATAGTAGAGTGTTATTACAAGCCAGGTCCAGCGGAGCAACTTAAACTTTAGTACACAGATTACAAATTTACAGACCTTGCCCATGGGTCACGCTCACTCTTCCTCGTCGTCAACCTCGACGACGGTCACACAACAGGGTCCGAAACATGTCGGCTCCTGAGCTTCACCTGCAACAGAGGTTATAAAACCCTGAGTACGGGAGTACTCAACAAGACTTACCCGGTGGAAAAAGAGGAGAAATTAGGAATGCAGGCTTGGGGTAGACAAGGAGTGGCTGAGCAAGGAGCCAAATTGTTTTGCCAAAAAGCTTACTAAAAGTGCATCCTTACTTTCAAGTTTTACCCGCGAATTCCTCTCCTTAAGAGGTCGAGGAGTTCGAGGACAGTCTATCTAGTTGCTTCTCACAGACAAGTCTGTAAGTTCCTAGTCCTTAATCAAAGTATTATCTATCCAACGGCCATAGCTTCATGTCACTCTGAGTTCAGAAATTGGGATCCGAACCTCATGAGACATTTCCCCCTTTCTTCTTTTATCACTTAGTTGCATATTTATCTACGATGAGGGTCAGTGGATTGAGTCTCCCAATCGGGGAGCAACGATGATTCGAACCGCTTAGCAATCCAGCTGGAGTTCCTAACCACCCGACATATGTAGAAACAAATCTTGCATATGTCAACCCAAATCGAGCTCTCCCCAAATTTGACTAGGTTCGCGGCACCCGAGAGCACAGTACTCTCAGATCCGTAAGGTGGGTACACGCTACTCTCGCCATCGCTCCACGCCCAGTGCGCGAGTAGCTGTTCGCATCGAGGGATCACAAGACCGGGCTTACCGAGGGCAAGTGGTTAGTACTATAAATTCTCAACCCAGCAGGCCATCAACGGACTGGTCCTTAACCGACACAGTTGGAGACACTACTTTAAGACTCCATTCTTAAAGCAAGTCCACCGACCGGTCTCAATTTTAAACATCATTGACCATAAGTGTATTCCACAACAACCCTTCAAACTTTCTTGTTTGAAAAACCTATCTAGTAGCAGGGCTAAGCATTACTATACGATTTTAAAATAAAACAGGTGTCAAGGACAGGATAACAAATATCAAGGTAGTAAATGCAGCAAGTAGGTTAACCCAATTCTCAACTACCTAATGCAGCATTTTCGACTCATAAGTGATAAAAGATTTAAAACATTCTAGGAGGGGTTAATGCATCCGGGGCTTGCCTTGGTTGTAGAGCTGAGAGGGACCCTTGGAGACTTCCCAAGCCTCGGATCCTACTTCCTCAAACGGAGCACCGACCTCGGGGTTCGGTTCAACGGTCGCTCCTTCGGTCACGTGCACTATACGCAAAATGATTGATGCTCATGATATGCGTATGTCAAACATTTAAGAAGGACCGAGTCGAGTACAACTTGCCTTCTCGATGCAAGGATGGGTTAAACAGTAGTTTGTTTATCATTTTAGTGTTTTTACCCAAGAGGTTGCATCAGTAAATTAAGATTTCTCTTAATTCACAATTATCCTTAATTAACTGACTCGATCTTAATTAATTCTTAATTAAGTATTGATGGCAGTAATTAAGCATTAATACCAAACAATAATTAAATGCCAAAGGTCATTAAGGTTAATGACCTCAGGTCATCACACAATCCCAAAATCACTCAGACCCTAATTTTGAGAATTTAAACTAATTATCATCTAATTATTCTAGAATTATTATTTAATTACTAATTAAAGGTATAATAATATTTTATTCAAACATTATCCAAATGCCACCAAACTTTGTGTGAGGCCAGGGAATAATATTCAGAGACTCCCCACAAATTTTGGTGATTTTTGGATATATCAATAAATTACTAAAATTCATGGAAATTTCATTTACTAATTAAAAGAGGCAATTTTTATATATATGCAAACTACCAGAAAATAGAATCCAATATTTTTCCTAGGTTCTACTCATTTTATAGAACCTATACAAATATTTTCATCATTTTTGGATTAGCACACAATTTTCTACACAATTTCAAATATCAAGCATTTTTAATCAAAAAGGAAAAAGAGAAAGCAACACTGTGCTACGCAGTCGGCCCGCTTGGTCACGGCCCAAGTCGGCCCGAGAGCTCTCCCGCGTCGCGCGCGGGCGCTGCCTCTCTCACGCGGCCACTGACGGGCGGGTCCCGCCCGTCAGATTCTCCTTCCACCTCCCGTCGCGGCTCCGGCGAGCTCAAGCTTATCGCCGGTGAGCTCCCGGCCTCCGCGGTAGGGTGGGCTAGAACCTTCGGCCTCTCGCGCAACTCCTGGGACACACGGGACAACCCCTACTCCCTCCGAACCCTCCTGCTCATGTCCACGGCGGACGGCGACACTACCCGAGCGAGCACCGACCTCCACAAGTGGTTAGAACGTGGACCAACCAGCGCATAAGCTTCAGGGGCTCACCGCGACTTCAACGGTGCAAAGAGCAGCGAGGGAAAGGCTTGGAGCAGCTCTGGCCGTGGTGAAGCACCCACGGCGGCGACTTCGGCCGAAATCGAAGAGGAGTGGCTCGGAGTGGAGCTACGGCAGGTTAGAGCTTGCGCTCGGGGGCGCAATCAATGGCTAAGAGCTTGGCGAAGCTATTGAAGTGCTCGGGTGGCTTGGAAGGGAAGCAGGCGAGGTGAATTTGGGGAGCGGAGCAAGTTCGTCGGCGTTGAGTGGAAAGGAGAAAAAGGAACGCGTTGGCCGGTGGAGTGGCTTATATCACGAACGGAGGGGACGCCCAGCTTCCACGTCGCCTGGCGACACTGGCAGGGAAGCAGGCTGCGTGCTCGCACGCATGCACGCGGCGTTGCACGCGCGGCGGCCGCGCTGGACAGGGGCGCCGTGATCCCTATCGGATCACTGTAGGCGTCCATATCCTCCGCTTTTCTGTCCTTTTGCAAAATTCATCCAAAAGTTGAAGTGGAGCCAAATTTTCACCAAAATGAAAGTTGTGCAACATTTTACAAGCTACAAATCATATTTTGGTGTCCAAAGCTGATTCCAAGTGGAAAAGGACAAATTTGGCAAAACAGCTTGAATTTCAAATCTCAAATTAGGGAAATTCCAATTTTTGAATTGGGGCAGATCAGAATTTCCAAAATTACTTTTGATTTTCCACAACAACTTGAAAAACTCCCAACATGAAAGTAGTTCAAATTTTTGAGCTCTACAACTTTCATGTTGGTCACTTTTCAAAATTCCAAACAGATTTTGAATTGAGGATTCAAATTGGAAAAGGGGACACTTTCTGGAAATCTGTATTTTCAAAATTACTTTGAATTTTGTATTGAAACTTCAAAAACTCAAAACACCAAAGTTGTACATCTTGACAAGATCTACAACTTTGATTTTGAACTCAACCTCAAATTTTGCTTGGTTTTTAAATTACACAAAAGGGGGCAAATCCAGGGTTTTAAAATCAGGGTTTTTCCCCCCCTATTTTCTCGGAAACCTTCAACACAAGGGATTTCACAACCACACTAGCTTCAATACACAATACAACCACACTTTAGTTCCCTAAGCACAAGCAATCAAAATAAACTTGTTTTAAGTTGATCCATAATAATGTGCTTAACAAATATGCGATGCAATGCTCATGATGACATGACCCAGTTTTAGTAACCGTAACATCGAGGATGTTACACAAGCACCAACCTTCCAGATGCCTAATGCATCGGCAGATTCAATGCCGACGCAGCAGAGGTTCATGACACAGCCAGGGTATGTCAATTCAATGATGATGCCTAATTACCAGTCATCGGCAGGGCCTGTGCCCATGAATGCTAACAGTGGATGGACTGGGCAGTTTGTCTTTCCACAGATACCTCAGCAGAATCATCAGGCTATAGGGTTTCAACAAGGACAAATCCAACCTGGGTTTCAGAATCAAGGGTTGGTCAACCAGCCAATGAATCTTGGTCAACAAATTGGTGGTCAGATGGTCAATCCAATGTTCCATGCAGATCGTGCACCTCAGAGACACGTAGAAGCTTATCAGCAGGTGCCAGATCCACAGCTGCCTCATCGGCAAGATGCCGATGCTTATTGGGCCGATAAGATAGCTGAAGTAATGAGAGACAAATTTGGGATAAAACCCAAAGTCAATACTTACTCTTCTCGGACACCGTATCCTCGTGCATATGACTTGATTCCGCTTCCAAATCGGTACAAGGTACCAGATTTCACCAAGTTTTCTGGACAGGATGATACATCGACTATGGAGCATGTCAATAGGTTCATCATCCAGTGTGGAGAAGCTGCTAACAGAGATGAGTTAAGGGTTCGTTTGTTCTCATCATCTTTGTCTAGATCGGCTTTTACTTGGTTTATTTCGTTACCTCCCAACTCAGTAATCACTTGGGCCGATCTAGAGAAGCAATTCCACAAATACTTCTTTTCTGAGTTCATGAAAAGAAGATTACCGATTTGGTCAGGTTGAAGCAACACAATGATGAATCGGTTGAAAGCTTTGTGCAAAGATTGCGAGAGGTTAAGTATAAGTGCTATAGTCTGGTTCTGGATGATCGGCAGCTAGCCGATTTGGCTTTCCAGGGATTGCTGCCACATATCAGAGACAAGTATGCTTCTCAAGAGTTCGAAAGCCTAAGTCACTTGGTTTGGAGGATTTCTGACCAAGATATTAAACCTTTTGAACCAAAGAGAGCATGGAATAAAAAGGTATCATTTGTCAATGAAGCAGCAAGCTCAGATTCTGATGAAGAACCAGTCATCGGCTTGGCAGAGTGGGTGAAAAATAAGAAGGCGATGTCTTGCCCGTTTGGGCATAAAGAGCCAGAAAAATTTGCATTTGATATCACCAAGGCCGATAGGATATTTGACTTTCTACTTCAGGAAGGGCAAATCAAGTTATCACCCAATCATGTGATTCCATCGGCTAAAGAATTAAAGAAGATGAAGTACTGCAAGTGGCACAATGCAACATCCCACAGTACAAATGAATGCAAGGTTTTCAGGCAACAGCTACAATCGGCTATAGAATCTGGGAGGATCAAGTTTGATAATTCTAAAGCTCAGAAGCCGATGAAGATCGATCAACATCCTTTCCCAACTAATATGTTGGATGCTAAGGGAAAAACCAAGGTCTTGATGTCAGAAGCAGCTGAAAGAAGTGCATCGGTGGATCCTCAACATCAAATTACTACCGATGATGCTAAAGGCAAGGGTCTGGTTCAGGAAGGGACCAGCTCAGGAAGGCCTCCCCAATCTAGCATTGTGATAACTCATAGAAGACATTGGGAGACTTGGCAGCAACGTTAAGATCGATATCGGCGCCAACAGGAGGATTATCGTCGGGAGGAGGAAAGACGCCGACAGGAATGAAATCGGCATAAAGATCATTGGAATTGCCCATTCTTTATCCACTGTTGGGAACAGAACATCAAATTGCCCACTATTAGAGACTGCCCTGAGTGCAATGGTTACGATCGGTATGATAGACCTAATCGGCAGTATCAAAACAATGATCTGCGATTTAATGGACCGATTAGGGGGAGAGCTTCTGTTCATGATCGGCTGGGGGGCAGGCTCAGTGTGCATGATAGACTTGGTGACCGTGTTGGGTACTTTCCTAGAAACCAAGAAGAACTTGAAGAAATGGCGGATGCACGAGTTCCCGATGAGTTCATATTTTGTAGGGATGCTAATACTTATCGGATGGAATCAAGGGAAAATCATCGTCCATCGGTAAGACAGCCGCAGTGGTGTCCAGAGGGGTTGACTAGAACGCAGAAAAGGAGGTTGCAGTGCGAAAGACGAGAAGTTTTGAGCAAAGGAGAGAATTCTGGCAAATCTGAAGATCAGCAGCAACCGGATCCTAAAGGAAAAGGGCCATCGGCAGATGTCAACATGGTATTTATGTTGCCGATGGAGTTCCTTGCGCCGTTCAGTGATGATGAGGAGCTGAATTTTTCCAACCAGATAGCTCAGTTGGCTCTGGATCCAATGATGGCTATCTTTGCAAAGCCTGCAGACAATGAAAGGTAGCATCTTAAAGCCCTGTTCGTCAAAGGAAGAGTTGATGGGCAGTCGATGACCAAGATATTAGTTGATGGTGGGGCTGCCATTAATATTATGCCATATGCAGTCTATCGGAAGCTTGGGAAAGGAGATAAGGATTTGACCAAGACCGATATGATGCTAAAAGATTTTGAAGGAAATGTATCTCTAGTTAAGGGAGCAATATGCGTTGAGTTGACCATCGGCAGTAAAACCTTGCCGACAACTTTCTTCATTATCAGTGGAAAGGGTGCTTACAATCTATTGCTGGGAAGAGATTGGATCCATGCCAATTGTTGCAACCCATCAACAATGCACCAATGCTTGGTTCAGTGGGTAGGTGACAAGATTGAGATTGTCCCAGGAGATTCTTCTTATGTCATCGCATCGGCAGAAGTAGATACTTATGAAAGGACCAGGTGCATCTCAGGAGAAATTTGGGAGAAGGATTTCCTCAAAGTTGCCGATTATGAAATTCCACCGATCCAAGCAGTCGGTTCTGATGAGGAGTTTTAATGGATAGGTTCGCCGATGATGAAAAGTTAGGCCAGGGGTTTACATCGGCCGATGATTTAGTAGAAGTAGACCTAGGTAGTGGTGATAAGCCAAGACCTACTTTTATTAGTGCTAAGTTAAATTCTGAGTGTAAGCAATAGTTAACCGATTTGTTAAAGGAATATAAAGATTGCTTTGCTTGGGATTATACTGAGATGCCTGGTTTAGACCGATCCATTGTTGAACATCGGTTGCCTATCAAATCTGGATTTCGGCCACATCAGCAGCCAGCTCGTCGATGTAATCCTAATATTCTTCCTGATACTAAGGCCGAAATAACTAAGCTTATCGAAGCTAAATTTATTCGGAAGTGTCGGTATGCCGAGTGGATTTCCAATGTTGTTCCAGTTTACAAGAAAAATGGGAAGCTTCGAGTCTGCATTGATTTTAGAAATCTTAACAAGGCTACGCCGATGGATGGTTACCCAATGCCAGTTGCCGATTTGCTAGTTGATGCTGCAGCTGGACATAGAATTATTAGTTTCATGGATGACAATGTAGGATATAATCAGATATTCATGGCCGAGGAAGATATTCCAAAGACTGCATTTAGATGTCCTGGTCATGTTGGGCTGTTTGAATGGATAGTCATGACCTTTGGCTTGAAAAATGCTGGTGCTACCTATCAAAGGGCTATGAATTTTATCTTTCATGAGTTCATCGGCAAGCTGGTGGAGATTTACATTGATGATGTGGTGGTAAAGTCTGGAGATTTCACAAAACATCTTGCCGATTTGCGAAAGGTGTTGGAATGTACAAGGAAGCATGGTTTAAAAATGAATCCTAATAAGTGTGCATTTGGTGTATCGGTAGGGCAATTTCTTGGTTTCATGGTGCATCAGAGAGGAATTGAAATTGGTAGGAGATCTATTGATACCATCAAAAAAATAGTTGCTCCTACCAACAAAACTAAACTCCAGTCTTTGATCGGCAAGGTAAACTTTATTAGACGGTTTATATCTAATTTGTCTGGTAAAATTCGTGCTTTTAGTCCTTTGCATAAATTGAAAGCTGATCAAGAGTTTGTATGGGGAAAAGAGCAACAATTAGCCTTGGATGAAATCAAGAATTATTTAACAAATCCTCCAGTTCTGATTCCACCTCAGCAAGGAAAGCCTTTCAAATTATATTTGTCTACCGATGGATTGGTCATCGGTTCAGCTTTAATTCAAGAGTTTGAAGGGAAGGAGCGTGTGATTTACTATTTAAGTAGAAGATTGATTGATGCTGAGACCAGGTATTCGGCCATTGAAAAATTGTGTTTATGCTTATACTTTTGTTGCATTAAGTTGAGGCACTATCTGCTATCGGCCGAATGCACTGTTATATGTAAAGATGATGTGGTCCGATATATGCTATCTATGCCGATTATGAGTGGTAGAATTGGTAAGTGGATTTTGGCATTGTCGGAATTCGATCTACGTTACGAATCGGCTAAGGCAGTTAAAGGGCAGGTTATGGCCGATTTTGTGACTCAACATTGCGGTGTAGTGGAAACTTTGGAAATTGTTCCTTGGACGCTCTTCTTTGATGGATCTACCTGTGACCGGGGGCAGGAATCGGCATAGTGCTAATTTCCCCTCAGGGAATGAAGTATGAGTTCTCTTTGCCGATTGTTGCCACGTCAACGAAGAATCAAGCTGAGTATCAAGCTTTGATCAAGGGGTTGGAATTATTTAAGGAGGTTCATGCTGATGCTGTTGAAATCTTCGAGGATTCTATGCTGGTCATAAATCAGTTGGCTGGAAGTTATGAATGCCGAAGCGAAGTCTTGATAACTTATATTGAAAAAAGCATGCGGCTATTAAGGGAATTCAAGGATTTCCGATTAGAGCATGTTCCTCGATTGCATAACGAGGAAGCCAATCGGTTGGCTCAGCATGCCTTGGGATATCAACCCATATTCAACACGTTATCGGCAATTGGTGCCGATGATTAGAGAAAGGAGATCATTGATTATTTAAAGGATCCATCCAAAAGGGTTGAGAGGCGTGTTAGGTTTCAAGCTACTAAGTACGTACTCCTTGGGGATGAGCTTTATTATCGAACAATAGATGGAGTTCTTCTCAAATGCTTAGGTGAAGATGAGGCTAAAAGTCTGATGGGAGAAATTCATGAAGGAGTATGTGGAGCACATCAGTCGGCTTTTAAGATAAAATGGATGATCAGGAGAAACGGGTATTATTGGCCTACCATACTCAAAGATTGCTTTAAATATTTCAAAGGATGCCAAGGATTTCAAAAGTTTGGCAATATTCAAAGGGCACCTGCATTGGCTATGAACCCTATTATTAAACCTTGGCCGTTCCGGGGATGGGCTATTGATTTGATCGACCAGATTTACCCGCCATCAAGCAGAGGGCATAAATTCATCTTAGTTGCCACTGATTATTTCACTAAGTGGGTTGAAGCTATTCCTTTGAAGAAAGTTACATCGGCTAATATGATTGATTTTGTGAAAGAGCATATTATTTACCGATTTGGTATTCCTCAAACAATTACTACCGATCAGGGTACTATGTTTACGTCAGGAGAGTTTGATGAATTTGCAATCGGTATGGGGACTAAAGTGTTGAATTCTTCCCCTTATTATGCTCAAGCCAACGGGCAAGCCGAGGCATCTAACAAAGGGATTATTAAACTCATCAAACGAAAGATTGAAGAAAATCCTAGAAGGTGGCATACATTGTTAAATGAAGCTTTATGGTCATATCAGATGGCTTGTCATGGGTCAACTAAAGTTTCACCTTATCAGTTGGTGTATGGACATGATGCGGTGCTACCATGGGAAATTAAGGCCGGATCTAGGCGACTATCTTTTCAAGATCAGCTGGCTGCCGATGACTATGCTACCTTGATGAAGGACGAGTTAGATGATTTAGCAGGGCATCGGCTGAGGGCTTTGATAAGTATAGAGGAAAATAAAAAGAGAGTTGCCAGATTGTATGATAAAAAGGTAAAAGCTAAGGAGTTTGCCGATGGAGATTTGGTGTGGAAACTAGTATTACCGATTGGAACTAAAAGTTCGAAATTTGGCAAATGGTCTCCTAATTGGGAAGGTCCATATCGGATAAATCGGTCTGCTCCTGGTAATGCTTATATTTTGGAAACTCTCGAAGGAGTTGAATTTCCTAGAGCATTGAATGGAAAATACTTAAAGAAATATTACCCAAGCATATGGGTCGAGTCGTGAAAGCTTAAAGTGCCGATAACATTCCTATCGGCTAGATTAAATTGTATCTCGGACTGAATACGATGTTTCAAAAGGATGCCGATAACAGTCCTATCGGCTGGACCAAAATAATCATCAGTTTTGAAAAAAAGAGCAAAGCACGCCGCCGATGAAAAGCTTATACATTCAGCAGGGCTTGGATCACCGATATAGCGTGCAGACGGATTTGATTGGCTTCTTCTATCTCCTTGATATCTTCATCGGCAGAGCCCTCCACTGGCTTCAGCTTCTTCTTCATCTGCAATGCTTTGCGGGCTTGAATGTTTCGCTCTTGTTCGAAGGTCTTGATCATTCCGGGTAGCTGACTTTCTTCTTGTCGAGCTTGGGACAGAGCCTCTTCTACCTGCTTAAGCTCTGCCAACAGGGCTTCCCTTTTTGCCGATAGGTCGGAGATCTTTTGTTTCAGCATGTCTCCTGAGGATTTTAGAATGCCGATGCTCTTGTGTTTCTCATCGGCAAGGTGCTTCACTTTCATTACCTCCTCTGAGAGCTGGACATGAGTGGCTCTATCAGCAAGGTGTTGGGTAGCTTTTTGATACTGAAGCTGGCAGCTCTCTAAGTGTGCAGCCTGAAAAAGAGTCTCCTCGGCATCGGTAGGGATTTGGCCTCTGAGAGCTTTAAACAGAACCTTGGCTGGATCGGAGTCATCAACCAGTTGGGCTGTATCCTGATGAAGCAGGGCCAGCAAATCTTCCAGCTTTGCTCTGATTTCTACAGATGAAATCCCGATTGCTTGAGAAGAGCTTGCTTCCTCATCTTCATCGTCGGAAATTTTGATGGTGAAGGAGAACAGGCTGTCGGGAGAGCTTGTTCCTGAAAAAGAAAAGGAGATAGGTTATTTGATGATGAAATGTTAGTAAAATAAAGGATGATAATCAAATAGCTTACTTGTTTCAAAGCTATCTCTCGCCTCTGGCTAGTTGAGGCCGATGGTACCACAGGTTGATCGGCCGAAGTTGCCGATGGGACAATGTCAACTGAAAAATTAACAGGGATAATTATAAGGTGGAAAGATAAATCCATCGGCAATGATTTCATGGATAGTACTTTACCTTGAGGGGATGCAGTGCTTGTCTGGATCGAGGAGACTACCGATGCTATGATTGAGCCCACTGGATCGGCAGTCTGCTCATGTACATCGGCCGATGTCTCTTCTGGCTGAGGTGCTTCTTGTAGCTGAGGTGGAGACGGTGCTTGTTGTGTCTGAGCTTCTGGTGGAGAAGGGGACGATTCCATGTGAATCGGTGATCCTGGAGGAGGGGAAGGCGCTGCTGTCTTCTGACGTTTTGCTTGTGACTTAGTACTCTTGGGACCCTTTCTCTTGACTTGGCTGGACTGGGGGGCATCGGCAGTTGTCTTGGTACTTCTGGTCTTTGCCGATTTGCCAGTTTGCTGATACAACAATAAAAGTTTCATAAGTACAAATGTAACGAAGTTGATGGAATTATGGTTGAAACAGTGAAAGTTACCGATGAAGTTCCCTTGGTAGCTGATGTATCCTGAAAGAGCTGTGTAAGTATAGAATGGAATCAGTATAAATCGAAGAACTAAAAATTGTCTACCTTAAAAGCTTGCGCTAAAGCAGCAGCAGCGACCAATGGAGATGTTTTGGTCCGCTTGGTGGTGATATTCTTGAAACGCACACCCCGGTGCATTAGAGCTGCCAAACTTGGTGCATTGTTGCCGATCAAGGAGATCGGACCCGATGGGAGGAGTTCGATCGGCTTGCCGCTTCTGCTGACTGATGGTGGAGTATCATCGACCTGTGTAAAATAGAGGAAGTAAGTTGCCGATAAGAGCAAGAGTAATAGGATTGACGCATCGGTTGAAAACTTACAGTGTTCTCAGGGACCTTGTACGTGGAGTCGATCATACCGCGGTATGTAAGAGCCGATCTGCAGAACAAATGCTCTTTCCACTCCGCCCACCATTGTTTGTACATCTGGGTGATGAAGAGAGCTGGGATCCAAGCCGATAAGTCGATATCTGATGTATCGGCATTAGGTGAGAGTTGAGCTATTCTGATCCACTCAAGACCATTGGTGATGATCTCCCTTGGTTTCACCACATCGGCATAGCAGAGCGCAATCAGCAGCTATCCGAAGGCCAATTGGCGGGCCAAGGCCGATGGATTGTAGAACTCATAGGTGAGATTGGAAGCTTTCCCACTACCAAAAAAGTTCACTGGTATAGCCCTCAGAGTGGTAATTGCCATCATCAGATCATGGTCCTTGTTGAGAGCATTATCAAAGGGATGAAAAGTCAGGGGAAATCTGGTATCTGGGTCCTCATAAGGCATCCATGCCCGTTGTTCTTTGGCCAGACCCTCATAAAGAATCTGAAAGAATCGGTTAACCTGATCTTCATTACCACCAGTACCCGGTAGAACTATGGCAGCTTCACCATAGTTCAGAGGGGAGTGAGTTGTCGATTCTTCCTCATCCAGCTCATAATCTTTGGCTATATCTCTAGGGAAGCGCTGTGCAAAAAGGTTGAATTCAAGGCGTTTATGCATGTGGACACTAAGCCACATATTGATGAACCACCAGGGTCCCCCTAAGTTACCGATGGGTTGGCCTAGTAGGAGTTTCCTAGCTACCTGATGGAGAAGGTGATAAACAGAACCGAGCAAGTATCGGCCAAGAGGAAATCGGCCACCATTGGCCAGTCTTTCCACTGCCGATAGATAGATAGAGGTTGGCCCAGCCGATCGGCCACAGAATACAACCTTGTCCAGCCACATGTTCAAGAAAATGGCCTACTCTCTTTCCCCGACAGATCCTGTTTTTCGGTACTTCTGAATATATCCAGACCAACCGCCGATAGTGCGAGTCTCTACCTTAGAACTGGGCTTGGTGTCAAATAGATGACTATTATCGGCACTTGATATGTCTAAGCCAGTGAGCATGAGTACATCGGCAAGAGTAGGTGAAGCAGGGCCATTGCCGAATACAAAAGCATTGAGTGTGTCTGACCAAAAGTACAAGGCAGCTATGAGCAGCGACTCGTTCCTCTCCATATCGGCAATGGATAATCTGATGCATGGATCTAATTTCCGCTCGCCCCATTGGACTTCATTTGAATGGCTGACTCTCAAGAATCAGTCTTTCCATCCTTTGGTGGGACTGGGCCAGGAACGGAAAACATCTTTCCACAGAACTAAGGAGAAGTTTTCGGCTCTAAAAGGGATCCTATTTGTCTCTGCGTTTATCAGATCGGTAGGATCTGGGTTTCCCAATGGGCCGAGGCACTAGAAGTGAGGTTGATCGGTAGGAATGACAATTTTATCAGCCAACTCCTAAAGAGATAGAGGATGAAGGAACAAAAAAGAAAAAAAGGGGTATTCAGTAACCAGATTTGCAGATGAACAGGAGTACAATAAAAGTATAAAAGAAGGATGGTAGGCTGACCTCAGGAACGATGAAGTTGATGGCCATTTCTTCCCGAGGGAGAGGAGAGATCGAAGACTTGGAAGATTGGTGGAGGAGGCTCTTGCTAGAGTTCTTGGAGTTCTTAGGCAATGCCGCCGCCAGGAAGGTGGATTTGAGGCTGTAGAATGACAAGATGGAGAAAGAGTACCAGAGAAGGAAGTATTTATAGGACAAAACGGGCAAGGGCAAATCTGACTTATCTCTTTGCCGCATCCGTGAAATCCAAGGGTGTTCAGGTGGATATGGTAACTGTTCGCACGATAATCAAGGGATTGCGCAGGTGATTTGATAGCAAGCGGTCATGATTTTGAAGATATTTTACTGTGCAAGATCGCCTAGTCGGTCCATCAGTAGTTTTCTCTAACGGTAATATTGCTAATGAGCGCATAAGTGGGGAGGTTCGGTTCGAGAGGTTGAGAAATTTGAGGAATCTGTAGGAGAATCGGGCCAAGGTTGTTCAGATTTGGCGGCTGATTACCAAATTGGGAGAAGTAATTGCGGAAAGGCGTCGTTACTGCAGAGAATTTTGGAGCATTAATGATTTTATACTCCGAAATTGGGGGGCATGTGTTGACACCGATTTTTGGACACGTATCTTTTAATACGCACCTAGAGTTAATGGGATGTAGATCGGTAGATGGAGCAATAGTGACTAGTCTACAGGGGAGTTGCCGATGAAGGTGGTTGCCGATGAGGAAGCAACCGAATATGACCAAGTCCAGAAGTGGTGATGTATTCGTGCCGATGACCAGTGCCGGTGTTTGCCGATGGCTATAACAGGTAGTCTGCCAATGACTCTAAAGAAAGGCGCGAAGGATGCCGATTGATTCGTGGCAGTGTCCCGATCGGTTACGAGGGATAGTTTAATGTTTTCCTTAATTATTAGGATTCGTTTTGTATACAGGTTCCATTTAATTTAGAATTCGAGTCCTAGTCGTGTCTAGTTGTAGCTCTTTGGACAGGGTATAAATGTAGACCCTAGGGCAATGTAATGAGAAATCTATCAATCAATCAAACACAAGTTTTTACTCATATTCCAACATCAACTTTTTGACGACTTCGTCATATTTTCCTTTTACTACGAGTTCTTAGGAATTCGTCGAGTCAAACTCGGCGTGTTCTCGAGTTCCGCATGAGCACCTCTTGGCCGTGACATCCGGGCGCATCGCTGTTGTCGGGACCAAAGTGTTCGAGTTACCACCTTTGTCGATTGTAAGGTTAAATCTGCTGGCACGCCTTAACGTTTGAATCGGGTATTAGCCCTTTGTGTTTGCAGATCATCTTTTGCACCAACGCTGGCACGCTATGGATTCAAGTTACCAAGCGAAGCTCGTGCGTTGAGGCCCAAGAGGTCTAGAACTCTGGCTTCTACACACCTCTGGGAGCCATCGAGTGTGTTGTGCAAGAAACAATTGTTTGTACCAACACATCTTTTGGCATGCTTAGTGGGACCACGGTCAACGACATGGATAACAAGAATGTTCTAATCATTACTTTAGATGAGCTTCCTGATCAACCGCAGGAGTTGGTTCTTACTGCTGTCAACCAGTACCAAGAGAAGTGTCTGCTCTCTTTTAGTAAGAACAGGTATAGGAAGGTAATTCAGAAGACTTTATTTCCAAGAGTAATTATGGAAGGAGAGCATGACCCCAGTGTTCAGATTCAACATAATGCCATGTATGAGACTATCAACAAAGCCATGGCCTCAACCTTGGCTAATCATAACGAGATGTTTCTGAATAGTATCGCCAATGCTATTAAAGAAGCTTTTAATCTGAATATATAGAATAGAGCTCCAACATATTCTATCCCTGCTAGAGCTAGACAGACTTTTGTTGGGTAGACATCAAGAGAGCAAGTATCTAGGGAACCATTAGTTGGAAGTCATTGCTTCAATGGAGGTAACACTGTGCAACAGTGTTGACGGTAGATAACTCCTAATTTTAACTGTTAACTTAACATGAAAATGGACCTATTTGCAAGCACTCAGTAGATATAGGGTTATCACTAACAGAATTCTATGAGTTTTAGTGATTGTCTATTTTTGCAGGGGGTTATCAAAATAATAACAAAAAAACTCCACATGTTAGATTTATATAGAGAGAAGACCAGAACGTCAACTCAGGAACAATCTAGAAGACTCTAGGAGCCACCACCTGAAAGATGGGACCCACCTGCCATACGGTAGGGGCAGGCGCCCCACCATGACAGGGGTGGCCGCCCGTGCTCTCCACCAATCGGAGTGAACCTCACGGATCCTACCTCCACCGACTGTGAGGATTAATCTTAAGCGCATGTTTAAGTCAGTTTGATCCAAGGGTTGTGGTCATTCCTAGGGGGCTATAAATAAAGACGCTACACCCCCTTTGAGATGTAACTCTGGAACCCTAATTCATATTTTCCAAAGAGAGTTAGACAGAGAGGTGTCCCTCGAATGGATCTGTCTCTTTAGGGTGATAGCAACAAGAGAGATAGCGAGAGTATAGGGTGAGAATAGGAGTTGAGGAAGCCCAGCTTGTCGGTGCCTTCTTCTTTGTATCTTCGAGGTCGAGTCTCCTAACCCGAGGCTTGGTTCTAGAATCGTTCAGTAATTCAACTTCTGATACTAGTAAGTTATTGTTCTTATTGTTTTTTGGTTTACAAGTTTACTGCACAGACACTCGTAGGATTGAGCGGGTTTTGAATTTTTGATTGAAGATGTTTAGAGGGAAACCCTAGCTTTTAAGACCGATAAACAGAGAAGACAGAGGAGGAAACAGAGTAATCAATATGTCCGTATTGGTTTTGAGTGGCAATTTTGGAATAAAACTAGTTTTATCCCAAAATTGGGGGGCATGTGTTAATCCCAAATTTTGGCGAGTTAGGAAACTGCCAATGAGCCTACTTCGCAGAAGGAGGGATAGCCGAATATGTGGATCGACTAAACGAAGCTATGGTGGAATTAGTCAATTAGAAGGGTGTCGAAACAAGGCAAGACGATAGAGACGTGTCGGGTTCAATTAAGAAAGGAGAAGTTAAAGTCCAGATTGCCTTTTTGAGGAAAGAGTCGTATTAGGACATGAGACTAGGACTCCAGACTATAAATATTAGGAACCTGATCCTTGTAAAAATATACACAATCATAATATAAACCCTTTCGGCTCTAGACACCAACCTTAGTAGGAGTAGAAGTAGATCTCGACGAGACCTTCAACAAATCGAGCTGCATCGGTTGAATTTGACCTTTGGTTTGCTTGTAACTATTGTCATGGTTCATGTTTAGTTTGTCATGGCTACATCATTCGACCTCATGTCAAGCTTAATTATGAACTAATTATTGACTTGAATTGTGTTTATAAGGCTGCATTGTTTAAATCTCTTATGAATCTCGGTTCAAGATAGTTATCGGCTCTATTAAATTGGCAATTTAGTAGATTCATCAAGTTATCAATATTGTTAAAAGCTTAATGTTTTATTTATTGTAACATTATTCTGCCCGATCAAGATTTAACAAGTTAGCTTAAGCTTTAAGTCTAAACGCTTATCGTAAACCTCAAATAAATAACAATTATTAAGCAGTTATAAGATAGCTAACTTGTTGACCTTGATCATTACATGTTGTGCGTTCAAGATATTTATTTTGTTATGATTAATTTGGTCTTAATAAATAAATCTGATCGTGCCTCATGGACCCTGTATCGGCTAAAATAGCCGATCCAGTTAAGCTTAACGAATAGCGCGCGTGCATGGATTCGTTTATGCATTAAATGAACTAGTAATCTATGTTGGGTTTATTGAAGCCCGCTGGCCGTTAGACCAGGTCAATATGGATTTAATACAAATTACAAAAATAATATGCTGAAACCGTAGGCCGTTAGACAAGTTTTAGTAAGTTATTGTTTATTTAATAGATAAAGGGATAATGCACGTGAACTATCTTTTATCATTATACATGACATATCGGATAAATAGCTGATCCGGTAATTTATACCCATAAGATGCAACTGTTCAATATGATCGATAATGATGAGGACATCGCCACGCTGGATACGTTGACACTATCGTCTTTTCCAAGTTGCAATTCATCTCCAACTCAGCTACCACGTCACTCTCGGATTCAGCAAACATGTCGTCAGTGTTTTGATCATAACTTCTTCATACGACATCGAAACGGGGTGATCTTGGACTCGTTGGAAAGGGGACAATAACGCCGTCGTTTTAGATCTAGTCCCAGCTCCAGATCCTTTATGAATTAATCGTTATGTTCACGCCAACGTGCCGCGTCACCTATTTTGGACCAACTTGGTCATGTATCGAATTCGGGCCTTAAGCCCATGTTGTGGGCGCCTCCCCCTGTTTGTCTCTAACCCTAGGTCGTTTCTCCTTTATATTCCACGCAGATGCCGCTGTTTAGTCTAGGGTTTTGTTTAGAGTTTAGTTTTCATCGAGAAACTGAATCGTTCATTGTAACTGTGGTGACAAATCCTTTTACAATGATCCAGGGCCCCCGTTCTTGATCTCCTCCACTGTGTCGATTAGTCCTTTGGAACCGAGTTCTTGAACCCTTGTTGAAAATTCGCGTCATTTACATCTGCAATTTTAGATTGCGTGTTTATACTTTCTTGCAACCGTTACACCACTGCTCTGTTGGTTATCAACCAAGCACAACTTAATTGACCTCGCCAAGAAGGCTGTTCCTGCAAGTGAATCGAAGAACATAAGCAAGAAAGTATAAACATGCAATCTGAACAAACTGGTCACCCGCATTGAACAGGTTGAGCAACGCCCTCATTCTCATCATGGTGAGATGAAGATGCAGATGGAGATCTATCTGATCATGAAGATATGGATGATGACGGTGATGCGCGCAATCGTCGCGGTATGGGAGGTAATAACCATGGTAATAATGATCCCTTTGCTAAAATTAAATTTAGCCTACCTCCTTTTGCTGGTAATATTGATCCTGAGGCATATTTAGATTGGGAGCTTGCTGTTCAACAAAAATTTGATTCCCATAATGTGTCTGCTGAGCATAGAGTTAGACTTGCTACTAGTGAGTTTACTAATTTTGCTTTGTTTTGGTGGAGTGATCTTTGCAATACTAATAATGCTGCTGCTGTACCTCGAACTTGGAATGCTTTAAAACAACGTATGAAATCTCGTTTTGTTCCTCCTTATTATCAACGTGATTTACGTCTTAAACTGCAAACTTTAAAACAAGGAGATAAAAGTGTAGAAGCATACTATCAAGAATTACTTATTAGTTTAGCACGTTGTGGTGTACATGAAGATGATGCTGATGCTAGTGCTAGATTCTTTGGTGGTTTAAATCATGATATCCAAAACATTCTTGATTACAAAGAATGTCGTACTTTTTCTCAATTGTATCATCTTGCTATAAAGGCAGAACGTGAAGTACAGAGACGCAAGCAACACCAGACTTTCAGGTCTAATAATGGGAGAAATTTTCAGCAGCGTTCCGAGCCAGAGACGCTCATGCTCACACCTGTATTTTCTTCTGAGTTAAGTAAATTATCTAATGTGCAGCCCCCACAGCTGAAGAAAGGTGCCACTCCAGGTGCTTCCACTAGTTCCTCTTCGCCCAGCGCTAAAATCATTTGCCATCGATGCAAAGGCATGGGACATGTCATGAAAGATTGCCCCAGTCGTCGCGCTTTCATTGCTACCGAGGATGAATATGTAAGTGCTAGTGATGTTGAAGATGATTTAGCCCTTGTTGCTTAAGGATGAAAACGGAACGGAAATATCCTGAACTGAACCGAACCGCTTTCTATATTTGATCTGATCGAATTCGTCTTTTCTTGTCTGACTTTTTTGTTTTTGTTTTCGTATTTTAGATGTTTCGTATTTTAAATGTAAAAGTAGAAAACGGTTTTGACATTTTTCGACCGTTTTCTACTTTTCTACTTTTAATTTGAAATATTTCAAATTTAAAATTTGGTTTAAACCGAATTTAGTCAACTATAGGGTCACACAACCCAATTACAAACTACTCACCATACATCTGCGTTCTTTCAATTGGTGGCTAGTTGCGTTCCTGCTAGCTATTAATTGCTTATTCTAGACTTGTATTTATGTGTGGACAATTGTATTAAATACATAAGACCAAGGATCATGCACTTTTTAATTATTATATGCACTTGAACTTGATCTTGTATATACTCAGTCATGCACTTGGTACTATATATCGGTATTTCATATTGAGTTTTTGTATATCGACCGTGTTCGACATAAATCCGATCGAATTGGTTCATTTTCGAAATTCTCGATATTTCGTAAGTTCGTGTTCGTTTTTGTGTCCGACTTTATCGTTTTCGTTTTTGTTTTCGTATTTCAAATGTAAAAGTAGAAAACAATTTTAGAGTTTTTCGACCGTTTTCGACCGTTTTCATCCTTATTGCTGCTAACATTGCTGCAGATCCCACCGAGGGCGATCAAGACACGGAGACCATCACCATTGACTCCGTTGCTGCCTCTGCGGGCTACCCTAGCCTTCTTGTGCAGCGTGTGTTGAGTTCACGTGTGGTACATGAAGAAGATAAGCAGATCCAGCGTCACAAATTGTTCCACATATATCTTATTGTGTAGGGTTGTCGTGTTCTCACCATCATTGATAGCGGGAGTTGCAACAACTTGGTGAGTTCAGATTTGGTTGAGAAGCTTGGCTTAACCACACGACAACATTCGTATCCATATAAACTTCAATGGTTCAATAATAGTGGTAAGACTAAGGTCACTAAATCAGCCCGCATTAGTTTCTTCACAGGTTGTCATCATGATACTGCTGATTTTGATGTTGTGCCTATGCAAGCTTGTTCAATTTTGTTAGGACATCGATGGGAATTTGATACTGATGCTTTACACTATGGTAGAACTAATACATACACTTTTATACATAAGAACAAGAACATTACTTTGCTGCCTTTGTCACCAATGGATATTGTTAAACATGCTAAAGAGATTAACAATAAATCTTCCACAGACATTGATAAAAATAATGAAAATAAGTTACATGGAGGTACTTTACTTGCTACAACTTCTACTACTACTGCGTTACGTGATAATCCAGATGCATCATGTTATACTATGCTTTGTCAACCTATTATGTCTTGTGTATTGCCTGCTGTCACTAACCTTTTGTAGGAGTTTGTTGATGGGGAAGAGTCGAGGACGACTCCAATTTTAGAAGGAGGGGATGATGAGAACTTCACCAAGATGGAGTCGAGGAAGACTCCAATTCAAGAAGGGGAGGAACAACGCTGGGTACGTTGACACCATCGTCTTTTCCAAGTTGCAATTTATCTCCAACTCAGCTACCACGTCACTCTCGGATTCAGCAAACATGTTGTCAGTGTTTTGATCATAACTTCTTCATACGACATCGAAACGGGGTGATCTTGGACTCGTTGGAAAGGGGACAACAACGCCGTCGTTTTGGATCTGGTCCCAGCTCCAGATCCTTCTTGGATTAGTCGTTATATTCACGCCAATGTGCTGCATCACCTATTTTGGGCCAACTTGGTCATGTATCGAATTCGGGCCTTAAGCCCATGTTGTGGGCGCCTCCCCCTTGTCGTCTCCAACCCTAGGTCGTTTCTCCTTTATATTCCACATAGCTACCGCTGTTTAGTCTAGGGTTTTGTTTAGAGTTTAGTTTTCCATCGAGAAACTGAATCGTTCATTGTAACTGTGGTGACAAATCCTTTTACAGTGATCCAGGGCCGCCGTTCTTGATCTCCTCCACTATGTTGATTAGTCCTTTGGAACTGAGTTCTTGAACCCTCGTTGAGTATTCGCGTCATTTACATCTGCAATTTCAGATTGCGTGTTTATACTTTCTTGCTTGTGTTCTTCGATTCGCTTGCAGGAACAGCCTTCTTGGCGAGGTCAATCAAGTTGTGCTTGGTTGATAACCAACATAGCAGTGGTGTAACGGTTGCAGGGTTCGAATCGTGTTGATTTGAAGCCGGAGCGTGAACGTCGAGTTCTCCACAATCGAATTTATCAACTACCTCTCGGAAGATCGAGCCTGGTCACATGAGATAATGCATATCCTTTTGTATCATTTCAAGGAGTTGACTTTCTAGTTAATTTCCTTCATGTAACGGCTTCTTAAAGCCATACATCTCGGAACTATCTGGCAATAATTGGCAGGTTTCATAATTTGACATTTTCATTTCTGTTGACGGTCCTTAAGTATCAAATTTAATCATCAAAAAATAAAGATAAGGATCCAAATGCAACCGACACCCAGACTTAGGGTTTTATCTGACAGAATTCCACGAGTTTTGGTGTTTCTCTATTTCTGCAGGGGCTGTCAGGAAATATGGAGGAAAGGCCCACATGTCGGGTTTACATAGAGATATTAACGTGCCGTGCAATTTTCTATCATCTAGAAGACTCCAGAAGCCACGGGAACGAACGGGAAGCTGAGCAGGGTCGGGGACAGGGCGCCCGCCCTCCTCCCTTGGGCGCCCGCCCTGCTACAGGAGCCAATCAGGCTCCGCCTCATGGATTATGCTCCACCGACCTAAAGGATCAAGGAAAACCGTGCGATTAAGGCCGGTTTGATCTGACGGCCCATGTTCATTTGAGGGGGCTATATAAGCAGACCCCCTGGCCCCTAGAGGAGGCATCCCATGATCCCTATTCATTATTCATAGATAGAGCAAAAGCTAGGGTTTGGAGATGAGAGCTCTCCTCTCTTCTCTAAACTAGAGTAGATCTAGATAGTAGCGAGATGGAGAGCGAGGGAGGATTGGAGGAGAGGCCGGCCTATCGGTTCTTCCTCCAGTTGTACTTCGCCATGATCAAGCTCTGATCAATCTTGCTCATGGGATGACTCTAGTAATCTACTTCTATTTCATTATGCAATTACTATTCATGTATGTTCTAGTTCACAACTCTTTTGAGTACTTTTAATCTATAGGACCCTATAGGTTAGATTTGTAGTATAGGTGTAAGCGTGGTGCTTAGACCTAGATTACTTGTGGATATCCCCTGTCTAGCCAGATCATGTGGTAGGCCGCATAGGTGATAGTTACGTTGGTCCCCTGTAGTCCACCTCCCGTTAGCAGGACTGGTAGGGTTTATCGGCCTATGGATAAGCATCCTTTGTGGTGTATTCTTATCACGTGGTTCGTCCCAGACATAGATGTAACACCCCAGTGTTATGGTTGCATAAATCATGTGCATAGCATGAGCATCATCATCTATTCAAAGCATATCATGATCATCATCTATCTTGAGCCATGTCATTTTATGCAAATATGTGATCTAAATTGCTTAAATAGGCTTCCTATGCTTATGTTTGAGTGAACCATGCTTGTGTTTGTGCTCTATGCCTTGGCAATTAGTTTATCTATGCTTAACTTAACCTTTGGAACAATGTTCATGTTGATCACTTCTCCAAAATAATCACTTAATTCATACTTATACAAATAGGCCCTAGAAACCTCTTTTGCTTAGGCTTTTAAAAACTGTTTCCTAAAATGTTTGCATGTCAAAACTTCCTACAGCAAAGTTGTAGCAAATTGTATAAGGAACAAAAGTTGTTTTATGGCCATCTCATGAAAATGAACACAAATAGCACAAAATTGACCCACAAGGCAGATTTGGGGCTGTTTCCAACACTTAGGAAATTTTCTAAGTCCTTGAACGAAACCAGTTTGCTTGATCGGTTTTGAAAACTCTATATCTATCAATCCAGGCCGATCTGGCTTTTGCTCTAGTTGACAAAGTTGTAGAACTCGATTGGAACTCCAACTTTGTCAACTGCATCATCTCCTAACTCGCTCTGGTTTGGAAGTTATTCATCGTTGAAATCGCTCTGTCAGACCGTCACCGTTTTCTCTGAATCGAAGCCGGGCTCGCCGTCGTGGTTGGCCAGAGCGCCACCTGTCCGCCAGATGGCGCCCGTACGTCGGCGATGGCCCCGCTCGTCAGGTCGATGGCATTGGCATGGATGCCACGGTGCCCCGCACTCACTCAGCGCCCGTCCATTCTCCTCCTCCTCTCTCTCGCGCTCGCTCTGGCGGAAACGCCGTCGCCATTGCCGCCGAGAGTGTCGAGGGTATCAGTAAGGGGTACCCTCACCGATGCATATAACGAGATTGCGCGCACAAAGGTCGAGGCCCCCAACTCGACGCTCTGGTCATACACATACGATCGACGACGACCACAGCCTCGAAGACGGAAAAGGTGTCAAGCGAACCACTCAGGGGTCGAGTGCTGACTACCGTCGAATACGGAAACAGGCTCGAGCGAATCAGGAGGCGTCGAGCGCAAGGACACTGTCCGCCGCCTGACGCACGCACGAGAGCTGGGGCATTAAATGCGCCTGCCGCTTTCCCACCTAACACGCTGGTCACGGGAAGCGTGATAGGGAACAGGCACCCGTCCCGTCGTTCTTTTTGCAGCCTTCCCCACCAAACGACCCAGGGCGTGTCAGGACACGGGAAACAGGGATGGAACGTCTAATCAGGACCCCCCTCGAGGCAACCAAGGTCAGCGCTCCGGGTATCAGGGCATTGCACGGCATCTGACCCTCGACCAGACACGTTCCCTTCTTGAGGACGGTTAGGGCGTCGACTGGCAACGCCGCAACCTTTCTGCCGGATTTGCCGCCATATCGTACAGGCGTGCGACCGGTGAACCAGCCCAAGACGGCGCGCGGAGCGGGATACAGGGGCACGCGTAATCATCATCAGGCTATCAAGACGGGACGGCTCGAGGCCATGCCGGTACGGAGACCTCGAGTAGGTCAGCGCACCATGCTCCTATCGACCCCTACTCTGACACCTATACATGTACCCTGGGTCTCACCTTGGTGCTATAAAAGGAAGGACCCGGGAATAGATAGACAAGAGAGAACACTACGCTGATACGCAGTAGAACTTCCACACTTCATACACGCTTGTATTCGCCCCTGTACAAGCACTTCGGTGCAAGATAATACAAACTTCCCTCCCCCGCTGGACGTAGGGCCTTCTCTTGCCCGAACCAGGATAAATCTCAGTGTCTTCTTGCATCACCATCTGGAAAAGGGAGCACGCACACAAATTTACTCGTTGGTGTGACCCCCCGTGGGGAAAACACCGACAGTTGGCGCGCCAGGTAGGGGTCCTGCGTGTTTTTCATCGATTTCCCACTCCTTTCTAGATAGCTGCTCTCGCCTCGCCGATTCCGCGCTCCACGGTGATTTGGTTTGGGAGTCTCGAGTTCATGTCTACGGGCTCCGACTACGACATGATCTTGCTTTCAGTCAAAGGACCAGGAGGAGCCCGCGTTGCACCAGCACGGTTGAGGGCCCCGAGACGCCCTCGCCACCACGCCTCCCCGCCCAAGAAGAGGCGCGGACAGCACCACCATCGCCCCTCTGCCTCATCACGACCGGCAACTCGTGCGAGGCAGGAGGTGGGCCACGAGCCGGCAGCGCCATGTGCCGGAACCGCGGGCACGACGGCTCAACACCGCACGACGACGGGAGGGGACGTGTCTCGCGCGCCCTCCCCCACCGTTCTAAGCTACTTCCACATGGGTTGTTCACTCCAAGAAGGGCACTGCCATTTGGATTAGACAACGCCGCGGCGTCGCTCGCCAGAGCAATATGCCCAAACACCCAGACGTACGTGGAGAGACCAATGGTCCTCCCACGTGACTCTGAAGCACTATGGCCAACGTCCGAACTGCCTGATTTCTCCCAGGTGCGAGGCCTCCGCCGCCTAGGCCCTGGGCGATACACGATCACCTCACTCAGGCAACGGCTGCTGGAGGAGGGACGTGGATGTTTCTACGCCACCGAGCCGGACTCCGACTCCGAGACTGATAGCTACGACCCTATAAGGGAATGCTATCACGTCGACGGGGCGGTAGAAACTACCGACGAGACGCAGGATGCTGCTGCAGGCGGTCGAGCCCCTGCAGCACGGGAAGACCCCAAGACGCCTGGGAACGACGGACAGGTCGACCCCCCTCCACAGGAAGACAGGTCTGCGCAGCTTGCACAGCTACGGTAGCTCAAGATGAAGCTCGACGAAGACCGTGAGCGCCTCGTCCTGCTTGAGCAAATCCTTGAGCAAGACCTGCCCTACCCGCCGGGCGGAAGTGTCCGCAGACACGCTCGAGAGGTACATTGACAAATCATCGGAGACGTAGAGCCAGAGCAGCCCGTCAGCCGTTTCCCTCGAGCAGGCCAGAATGTAGTGGCGGCAACAATGCTGCTACGCAACATGCCAGAGCTATCGAACTCCCAAGCTCGACGCATTCGAGATGAGGTGCAGACTCTTCTCCAGGTAGCGGCGGTGCAACAAGCCGAAAGCTCGGCTTCTCGACGGCGGGGAGCCGCCACTGAAAAGCGCGACGAGCCGCTTCAAAATGAGAAGGAAGTATCAGTCCATCAACAGCCGCCCCCTCGAGGAAGAAAGACCACTCTCGTCCTCCCCGTTGACAATCAGCGTCGACACGACACGCGGCATGACATCGAAGAGAATCGACGCCGCCGGCACGGAGACGCGGAAGAGCGCGGATACAACGCACATCGCGGTGGGAGGTACGACAGCGATGAGGACCGAATGGCCCCCGAGCCACCAGGCCCACGGGTGTTCAGCAGGGCAATCCGCAGCACGCCCCTACCCAGTCCGTTCCGACCCCCGACCAGCATCGCAAAATACAATGGCGAAACCAAACCAGAGTTGTGGTTAGCCGATTTTAGGCTGGCCTGTCAGTTGGGGGGAGCTCGAGGGGATGATCGAGCTATCATCAGACAGCTACCACTCTTCCTCTCTGACACCGCCCGTCGGTGGCTCGAGGAACTCCCAGCTGATCAGATCCACAATTGGGTCGATTTGGTCAGGGTTTTCGAGGGAAATTTCAAAGAGACCTACATACGGCCCGGGAACTCGTGGGACCTCAGCAAGTGCAAACAGAAGTCAGGAGAAACTCTTCGAGAGCATGCTCGACAATTCTCAAAGCAGCGCACCGAGTTGCCACACATCCCTGACCATGACGTCATCCTAGCTTTTGTCTCTGGTACCACCAGTCGAGACTTAGTATGAGAATTGGGTCGGAATCGACCTTAGACCGTCGACGAGCTGATGGACGTAGTAGTGAACTACGTAGCAGGGGAGGAGGCAGTCGGCGCCTTCTTCAGTTGTGAAGGAAGGAAAGGCAAGCAGCCCGTCGATGAAGATGGAACGGAAAGCGCGGCAGTTCCAGCGGGAAGCTTTCGACGACAATCTTGTCGCCGCCATGGAACGGAAGAAACCTCGAGGCCCTCCGGACAAAGGCATTTTCGACAAAATGCTAGAAGAGCCGTGCCCTTACCATAAGGGAGGCGCCAACCACAAGCTCAAGGACTGTCGTATGCTGAAAAAGCATTTCGACGGCCTGGGGTTCAGAAGGGACGCACGCGACGACCCAAAGAAGGAGAAGGGCGACGACAAGGAAGGCAACAAGGATGACGATGGCTTCCCTGCCGTTCACGACTGCTACATGATCTATGGTGGGCCCTCGATGCAGTTAACTACAAGGCAGCGCAAGAGGGAACGCCGTGAAGTCTTCGCGGCAAGAATGGCGGTGCCCCAGTACCTCAGCTGGTCGAGCACACCCATCACCTTCGATCGAGAGGACCACCCCGACAAAGTGGTTGCCCCAGGCGTCTACCCGCTCGTCGTCGACCGCATCATCATAAACACCCGGCTTTCAAAGGTGCTGATGGACGGTGGCAGCAGCCTCAACATCATCTACCTCGAGCCTCGACCTCCTCGGCATCGACAGGGGACGGCTCCAGCGGTTTCCATGGCGTCGTACTAGGGAAAAAGGCGCTGCCAGTGGGTCGAATCGACTTGCCGGTCTGCTTTGGCACGGCGGCCAACTTCAGGAAGGAGGCCCTCACCTTCGAGGTGGTTGGGTTCCGAGGCACGTACCATGCCATCATCGGGCGCCCGGGCTACGCCAAATTCATGGCTATACCTAACTACACCTACTTGAAGCTGAAGATGCCCGGCCCCAAAGGCGTCATCACCGTCGGCTCCTCTTTCGAGCACGCTTACGAGTGTGACGTCGAGTGCGTCGAGTATGGGGAGGCGGTCGATAACTCAACCGAGCTCGTCACGAAGCTCGAGGCCCTGGCCGCTGAGGCTCCAGAGCCCAAGCGCCACGCGGGCAGCTTCGAGCCAGCAGAGGGAACCAAGAAGATCCCGCTCGACCCCAACAACTCCAACGGCAAGGTGCTGACGATCAGCGCCGACCTCAACCCCAAATAGGAAGCTGTGCTCGTCGACTTTCTCCGTGCGAACGCCGACATGTTTGCATGGAGTCCCTCGGACATGCCAGGCATACCGAGGGAAGTCGCCGAGCACTCCTTGGAGATTCGAGCCGGTTCCAAGCCAGTGAAGCAGCGGTTGCGCCGATTCGACGAGGAGAAGCGCAGGATCATTGGCGAGGAAATCCACAAGCTTTTGACGGCCGGATTCATCAAGGAGGTTCATCATCCCGACTGGTTAGCAAACCCTGTATTAGTTAAGAAAAAGAATGGGAAAATGAGGATGTGTGTCGATTATACAAGTCTAAATAAAGCATGTCCGAAAGTTCCTTTTCCATTACCACGTATTGATCAGATTGTCGATTCTACTGCGGGATGTGAAACCCTTTCTTTCCTTGATGCATATTCTGGTTACCATCAAATAAAAATGAAAGAGTCCGACCAGCTCGCGACCTCCTTCATCACACCTTTTGGGATGTATTGCTATGTAACCATGCCGTTTGGGCTTCGAAACGCGGGAGCCACATACCAACGCTGCATGCTCCACGTATTTGGCAAACACATAGGGTCGACGGTCGAGGCCTATGTCGACGACATTGTTGTCAAATCAAAGCGGCGAGGGGATCTAATCCAAGACCTCGAGATCGCTTTTAGCTGCTTACGCACCAACCAGATCAAGCTCAATCTCGAGAAATGCGTCTTCGGCGTGCCTCGAGGCATGCTCTTGGGTTACATTGTTTCCCAGCGTGGCATCGAGGCCAACCCCGAGAAAGTCTCGGCCATCACAAGAATGGGGCCGATCCAAGAAATCAAGGGTGTGCAAAGAGTCACGGGATGCTTGGCGGCTCTGAGCCGTTTCATCTCGAGACTAGAAGAAAAGGCGTTACCGTTGTATCGACTTCTGAAGAAGGTCGAGCGTTTTTCTTGGACCCTCGAGGCCGAGGAAGCTCTCGAGAAGCTAAAGAAAACATTGACCTCAGCACCGGTCTTGGTCCCACCTCAACCTGCAGAACCACTGCTCCTTTACGTTGCGTCGACGACCTAGGTCGTCAGTGCAGCGGTGGTGGTCGAGAGGCAGGAGGAGGGGCATGCGCTGCCATTCCAGAGGCCAGTCTATTTTGTCAGCGAGGTGCTTTCGGAGACCAAGGTACGTTACCCCCAAATCCAGAAGCTGATCTACGCCGTAATCCTGGCCCGCCGCAAGCTGCAGCACTACTTTCTCGGCCACCCCATCACGGTGGTCTCGTCTTTCCCCTTGGGCGAGATAATCCAGAGCAAGGAGGCCACGGGAAGAGTAGCTAAATGGTCGGTCGAGCTCATGAGTGAGACTCTCACTTACGCACCTCGCAAGGCCATCAAATCGCAAGCCCTGGTGCACTTCATCGCGGAATGGACAGACTCCCAGCTTCCCCCAACTCAAGTCCAGGCGGAGCTATGGACGATGTATTTTGACGGGTCACTCATGAAAACGAGGGCCGGGGCCGGCCTACTGTTCATCTCACCCTTGGGCGTCCATATGAGGTATGTCATCAGGATTCACTTTGCCGCATCTAACAACATCGTAGAATACGAGGCCCTCGTCAACGGTCTCAAGATTGCCATCGAGCTAGGAGTCCGACGCCTCGACGTCCGAGGCGACTCCCAACTCATCATTGACCAAGTAATGAAGACTTCAAGCTGCCATGACCCGAAAATGGAGGCGTACTGCAAAGAAGTCCGTCGACTCGAGGACAAATTCCATGGCCTCGAGCTCGTCCATATTGCCCGACGCTACAACGAGGCAGCCGACGAACTCGCCAAGATCGCATCAACCCGAGGCACGGTACCACCTGACGCATTCTCAAGAGATCTTCACGAGCCGTCCGTCGACTTAAGCTCGGCGTGTGGCGTCGATGCCGTTCCTGCCCAGTCAACCGACACCGTCGACACACTCTTGATGGCGGCTGAAGTGATGGAGGTCGAACGGCGGCCTGGTCGACCGTTCGACTGGCGCGCACCGTTCCTCTACTGCCTAATCCGCTGCGAGCTGCCAGAAGATCGATCAGAGGCCCGCCGTATCGCTCGACGGGCCAAGTCATATGTGATCTATGGCGAGGGCAGTGAGCTATATCGACGAAGCCCGACAGCGGTCTTGCAGCGTTGCATCACCGTGGAGGAAGGCCGGAAACTCCTCGAGGACCTACATTCGGGGGCTTGTGGCCACCATGCTGCTCCACGGACCCTCGTAGGGAACGCCTTTTGACAAGGTTTCTACTGGCCAACGGCCGTGGCAGATGCCATCGAGCTCGTACGCTCGTGTCACGGGTGCCAGTTCTACGCCAAACAGACGCATCTGCCCGCCCACGCTCTTCAGATGATCCCCATCACCTGGCCGTTTGCGGTGTGGGGGCTCGATTTAGTAGGACCTCTACAAAAGGCGAAAGGGGGTACACCCACTTGCTGGTGGCCATCGACAAATTCTCCAAATGGATCGAGGCTCGACCCATCACCAACATCCGCTCCGAGCAAGCCGTCCTTTTCTTCACCGACATCATACATCGGTTTGGAATCCCCAACGTAATCATCACCGACAACGGCACCCAGTTCATCGGCAAAAAGTTCTTGGACATCTATGATCAGCATCACATCCGTGTGAACTGGTCTGCAGTGGCCCATCCTCGAACTAACGGCCAGGTCGAGCGCGCCAACGGCATGATTTTGCAGGGGCTCAAACCAAGGATCTACAATCGCTTGAAGAAATTCGGCAAGAAGTGGGTCGAAGAGCTTTCCTCGGTCCTATGCAGCCTAAGGACAACACCAAGTAGGGCCACAAAATACACCCCATTCTTCATGGTCTATGGCTCTGAGGCTGTCCTCCCCACAGACCTCGAGTATGGGTCCCCTCGACTCAAGGCGTACAATGAGCAGACAAACAAGGAAACTCGAGAGAATGCTGTCGACCAGCTAGAGGAGGCTCGAGACATGGCCCTCCTCAACTCTGCCAGATACCAGCAGAAACTTCGACGCTACCACGACAAACATGTACGCAAGAGGGACTTAAACATGGGTGACCTTGTCCTACGACGACGGCAGAGCAATCAAGGACTTCACAAGCTCACCCCGCCTTGGGAAGGCCCGTACGTGGTGGCCGAGATCTTGAAGCCAGGAACATACAAGTTAGCAGATGAGAAGGGGGCGATCTTCACCAACGCATGGAACATCGAACAACTACGTCGATTCTACCCATAGAATTTTGAAACTTTATGTTCCAGCGCACATTCTGTACCAAGACTTTGTAAATAAATGCATGAATAAATGAAGTCTTTCCCTCGAGCAACTTCCTTTTGTACTAAGACTTTACAAGTCAAAATCCCAACGTAAGAAGGGAGTACCGACTATGACCCATCATAGTCGATACCCCCTCGGGGGCTACCAGGGGGGCGACCCCCCCCCCAAATGTCAGAAAAAGCCAAAAATTTCTCTCTTTCTTACTTAGTAAACCATGCATGATCGAGTAGTTGAGGCGCCTCGAGCCCCTTAAGGGCCGAGGGATAACGAGCCTAAGAACTCCTACGCCCCCGGGCTATGGAAACTCTACTCACTCCCTCACCCTCGAGGTGATCGAAGCTGTCTTTTACGAAAAATCGAATAAGGAACACATACGTAGGCGCAAAGAGAAATAAAAGAACCTCGAGCGGAAAGACAAATAAACATTTAACAATTACAAAAAGATACTGTATCGCTTAAAAACAGGATTAACAAAGTTTTATACAAGGGGCCCCAGGCACCCTGAGCAGGCTCGCAGGCCTCAGTCCATGGCACGATCCTCACCACCCTCGCCTCCGCTCGAGCTAGTCTCAGGAGGAAGCACCTCAGGCTCAAATAGCTTGGCCAGCCTCTCTCCAGGAGCCTCCGCATCTTCGATCAAGGCGTGGAGCCTCTCTTCGTTCTCCGCGTCGGTCTTAGAGATGTCGGTGACGAAGCCGTGGGATACTACCTCCATGTCGTAGGAGAAGCCCGAGCAGACAACCGCCATCGCCCGCTTCACCCCGATGTGGAGGGCATCCCACACCTGATCTCGCAGCGTCGCACCTAAGTAGCACAGCTGGTCGACCAGTGCGTTGCCTCGAGCATCCTCCCTCGACTCGTCCAGAGGCTCGACCTCCCAAGAGGTCGAGAGGTCGCTTATCGCAGTCCGCACTCGACGGTTCAAAGCAACCTCAGCCTCGAGCTGAACCTTAGCATTGCGAGCCTTGGCTTGGGCGGCCAAGAGTTCGTCTTTAAGCCCTATCAATGCCAATACAAGAAGCCTTAGGAAAAACCAAGCACACCTCGAAAGAGAAAATCCGACAAAGGAAACGTACCTCGGACGCTCTCCTCCAGGGCCGTGTTCTCGCCGACTAGTCTGGTGTTGGCCCTCTCGATCTCTTTGTTGGAGCGGGCCAGCTCGGTGTTGGCAACGTGGAGATCCTCGATCACCTTGCCAGCCTGAGCAATGGCCCCACTCTTCTCCAACAGTTCTCCCTTCAGACGCTCGACAGAGGGATCGAGCCCGCTCCGCCTCGAGGTCTTCAAGGGCCTTCTTCTTTATGTCTTCGGCGGCACCCCTGGCGACCTCACTATCCACATACGCCACCTTCATCTTCTGGATGGAGTCTCGGAGGGAGTCCAAGTCGGTCTTGAGAAGGCCCTTCTCATTGTCCAGGTCTGCAATGACACTCTTGTAGGACAGGGCCTCCTCCCGGGCTTTGGACGCGGCCTCCTCGACCGTCAGAGTGCGCTCCCGCAGCAGCGTCGTCTCCTCCTCCGCCTTCCTTGAGGCCTCTCGAGCCTCGACCAAGGCAACCTCCCTCGCCTTCTTCTCCTCCTCGAGCGCTATGAGGTCTTTATAGGCCTTAAGGATCTTTTCTTGCGACTCGAAGAGTTGGTCCTTAAGGACGGGGAGCTGCTCCCAGCCGCCTCTTGTGGCATGAATGAAGCTCGACTTGATGCGGGAGGTTTCTTTCATATCCTGCTAGCCAGCAGTAGAACAGCTAGAATACAAAACCAAAAAGCTCCATGAGGATTAAAGATCGAAAAACACTTACAAAATAAGCCGGCCCGAGCCCGTTGTTGATGATGTCCGAAAGGAGCCCCACCACGTGCTTCATCCAAAGGCGGAGCTCCTCGACATGTTCCCACTTCTCGGCCTCCTTCTTATCATCGAGGAAGATGTTGGGCTCAGACGGATCGGTGGAAGCCCGGATACGAATCTGATCGGGGCACCAGTTCTCCATCTCTCGATCAGCCCGCGCCTTGACGCCGCGGATAAGGTTCTCGACGGTCTCGAGGGAGCCCCCGTGGCGCAAGAACAGATCGACGAGGCATGGGAACCGCCCGTCGTCGTCCACCGTCTTCCAAGTACCGTCCTTACTCCCCGACGTCCCGATCTCGTCCTCCTCAGATGGAAAACGGTCCTCCCACGCCTGACGCTCCTAGAGGAACCCTGGGGCGATCCCGTCCATGCCGTAGATCGTCCTCTTGATCTCAGACTCAGGGTCAGTGGGGGTGCGCATCATGCAGGCAAGTGCCACGACGCCATCCGCTCGCCCCGGCTCTACCCGGATCGCGGCGGGCGCCTCCGGAAGGAGCCACGCTGGGGTCGGAGGGCCGTACACCGGCAAATCTTCTTCCTGCTCACCTGGCTCTTGCGGTGCCGGTGGCACTGGTTGGGGCAGACCTTGAGGCGGAAGCTCGAGCTGTCCTTCTTCTTGGCCCCCCTGATGCTGCTGCTGTTGCTGCTGCTGCTCCTACGGCTGCCGCGTTGCCTCGCGCCCCCGCTCCTCCTCCTCCTCCTCTTTCTTCTTCTGCTCCTCGAGGGCGTGAAGGCCAGCGGGCCAGGAAGTCCGCCCTGCGAGAATGGAGGTCGACGCATCCTCCTCCATAGGGCGGGCATCCCTAGACGCCTCATTTCCGCCAGACGTGTCGCTGATGGTGATGGGGTCCGCCTCGGTCCCCAATCGAGGAGGCTCGGGGGCTCCTTCTTGCCCCTGAGTTTGAGCCACCAAGTCACGCGTCGACGGCAACGGGGTAGGCTCGGGACGAGGCGGGGCGCTCTCAGCGTCGGCCGGAGGTTGAGAGTCGGAGGAGCCTGCAAAACAAAGAATAAAGGCCGGTTACTATAATAATCAACACAAGAGTGTCACAAGGCCAGAAGTAAGCTGCAAACCTGGCTCTTTGGAGACTGCTCCCGCTTTGAGCCATTTCGCCATCGAAGGCTGGGCCTGCTCGAGAGTCCGCTTTAGCCTGAGAAAGGAAAAGGGATGAGCGTAAAAAAGATTGGCATATGAGAAAATACAGAGGACTAGGAAAACAAAAGTCACAACGTCGAAAAGCTTACCCCACGGGAAGAACAGCTCGCCTGCCGGAGCCCCGACCGGTGGGCCTCGAGCCACCCCGTGTCAAGATCCCAGACCCCTCGAGGGCAGGCGTTAGCCTTGGCCTAGCAAATTCCGCTTAGGGGGCACCGGGACTGGCGCTCCTGCGGCCAGTGTCTCCTTTCTCGAGGCCGCGGCACGACCGCGAGTCAGTGGCCCCGTCGCCTGGGGCCTAGCGTGGCCACCCGTCTTGGGCGCGGGGCGACCCGACCAGTCACAGGCACCGGGGGGGTGTCGGCACGAGGGCGGTGAGATCCGCCTGGTCCCTCCTTTGGTATTTCCATCTGCGGGGGGTCGACATCGTCTCGAGGCGGACCCTCGAGGATGCGGTCGAGGCGAGACGCCATCCCCTCGGAGTCATCGCTGTCCTCGTTATCATCACCATCATCGTCGCTGGGGGACTCTTCCTCAGGCTCCCCCCTCTGCCTGGATTTAGACCGACGCGCCTCTAATGCTTGGCGGTCGAGGTTTTTCTTTTTCTCCCCTTTCTTCTGGGAGTCCTTGGCGGACTTTGACTTCTCGGCGGACCGGCGCCGCGCGTCGCGATCGACCTCGTCCTCCTTTACTGGGAGCCTCGAGGACCGGACGTCAATCCGTCCCTGCCAGAACAAAGGTGGATTTAGAAAAAAGGGAAGAAAAGAAACCCAGAATCGAGGCTGCGCATGAGAAGAAAGCATACCAGATCGATCGAGCCCGCATCTGCCCTCATGGGGAAGCCGTTAACATGCTTCGGCTTGAAGTCACCAGCAATGGCGGCCCTAACCCGGGCCGCGACTTCGTCATTCATCGGAGCCTCGCCTGACATCCGGCATGCCTCGAGGTCCCGAGATGAGGCGCCGAGAGCCATCTCGTCCATCCTCAGCGGTTGAGACATCAACGGGAGAACTCGCCGGTGATGGACGGCCGAGAGGACGATGGCGGCGGTCAAGCCCTCCGAGCGCAATTTCTTTATGACGTCGAGGAGGGGGTCGAGCCGAGATTGATGAACCTGGACGACGCCGTACGTCCAATTCTCCGGACGCTCCGTCATCAGACGCCCGGTATAGGCGGGTAGGAGGTCATCGTCGTTCCTTAAGTAGAACCACTGGGAATCCCAGTCGGCGTGGTTGGTCGACAGTCCCACTGGGATGTACTCGCGCGGCCTCTCCGTCTTCCCGGTCTTCAACACGAGGTTGAGGCAACCCGCCCGAACAGGCTTCCTCACGCCGGTGGTCCCAGTGGAGGCGTTGAAGAGCTCGCCCCTGTAGAGGTGGAGCCACAGCTCCTAGTGGGGCATCATCCCCAAATAGCCTTCACACACCGCGGCGAAGACCGCCGCAATGGTGATGGCGTTTGGGGAGAAGTGCTGGAGCTCCACCCCGTAGTGGTGGCAGAGCGCCCGCATGAAGCGGCTCGGGGGAGCGCCCAGCCCGTGGCGGTGGAACTTGGCGAACGAAACCACATAGCCCTTGGGCGGCCTTGGCTCCCTGTGGTCTGCCGCCGGCGCGATCCACTCCGGTGACGACAGCGAGGTGCGGCGGCGCAGGAGTCCTTCCCTCTCAAGCTATTGCAGCCGGCGCTCCATCATCGACGACGGGCGCCAGTCGTCGGCGGCAACGAGTCTCATAGGTATCTTGATGGGAAGGACGGTGGATCTGCTACCGCTCGAGGGGATGCACACGTGCGTGAGGCAGCGAGAGAACTAAGCCAACGAAGGGAGCTACGGCGAGAATGAAGGCGTGACGCGGAAGGGAGAACGGTGGCGACGCCAAGGCACATTTATAAGCAGTAATCCACCAACGGGCAGATCCGATAAATGAGGTAACTCCCCCCGTAAATGCGCCGTCTAACGGTCCTTTCCCTCCTCACAGATGGGACGCTCCAAATTCCACGCCGCCACAGTGTCGCAACGTCGCCCACCTGAAAAGGCGCGCCCAACGGGCAAAAAGGCGAACCGCCACGGTCTCTTCCTTCCCTTGTAAGCCAAGGGGCGTACCCGTGAAAGCCTCGATGGGTCGCAGGCTGGCCCACCGAAAGGGTTCGACAGCCGAACTCGAGCAACAGAGTCAGGGATCCCCAGCGAGCGATCGAAGATCGAGGCCCGCCTTGAAGACTTGCTGGGGATGTCCAAGGTAAGGTCGAGATAGTCGAGAGGAATCCCCCCGACGGGAGGCATCGAGCCGCCGGACTCTATCGAATGAGACCGGTATCCCCGACCACGTCGACCCTGCTTTATGAGAACGCCTTCGGGCTACAGCTGACCCCCTCGAAAGAGGCACAGGTTCTCACTTGGACTACCCGCTAGGAACTGAATTTGGGGTAGAAGACGCTCGCTCTATCGAGAGTACGTCGAAACCTCTGCGCGAAACGAGCCAATTAGAACCGTCCACCACAGGTGTCGATAGCGTTTCTACAAATTAGGCAATACAACCCTCATAGGAGTTAAAAAACTCCTCCAAGGGCTCAGGGGCTACCCCCGCGGGGTCGCTCGCGCGCCCCCACGGAAACTCGACCTAGGAATACAGCCTCCACTCGAGCGCCAGCGCTCAAATGGAGACTCGGGGGCTACTGTCGAGGGTATCAGTAAGGGGTACCCTCACCGATGCATATAACGAGATTGCCCGCACAAAGGTCGAGGCCCCCAACTCGACGCTCTGGTCATACACATACGATCGACGACGACCACAGCCTCGAAGACGGAAAAGGCGTCGAGCGAACCACTCAGGGGTCGAGTGCTGACTACCGTCAAATACGGAAATAGGCTCGAGCGAATCAGGAGGCGTCGAGCGTAAGGACACTGTCCGCCGCCTGACGCACGCACGAGAGCCGGGGCATTAAATGCACCTGCCGCTTTCCCACCTAACACGCTGGTCACGGGAAGCGTGATAGGGAACAGGCACCCGTCCCGTCGTTCTTTTTGCAGCCTTCCCCACCAAACGACCCAGGGCATGTCAGGACGCGGGAAACAGGGATGGAACGTCTAATCAGGACCCCCCTCGAGGCAACCAAGGTCAGCGCTCCGGGTATCAGGGCATTGCACGGCATCTGACCCTCGACCAGACACGTTCCCTTCTTGAGGACGGTTAGGGCGTCGACTGGCAACGCCGCAACCATTCCGCTGGATTTGCCGCCATATCGTACAGGCGTGCGACCGGTGAACTAGCCCAAGACGGCGCGTGGAGCGGGATACAGGGGCACGCGTAATCATCATCAGGCTATCAAGACGGGACGGCTTGAGGCCATGCCGGTACGGAGACCTTGAGTAGGTCAGCGCACCATGCTCCTATCGACCCCTACTCTGACACCTATACATGTACCCTGGGTCTCACCTTGGTGCTATAAAAGGAAGGACCCGGGAATAGATAGACAAGAGAGAACACTACGCTGATACGCAGTAGAACTTCCACACTTCATACCACGCTTGTATTCGCCCCTGTACAAGCACTTCGGTGCAAGATAATACAAACTTCCCTCCCCCGCTGGACGTAGGGCCTTCTCTTGCCCGAACCAGGATAAATCTCAGTGTCTTCTTGCATCACCATCTGGGAAAGGGAGCACGCACACAAATTTACTCGTTGGTGTGACCCCCCGTGGGGAAAACACCGACAGAGAGCTTCGCCAGCGCTTTGCGCCCTCGCCTCTGCGTCTCGCTTCGCCTCCGAGCGCCTCCAAGTCCACCTCGAGCTCCTCCATCTTCTCCACCCATCAGTTGGACGAGATCTCCCCGAGGTGAGCGGCATTTCGCAAGTTCTCCGTCGTCGGGTTCGCGTCCGTCGCGACACCGATTCCGGTGAACCTCACCGCTGCTCCATCCTTGCTTCCTTTCCTTGCTTTGGGTAGCGTTAGGTTCTGCTTAGGTCTTGGCGTCGGTCCACACCACGCCATTACGGTTGTTACCTCACCGTCGCGTGGGAACACGGCCGCTGCACCGCCGTGCTCACCGCCGATGAGCACCTCGCACGTGAGCAGGTTCACCGAAGCCGTTAGGGTTAGGCGCTCCTACCTCGAAAGCTCCGCGCTGACTCACCGATGCTGTAGCCACCCTTCCCCGACGCTTTACCGGTCGGAGATGGCCGGCGTAAGCCGGGGTAGCTCCGCCGTGCCGCCATGGCCGACGGTGACCCCGCTCCGTAGCCGAAACCCTAGCACCACCTACCTCCTTCGATGCGGAATCCCTCCAGGAGCACGATGGTGCCCTTGGATCCGCCGGAGAAGCTCACCATCGGAGAGCATTTGCCGGCGAAGGAGTCCTCTGTTCTCGGTGTCACTGACGCGCGGGTCCCGTCTGCCAGTGACTCAACGGTCACCCTCTTCCTTTTATTCAAATCTGGATTTTTGGCTTTCTTGCAAAAATCATATCTCTAGTTCTGGTGATCCAAAAATGATGAAACTAATTTGGTGGTATTCCTTGAGATGGCTAGTTTTTAATAAAAATATAAAATGAACCATGTTTTCTGGGAAAAATATTTATTAAGAATTAATCTTGTTATTCATGAGTAAATTCATATCTCTTGTTATACTGCTTATTTTGCTCTAAAAAGTTTATGGTACTCTCTTTGTGATATTAGAATGCTATGGTAAATATTTCATAATTTTTGGAGCAGTGCAGCTTTGTTATGTAATTTATGTTTGAGATTTAGCTTGTTTCCTTGAGTAAATCATATAAAATAATTGGTGCCTATGCCGGTGCTCTACTTGGGTAGAAAACTTGTTTATGGCATTCATAGCATGTAAATAATCTGAAATCTGCTGTTTGACACAATATAAGTCATGATTCCCAATTTATGAAATAAACACCTTGTCACATGTTAAATGCATATCTTTAATTTGGTATGTGCAATTGCTCTGAAATTTTTATGGTGATGCTTTGATGCTACACTTGTGCTTCTGTAATTTTTGTATGTTTTTCTGAGCACTTTGACTAGTATCTTGTAATTATGCTCCTCTCTAGAATTCATTAATAAATGCCTTGTTAAGTAAATGTTTGAGGGTGATCATCTGATGTTCTGGTAACCTTGTGATATGCTTGTGCTCATAAGCCATGTGGTTGGCATGGTTTATGTTTTGGTTATGTCATCAAATAATTATTTAAAGGGTTAAAGGCTATGCTGGACAGCAAGGGAGTAATTTAACTTTTGCTTGATGATAACTTGGTTTTCTGGGAAACTTGTCTAAATCAAAGTTGTTGTAAACTTATTGAGCTAGCTGTGGTTTAAATTTGGGGTCATTTGGCCTAGTAGTTTAAAAGTTATAGCTGTTCCAAGTTGGGTTCCAGAAATAGGTGTTCTCTGTTTTTCTGGTACAGAACCTGGGACTTTGGTTAAATGACCTGTTTAATGTATGAATCTTGCTGTGATATTCAAAGATGATTTGTAGACAATTTTATAAGCTTTCAAGAATGTCCTCACTTATGTTTGTGGGATCTGCCTAGCACTAGTTATTATCTGTTTACTAAGCTAATTCTGTTATATGTTGCTTGCTGTTATAGTCTATCATGATAGGTTTTTGGGGCTAAGTTAACTTGTTAACTTGTGTGAACTTGTTATAACTGTGTTACTCCGTAAATGAGTGTCCAGTGAGTCCATTATGTTATCAAGCATTCATCTTTTAGCATATACATCTTCTTATTCATCGAGCATGCAATAGGTGCATCGGACGCGACAGCCTCCTTCGAGCTGCAAGTAAACCCCGAAGGCCCGGAAGGCAACCAGAAGGTGGAGGTCCAGCAAGTCGGACTTGAGGAGCCCGAAGAAGAGATTGAGTGCCCAAACCATGAGCCAGCCTCGTTCGTGAAAGGCAAGGCCCGGAGCATTCTAAGCCTCCCTTTAATTTCGAAAGTTTATTTAATATGTTATATCTATTGCTGCATTAAGTATAGGAGTTGTGATGAAACCTTTGCTGCGCTTTATTCTATCCTTGTCCAGATAATGTACCCTACCTTGGTTGTAGAGTTAGGATCGATTAGCAGCTTAGTCATGCTTAATCGGTAGAAGTCGGGTGATTTCCTGTCACCTACGCGATATAGGGTTGTGTCGGATCGCGATGGTCTATATGTGCTATCGTGGATGGAACCTGATTAATTTGACTTAAGCCGGACGGAGTTTTGCAAGGTTGTAGTAACTCCGTCTGTGGCAGCTAAGGACTGATCGTTGTACGTCCTCTTGTCATGTTGAACGCATGCCTAACACTTAGTTGGCCGGATAACTCGTTCCAACCGTGAAGCCGAGTAGTATGACTCAGGCCGGAAGACCGGCAAGTATAAAGTGCGCACTACCGGAGGAAGTGCGGTGTGCGGGGGACCATTGGCGTAAGCCCAAAGGCAGGTGAGTTAAAATTCCTGACCTCCCTAGCAGAGTGGTAGCCCTGGGAGTGCGGCGCTGATCGGAGCCGCGATTCCTAAGTCGTACCAAAGGTGACCCGTTGGCTCTCCGACGGGGGATGCTTGGGTGAGTGCTAGGAATACACCTCCAGCTGGATAGGAATTCGATTCGAATCGCCGTCTCTCCCGGTTAGTGAGAACTTGACAGAGCAGCGGCAAACGTAGTATTCACTAATGAACTTGGTTCACGATAATGATGATAGCAAAGAAGAACTTATGATGAATTTGATATGGTTATTATTGTTTGTAATAATCAAGTGATGTGTTGTAGTACAGGTGCTAATCTAGTGGTAGGCTGATAATGAATAAACATGATGCTTTCACCATAAGTTAGTTTTAATGCAAGCTTTTGGCAAATGTTGAGTCAACCAGCTCTAAGTGATATTGGCCTTGCATGATCCTTGGTGTCTTTTATGTTTTACTAGACGGGTAAGTCTAGCTGAGTACATTCTTGTACTCAGGGTTTATTCCCACCTGTTGCAGATGACATATTTTATGACGGTTTCTGCAAGACCTGTCTCCATCCCGCTGGGGATGAGGACTAACCGTTGGGCACGGTTCTCTAACAACCTCGTACCTGATGCTTTTGGAAGGATGATGTAGACTCTGGCAGTAACTCGAACTTATGAACTGAACTTTGGAAAGTGTGTGTGTAACTATTTTGCTTCCGCTACTTCAAACAAGTGTTGTAATAACTTCATACTCCGATGTGGTGCCGCTTCGACGGTAATGAATGACTTTGTAACAGTCGCTGTGTTGTGCTGAATTATTACGATCTTGGTTTGTTGCGAGTTGGTTTGAAGTCCTTCGTGATTTCAATTGACTACCGGGATTATATGGGCTCAAGTTTGGAAACTTGATTGTTTGGCGATCGTTTCTACACTTCAACTCTTATAATTTGGTCGGTTCTGTGACAGCTGGCATCGGAGCAAGTTCAGCATTATAAATGCAGCGTTTGTGTATTTAAAAAAACAAAAGAGTTTTTAAATAAAATGGTGTAAATCAATATTTAAGTTATGCCAGTGGTCGAGTCCTCCATGCCCACATAAGGACTATAGGTGGCTATGTAAGTACTGACTTGGGGGGTTTTTATTTATGCATCTCCGGCAGTACTCAGGTATGGATGTGTGATGACCGCACTATGCTACCCTGTGGTCTAATGGTGGAGGTAGCCTTCATATGTGAATTAGCCACGTATGTCGCTAGATTTAAATTATGCAACGTCGCACCTACGCTCTGGTAAGTGTGAGCTGTGAGAGCATGATCGTCCAAACGGCGGTCTAGGGGAGTGTTCGCGGTGGTTTTCTGGAGTGGTTACATGTCAAAACCATGGAACCGCGAAAGAAACTTAATTGGGGAGCATTTAATTTCTTGGGTAGCTGTGGTGTCATTGTTTGTGCATGTTGGGCATGTCCAAGCAATGTGCACTTAGTTTACTGCTTTCTTGAGTGATATATTGGGAACTGTTGGGCTGAAATGAAGTTTTCTGTAGGTACTCTAACAGCGCACGTGTAAATCGATAGTTATCGTATCGAGAGACGAATGTATGCCACCGTATATCCGTTAGAATGTTAATTTTCTAAGTTTGTGAGGACGTACGGTTCGTGCATGCATCATATCGCATTCATACATACATTCTGTCTACTCCTTCCCTTACAATGTCGTCCCTTTTAATTAAATAAATATTGCTTAAACTAATCCTCTTTCACCCATGGTATTCCTATTCCTTTCCACAGATGGACGCACCCGCTTCACCCCGTCCCAGTGACACTTTCTTGAGCGAGTTTGGCACTCCTACCCTGCTCTGGAGAGTGTTACAGACTGTCAGGTATACTGAGCCACCTCAGTATTCTTGGTGGGAGTTGGAGAGCACAGGAGGGATACAGTGGTTTGCTGTGCAGGGAGTTGTCCCTCCACATGGGTACAAGCCTGCATGGATAGGCTGGACTTGTAGCTCGGATGGGCAGACTCCTTGGGAGGCAGCTCAGGTTGCAGCCCAGACTATCCTGCTCGATATCGTCAGAGGTGTGGTGATGAGCTGACAGGAGGACCAGCGTCCTCCATTCCCCGTGCTGACCCAGCAGCAGCGGAGTGGAAACAGGCTGATGGTTGTGCTTTGGTTCGAGGCAGAGGAGAGAGAGCTGAGAGTTCTAGTCCTGCTATGAGTGCTATGATGGCTGTGCTCAAGCTGATCAGTCAGCGAGAGGACACCTATGCACAGGTGATGGTGGCTGTTCGCCAGGCTCAGGAGATGCAGCGGAAGGCTGAAAAGTGTGCTCGCAAGTTTCACAAGCAAGCTAGACTCCTGGAGCTAGCTCAGAAGGACCGCAATGACTGGGAAGACATTGCGGAATACCGTAGGCAGCAGTGGGTGAAGGCCATTAGGGAGAGGGATCATAAGCAGGATCAGATGGCTCAGTTAGCTAGACAGAGGGAGACCATACAGGAGCGCTTGGTGCAGATCACTCGCGAGAGGGACACTGCACTCCGCGTGTCGGAGAACAGGCGCCGGGCATGGGAGATGCACCGAGTTCAGTCGCTTGAGCGGGAGAACTATCTGCAGGATCAGATTGAGGCTGGTCTTGTGGAGATTCACCGTCTCAGCAACCTGCTACACCCTATTCCTCGCCCTATACCTGTGTATCCAGAGGTGGGACCTCAGGTGATTGTGGCCGATGATGATGGTATGGAGGTCGATGGACCAGCAGTGGCTGCACCACCCCTGCACAAGGATGTGGAGGACGAGGAGCTTGAGCCGGTTAGTGACGAGGATGGAGAGGCGATCTTCGACGCTGACTCGGACGACGAGCCTGGAGTGTAGGGAGTAGTGGGTAGTGTTATGTGATGATCTTTTGTAGTATGCCAGTTAGCCATGGTGCTTTTGTACCCCTGTTGTAATCCGGAACTTTGACCTTGACTCATGGCATGTACTGTGATGGTGTAATAACTTTGTGGACCCAATGTGTAATCTTGACACGTTCGTTATGTTATGACGATGTTTTCCGTTATGGTGCATATTGCGGATGTCTCTGTCATGTGTTGGATTGGTGATGTTGTTTTGTGGAATTGAATTATAGTGCCTTTTCTGTAAAGCTATTCCCTCGAATACTTTCAGGCATAAGTATAAGTTCTTCTACGGCAAATCTTGTCATCATCAATACTCACTGACTGTGTCTTTACAGATGTCTCGTGGCACCCGAGGTGCGGAACAGCGTGCAAACATGAATCCACCCCCTCCTCCTCCACCACCAAATCCGGCTGAGTTAATGCAAATGATGGTGAAAAATCAGAGGATGCTCACTGAGACCATCAATCGGATGGCAAATCAGGGTGGTCGTATTGTGCAAGCCGGGCCAGCACCTAACCAATATAGCATCTTCAAGGATTTCCTAGATACTAAGCCCCCACCCTTCAGAGAGGCGGAAGAACCCCTTCAGGCTGAGGAATGGCTGAACACCGTGCAACAAAAGTTCCGCTTGCTTCGGCTAACCGAAGGATTGAAGGCGGAGTACGCAGCCCATCAACTGCAAGGCCCAGTAGGCATCTGGTGGAATCAGTATCGTGAAGCTCTTCCCGCTGACACGGTGCTTGATTGGAATCTTTTCCGTGATGCTTTTAAAGGGCATTTCATTCCTCCTGGGATCATGGAGATGAAGCATACCGAGTTTATGCAGTTGACTCAGGGCAACAAAACTATGAAGGAGTATTTGCATGCTTTCAATCATTTGTCTAGGTATGCTCCTGAGTTTGTGAATACTGAGGCAAAGAAGATTGCTAGTTTCAAGCGGGGTTTGGGCCCCAAGTTGCTGAAGACTATGGGTTGCACCAAGTGTGCAACTTTGAATGAGTTTGTCAGTGATGCTCTGACCCAAGAGAACTATAACACTGTGTACTCGGCAACCAAGACTCGCAAGAGGGCTTTTGAGGCCGGGGCAGGGTCATCTCAGTCCAAGGCTCCAGTGGCGGCTAGGCCACCGATCCGTGCTCCAACGCCTAACCAACGGTACCGCCCGCCTGCGAAGAAGAATCAGGCCAAGACAGGTTTCCGCAAGGGGTACTCTATTGCTCTTCCTAGGGGCAACACGGGTCCCAGTTATGCCAAAAATCCACCTGCCAACCGTCTGTGCTGGAACTGTAATCAGACCGGGCATTGGCAGAGCAACTGACCTTACCCGCCAAAGAAGGGCAACCAAGGGAACGTCTGTCAGGGGCGTGTTCACTACACAACTATGGAAGCAATCCCTGCTGGTGAGGTAGTCACGGCTGGTAAGTTTCTGGTTAACCAACGTGATGCACTTGTGCTTTTTGATTCAGGAGCATCGCATTCCTTTGTGAGTTCCGAATTTGCGTTTAAGCATAATATCAAGGCAATTACACTTGATAAGGGCAGTTATTGTATTAGTGCTGTGGGAAATGATATTTCCACCAATCAAGTGGTTTTGGGGGCAACTCTGGAAATAGGAGGCCGTCAGTTTCTTGCTGATTTGGTTGTTCTATCCGGTGTGGGTATAGATGTAATTTTGGGGATGAAGTGGATGAGTGGCAATGGAGTTCTTATCGACACCACCACTCGTGTAGTGATGTTGAAAGACCCGAATACCAAGGAGGCATTTCTAGTGCAACTCCCTCATGATATTCAAATCCGTAGCACTGTGAATGCAATTACATCTAAGGCTATTCAGGACATTCCGGTGGTGTGTGAGTTTTCGGATGTATTTCCTGATGATTTACCCGGGCTTCCTCCGGATCGGGATGTGGGGTTCAAAATTGAGTTGATTCCCGGTACCGCTCCTATCTCTAGAAGACCTTATAGAATGCCACCCAATGAATTAGCTGAGCTTAAGACCCAACTAAATGAGTTGTTGAAGAAGGGTCTTATCCGTCCTAGTTCTTCTCCTTGGGGTTGTCCGGCTATCTTTGTGAAGAAGAAGGATCAATCGTTGCGCATGTGTGTGGACTATCGTCCCTTAAATGCGGTAACCATCAAGAACAAATACCCTCTTCCCCGCATTGATATCTTGTTTGATCAGTTGTCTAAAGCTAAGGTATTCTCCAAGATTGATTTGCGATCTGGGTATCATCAGATCAAGATCCGTCCTGAAGATGTGCCTAAGACAGCTTTCTCGACGAGGTATGGGTTGTATGAGTATCTCGTCATGTCCTTCGGTCTTACGAATGCACTTGCTCACTTCATATATCTCATGAATTCGGTGTTCATGCCCGAATTGGACAAGTTTTGGTGGTCTTCATTGATGATATCTTGGTATATTCCTGCAATGAAGAGGAGCATGTAGAGCATCTGCGTATAGTGTTGTCGCGTTTGCGTGAACATCAGCTTTATGCCAAGTTTAGCAAATGCAAGTTTTGGCTGAAGAAAGTACCTTTCTTGGGCCATGTCTTATCTGAAGAAGGCATATCGGTGGATCCAGCCAAGGTGCAAGAAGTGCTGGATTGGAAAGTTCCAACATCGGTACACGAGGTTCGGAGTTTTCTGGGTTTGGCTGGATATTATCGTCAATTCATTCCCGAATTCTCAAAAATATCCAAGCCTATGACTCGTCTACTCCAGAAAGATGAGAAGTTTGTGTGGACGCCTGAATGTGAAGAGGCATTCCACAAGTTGAGGACTTTGTTGACATCAGCTCCTGTCCTAGCTCAACTCGATATTGAGAAGCCTTTCGATGTCTTCTGTGACGCGTCGGGTATTGGTTTAGGCTGCGTGTTGATGCAAGAAGGTCACGTTATCGCTTATGCCTCACGCCAACTTCGAAAGCATGAGGTTAATTACCCTACTCATGACTTAGAATTGGCAGCGGTTGTTCATGCTTTGAAAATCTGGAGGCATTATTTGCTGGGTAATCTGTGTAATATCTACACCGATCATAAGAGCCTCAAGTATATCTTCACTCAACCTGAACTAAACATGCGGCAGCGAAGGTGGCTTGAGTTGATTAAAGATTATAATCTACAAGTGCACTATCATCCGGGCAAGGCGAACGCAGTTGCGGATGCCTTGAGTCGAAAAGCGCACTGCCACTCACTCCAAGTGGAAGATCCGTTGTTGTCACATCTTATGCATCCACTTGTGCTCAACCAGATTTATCTAGAGAGTACTCTTCGCAATCGAGTTATAGAATTGCAGCAAACATATGTAGGCATCTATCATATAAAGATGAAAATGAAAGAAGAAGAAACCAAGCATTTCCGAGTTGATGAGAACGGAATTCTTTGGTTCAAGGATCGACTAGTGGTCCGACCGTGAGCTGCTAAATCAGATCTTGTCTGAAGCTCATTCATCTACATTGTCTGTCCATCCTGGTAGTAGCAAGATGTATCAGGATTTGAAACCTCTGTTTTGGTGGATAAAGATGAAAAAGGAGATTGCTGCTTTTGTCGCTCGTTGTGACAATTGTTGTCGTGTGAAGGCTATTCACATGAAAGCTGGTTTACTTCAACCCTTGCCAATTCCTGGTTGGAAATGGGAAGAAGTCAGCATGGATTTCATCGTGGGACTCCCAACTTCTGTTAAGGGTTACGACTCCATCTGGGTGATTGTAGATCGTTTGACCAAGGTTGCTCGATTTATTCCAGTTCAAACTGACTATCGTCCACATCAATATGCGGAGTTGTATTTCGAGCACATTGTTCGTCAATATGGTGTGCCTCGAACTATTGTATCAGATTGTGGACCATAGTTCACTGCTCGTTTCTAGGAATGTCTGCATGAGCAGATTGGTACTCATTTATTCCGTAGCTCTGCTTACCATCCCCAAACGGCTGGTCAAACTGAACGGGTTAACCAAATCCTAGAAGACATGTTGAGGGCATGTGCTCTCTCTTCAGAAGGGTCTTGGGTTAAGTGGTTGCCATTAGCTGAGTTCTCCTACAACAATAGTTATCAGGAGAGTATCGAGATGGCTCCATTTGAAGCCCTGTACGGTCGAAAGTGTCGAACCCTGTTGAATTGGGTAGAAGCCGGAGAGCGAAGGTATTATGGCATTGATTTCGTTAATGAAGCAGAGCAGAAAGTCCGTACCATCCAGCAACATCTGGAAGCTGCTCAAGCTCATCAGAAAAGTTATGCCGACAAAAGAAGGAAGCCGATTGAGTTTTCAGTTGGTGACCATGTGTATATCAAGGTGTCTCCGATGAAGGGTGTACAAAGGTTCGGAGTCAAGCGAAAGCTTGCACCTCGATATGTGGGACCTTATCGGATTCTCGAAAAGAAAGGGAATGTGGCGTACAAAGTTCAACTCCCAGTTGCGCTTCGAGCTATTTTCCCTGTCTTCCACGTATCACAATTAAAGAAGTGCCTTCGTGTACCGGAGGAACGAGTGGAAGTTCGAGATATCAAGTTGAAGTCAGACTTGGTGTATGAAGAAAAACCCGTAGTGGTTCTTGATCGCAAGGAACGGGAGACTCGTAATCGTGTGGTTAAGTTCTACAAGGTGTTGTGGAGTAACCACGGGGAGGAAGATGCCACTTGGGAGACGGAGGATTATTTAAAAGAAGTTTACAAAACCTTCTTCGAAAATCAGTAAGCTTTCAAATCTTGGGACGAGATTTTTGTGAGCGGGGAGGGCTGTAACACCCCAGTGTTATGGTTGCATAAATCATGTGCATAGCATGAGCATCATCATCTATTCAAAGCATATCATGATCATCATCTATCTTGAGCCATGTCATTTTATGCAAATATGTGATCTAAATTGCTTAAATAGGCTTTCTATGCTTATGTTTGAGTGAACCATGCTTGTGTTTGTGCTCTATGCCTTGGAAATTAGTTTATCTATGCTTAACTTAACCTTTGGAACAATGTTCATGTTGATCACTTCTCCAAAATAATCACTTAAGTCATACTTATACAAATAGGCCCTAGAAACCTCTTTTGCTTAGGCTTTTAAAAAGTGTTTCATAAAATGTTTGCATGTCAAAACTTTCTACAGAAAAGTTGTAGAAAATTTTATAAGGAACAAAAGTTGTTTTATGGCCATCTCATGAAAATGATCACAAATAGCTCAAAATTGACCGACAAGGCAGATTTGGGGCTGTTTCCAACACTTAGGAAATTTTCTAAGTCCTGGAACAAAACCAATTTGCTTGATCGGTATTGAAAACTCTATATCTCTCAATCCAGGCCGATCTGGCTTTTGCTCTAGTTGACAAAGTTGTAGAACTCGATTGGAACTCCAACTTTGTCAACTGCATCATTTCCTAACTCGCTCTGGTTTGGAAGTTATTCATCGTTGAAATCGCTCTGTCAGACCGTCGTCGTTTTCTCTGAATCGAAGCCTGGCTCGCCGTCGTGGTTGGCCAGAGCGCCACCTGTCCGCCAGATGGTGCCCGTACGCCGGCGATGGCCCCGCTCGTCAGGTCGACGGCGTTGGCATGGACGCCACGGCGCCCCGCACTCACTCAGAGCTTCGCCAGCGCTTTGCGCCCTCGCCTCTGCGTCTCACTTCGCCTCCGAGCGCCTCCAAGTCCGCCTCGAGCTCCTCCATCTTCTCCACCCATCAGTTGGACGAGATCTCCCCGAGGTGAGCGGCATTTCGCAAGTTCTCCGTCGTCGGGTTTGCGGCCGTCGTGACACCGATTCCGGCGAGCCTCGCCGCTGCTCCATCCTTGCTTCCTTTCCTTGCTTTGGGTAGCGTTAGGTTCTGCTTAGGTCTTGGCGTCGGTCCACACCACGCCATTACGGCTGTAACCTCACCGTCGCGCGGGAACACGGCCGCTGCACCGCCGTGCTCACCGCCGACGAGCACCTCGTACGTGAGCAGGTTCACCGGAGCCGTTAGGGTTAGGCGCTCCTACCTCAAAAGCTCCGTGCTGACTCACTGATGCTGTAGCCACCCTTCCCCGACGCTCTACCGGTCGGAGATGGCCGGTGTAAGCCGGGGTAGCTCCGCCGTGCCGCCATGGCCGACGGCGACCCCGCTACGTAGCCGAAACCGTAGCACCACCTACCTCCTTCGATGCGGAATCCCTCCTGGAGCACGATGGTGCCCTTGGATCCGCCGGAGAAGCTCACCGTCGGCGAGCATTTGCCGGCGAAGGAGTCCTCTGTTCTCGGTGTCACTGACGCGCGGGTCCCGTCTGCCAGTGACTCAACGGTCACCCCCTTCCTTTTATTCAAATCTGGATTTTTGGCTTTCTTGCAAAAATCATATCTCTAGTTATGGTGATCCAAAAATGGTGAAACCAATTTTGTGGTATTCCTTGAGATGGCTAGTTTTTAATAAAAATATAAAATGAACCATGTTTTCTGGGAAAAATATTTATTAAGAATTAATCTTGTTATTCATGAGTAAATTCATATCTCTTGTTATACTGCTTAGTTTGCTCTGAAAATTTTATGGTAGTCTCTGTGTGATATTAGAATGCTATGGTAAATATTTCATAATTTTTGGAGCACTGCAGCATTGTTATGTAATTTATGTTTGAGATTTGGCTTGTTTCTTTGAGTAAATCATATAAAATAATTGGTGCCTATGCTGGTGCTCTACTTGGGTAGTAAACTTGTTTATGGCATTCATAGCATGTAAATAATCTGAAATCTGCTGTTTGACACAATATAAGTCATGATTCCCAATTTATGAAATAAACACCTTGTCACATGTTAAATGCATATCTTTAATTTGGTATGTGCAATTGCTCTGAAATTTTTATGGTGATGCTTTGATGCTACACTTGTGCTTCTGTAATTTTTGTAGGTGTTTCTAAGCACTTTGACTAGTATCTTGTAATTATGCTCCTCTCTAGAATTAATTAATAAATGCCTTGTTAAGTAAATGTTTGAGGGTGATCATCTGATGTTCTGGTAACCTTGTGATATGCTTGTGCTCATAAGCCATGTGGTTGGCATGGTTTATGTTTTGGTTATGTCATCAAATAATTATTTAAAGGGTTAAAGGCTGTGCTGGACAGCAAGGGAGTAATTTAACTTTTGCTTGATGATAACTTGGTTTTCTGGGAAACTTGTCTAAATAAAAGTTGTTGTAAACTTATTGATCTAGCTGTGGTTTAAATTTGGGGTCATTTGGCCTAGTAGTTTAAAAGTTATAGCTGTTCCAAGTTGGGTTCCAGAAATAGGTGTTCTCTGTTTTTCTGGGACAGAACCTGGGACTTTGGTTAAATGACCTGTTTAATGTATGAATCTTGCTGTGATATTCAAAGATGATTTGTAGACAATTTTATAAGCTTTCCAGAATGTCCTCACTTATGTTTGTGGGATCTGCCTAGCACTAGTTATTATCTGTTTACTAAGCTAATTCTGTTATATGTTGCTTGCTGTTATAGTCTATCATGATAGGTTTTTGGGGCTAACTTAACTTGTTAACTTGTGTGAACTTGTTATAACTGCGTTACTCTGTAAATGAGTGTCCAGTGAGTCCATTATGTTATCAAGCATTCATCTTCTATCATATACATCTTTTTATTCATCGAGCATGCAATAGGTGCATCGGACGCGACAGCCTCCTTCGAGCTGCAAGTGAACCCTGAAGGCCCGGAAGGCAACCAGGAGGTGGAGGTCCAGCAAGTCGGACTCGAGGAGCCCGAAGAAGAGATTGAGTGCCCAAACCATGAGCCAGCCTCGTTCGTGAAAGGCAAGCCCCGGAGCATTCTAAGCCTCCCTTTAATTTCGAAAGTTTATTTAATATGTTATATCTATTGCTGCATTAAGTATAGGAGTTGTGATGAAACCTTTGCTGCACTTTATTCTATCCTTGTCCAGATAATGTACCCTACCTTGGTTCTAGAGTTAGGATCGATTAGCAGCTTAGTCATGCTTAATCGGTAGAAGTCGGGTGATTTCCTGTCACCTGCGCGATATAGGGTTGTGTCGGATCGCGATGGTCTATATGTGCTATCGTGGATGGAACCTGATTAATTTGACTTAAGCCGGACGGAGTTTTGCAAGGTTGTAGTAACTCCGTCTGTGGCAGCTAAGGACTGATCGTTGTATGTCCTCTTGTCATGTGGAACGCATGCCTAACACTTAGTTGGCCGGATAACTCGTTCCGACCGCGAAGCCGAGTAGTATGACTCAGGCCGGAAGACCGGCAAGTATAAAGTGCGCACTACCGGAGGAAGTGCGGTGTGCGGGGGACCATTGGCGTAAGCCCAAAGGCAGGTGAGTTAAAATTCCTGACCTCCCTGGCAGAGTGGTAGCCCTGGGAGTGCGGCGCTGATCGGAGCCGCGATTCCTGAGTCGTACCAAAGGTGACCCGTTGGCTCTCCGACGGGGGATGCTTGGGTGAGTGCTAGAAATACACCTCCAGCTGGATAGGAATTCGATTCGAATCGCCGTCTCTCCCGGTTAGTGAGAACTTGATAGAGCAGCGGCAAACGTAGCATTCACTAATGAACTTGGTTCATGATAATGATGATAGCAAAGAAGAACATATGATGAATTTGATATGGTTATTATTGTTTGTAATAATCAAGTGATGTGTTGTAGTACAGGTGCTAATCTAGTGGTAGGCTGATAATGAATAAACATGATACTTTCACCATAAGTTAGTTTTAATGCAAGCTTTTGCCAAATGTTGAGTCAACCAGCTCTAAGTGATACTGGCCTTGCATGATCCTTGGTGTCTTTTATGTTTTACTAGACGGGTAAGTCTAGCTGAGTACATTCTCGTACTCAGGGTTTATTCCCACCTGTTGCAGATGACATCTTTTATGATGGTTTCTGCAAGACCTGTCTCCATCCCGCTGGGGATGAGGACTAACCGTTGGGCACGGTTCTCTAACAACCTCGTACCCGATGCTTTTGGAAGGATGATGTAGACTCTGGCAGTAACTCAAACTTATGAACTGAACTTTGGAAAGTGTGTGTGTAACTATTTTGCTTCTGCTACTTCAAACAAGTGTTGTAATAACTTCATACTCCGATGTGGTGCCGCTTCGACGGTAATGAATGACTTTGTAACAATCGCTGTGTTGTGCTGAATTATTACGATCTTGGTTTGTTGCGAGTTGGTTTGAAGTCCTTCGTGATTTCAATTGACTACCGGGATTATATGGGTTCAAGTTTGGAAACTTGATTGCTTGGCGATCGTTTCTACACTTGAACTCTTATAATTTGGTCGGTTCTGTGACAATAGACATACCCCTTTGAAGTAGAGAAACCATAGTTATCCTGTCTATTCTCCTACCATCGCCCATATACTAGATTGCTCTACTCTCTATTCCCATATTATCACCCATTGTTATCTTACCTTTAATATTGTTCTTATTCAATTCTACCATCTTTCCTATTTACACCTATCTATCTATCTAGGTTAAGTTAGAGCGAAGATTAGTTCTCCCATTTCCCTGTGGATACGATAAAACCTTTAACCGGGTAAAAGCTACAACGGTATCCGTTCGCTTGCGGATTTATCTGTGTGCGTATAAATACCATAGTACACTCTAGTGCCACGCTGGGTATGACAACCTAGTATTCAAGTGGTGTTAGCAAGTGTCAACAAGCTTTTTGGCGCCGTTGCCGGGGAAACAGTTGCTGAGTTGACTATGAACTAGCTTAATCATTTTTCTAAAAAATAAAAAATATACTTTTCCTTTTATCTTTTGCCTTATCTCTGCTATTCTTTCTTCTTATCTAATCCTTGATCTCTGGTCTATCATGAATTAAAACATGTCTATCTATGAATTTCATAGACCTACGGGCACACATCTCGAACCACCAAAATCTTCAAAGCCTATCATAGCATCTAGTTTTGAGATAGACCCCGAATACATAGAATTTGTTCAAAAACAACCTTTCTCAAGAGAAGGTGAGGAAAACCCATACACACACCTAAGAGAGTTTTATCGAGTCTGTGACCTCCTTCGCATAGAAGGCATGTCCGATGAGACCTTTAAATGGAAGCTCTTTCCGCTCTCTTTAACAGGAAAAGCTAGACATTGGTACAAACTCAAAGTAGGGAGTATTCATGGAGATTGGAAGCAGTTATATAATAGTTTTCTTTTTAAATATTTTCCAATCTCCAAAGTGGCGGAACTTCGGCGTGAGATTCTTTCTTTTAGACAAATGGAAGAAGAATCTCTTGGCAAATTATGGGACCGCTTTATTAACCTTACTCTCACTGGCCCAAAGCTTTCTATTCCAGAAGAAGTTCTTCTAATTCACTTTTTTGAGGGCCTTAGTAGGGAAAATATGCAAACCATGAGTACAGCCTCTAGAGGATCCTTCTATCACCTACTTGCTAGTGAAGCTAGGGATTTAATTGATTCATTGAGTGGAAAGTTTCCTAGCTTTTATATCCCTGAGAAAGAGAAAGAACCAGTTCCTAGATAAGAAGAAGAAGTTTCGATAGCCAGATCACAACCACTTCAATCCCAAACTTTAGCTATCGATCCTAAACCATCAATACCCCAAAATTCTCCAAGGGAGGAAGGAATTCCGACCTTAAATCTTTCAGATACTGATGGTTCAGACGTCTGGTTCCACAAGAGACTTTCAAGCAGGGATAATTCAAGTCCTTGCAATAATGGTTCTCTTAGAGAATGCCCTAGTTCCTGTTATGAAGAAGTCGAGGATGACATATCAAGTGAAGGAGAGCTAAACCATATAGAAGATTCTATCTGCTCCCCTTCCATGTTCACAAATTCTAAATCCATCCTTGACCTTAGAGACCCCTCTTATCCATCTCCTTTTAAGTCTCATGATGATCCTAACAATCCATCAAGACGATCAAACCATAGGAGTCATAAAAACCATGAGGATGACACGTCAAGTAATGTCATAGAAGGAGAGCTAAGCCATATAGAAAATTCTAACACCTCCCCTTTCATGATCACAAGTTCTAAATGGCTAGAATGTGTAGAATGGATGGATAAGGAAGAAGCCTTAATGGATTCTGACTTTGGCTCAATTTCAAATGGTGAGTTCTTGACTACCTTTGAAGATGAGATTCATCCAACTACAGAAGAGGACATAGGCGTGACCAATGCAAGAGAAACTCTGAACATTCAGATTAGAGACGAAGACAACACTAATGAGCATGGAATTTATTTCATAGCCACTTCGTTTACTCCATGCTCATATGCAACATCTTCCCAATCTATTGGTCTCTCCAACATCACCACATTTGACATCTCCAACCCCCTCTTCCTTTCTATTTATAAAAACTTTAAAAGGGCGTTGTCGATGCATATGTCTATAATAAATATTGCAGATCTCGTTGAGTTGATCTTGATATCGGTCAGCGTTGGAAGGGAAACCACTTCACCAACATAAATTGATGGTTTCTCAAGGACAAGCTTAGTGTCCTAAAATAAGCACTGATCAGATCGTAACATGAGCTTTTAATTATTTACAACATTACCTTGTGTATTGAGCATATAAGGATAATTGTAAAAATATTCCTTCAGGTATTCTTGTCATTAACCTTTCCATGATTGGAGCAAGAAGATTGGATGAATGAAAAGCACAAGGTATGTCCAACCAATCAGCATACAACATTGAATTAAATCCAAACTTGAATTTTGCAAAATTCAAGCTTGGGAGAGTACTTTACATAAAAACATCCTTTGCCATGTTACTATGTTGGTTGTCCCTACCTTTGAGACATGCTGAATTTGTTAAATACTAATCACACTACCTCATCTCCACTTGAGTAGATCGCTATAATTGCTCTCATGCTACCTTTATTTGCTTTAGTATATGTCTAGGTTTGGAGTAGTTTCATTTATCTCTTAAATAAGCATGGTGCTTAGTTTAGGAATGATGATCTTACTTCCAAGGGATTTTAAATTAAGCATGGTGCTTAGGTTAAAATGCCCTCCTAAATCAAATTAGACATGGTGTCTAGGTTGATTTTTGTGCAGATAGTATGCTATAGTAGATATTGGATATTTTGTTGGACTAACCCTTGCAGGAAAACTTTCAATATCGACCTGGGAAGTCCTGAGATAAACTCACATTGGAGACAAAGAGAGAGACACATCAAGTTTAACAATTTACACATGGAAGACATAGCTCATAAGAGATTATCCATGGAGGGTGCCACAAACACGATGCACAACCGCTAAGAAAGGAAAGCTTCCACAAGGTGATACTGTACCATCACTCTTCAAGTAAGGTAGCATCTTAAGGTACTTGACTATCACTTTTATAAGCTTCTCCTTGGTTCTGGTGTTCGTATGAATAAAAGAGACAAACATGTATGATTTACAACTCTAGGTTAACCTACCCAATCGATTCAACATGTTTAGTCCTTCCACCTTTGTGATCCCACACTCCTAATCATATGAGCTAAAATGTTGCACATTCAATCTTCGGAAGATATATAAAAAACATAAATATAGATAGATTATCTTTCCATTAGGTTGAGCGATCTGATCTGGCAAATGTTTTAAATACTACACTCATGATCTTATTATCCATCAAATTTGTCTTGCTCACTATGCTTAAGGTTAGAGAAGAACAAATACACTTTTGGTTCTGTTGGTGTTTTCCACCAACAGGGCCCATGCACTTGATCTCTGCCTTGTCTCTATGAGCAGGAACACTTGGAGCAAAACATGGTGGAGTTTTACAACTCCCAGATTCCACCAAGTGAAAGACCTGGATCTACGAGCACAAACACACTGAGCAGGATGCTGCCAATGCTGAACTTCGAACTACTGGGCAAACGAAGAACATGGGTGACACCGTATCAAGAGGTGCAGATGTCAAGGTCCACACCTGAATCAAATGACGCACCTAAAGAATGAACACGGTGAGAAGTCTTGTTCAGAAGACTTAAAACATTGAACCCTCGCCGAAAGGTAAAATCGGTAGTTATCCATATTTATCCTTTCTGCATTCCTTTTTCCCTTAAATTATTGACTTTGCTTAATAGCTTGTCAGTTAATCATGCTATCTTGAAAAGAAATTAAATATGTTAAAAATAGTAAGCCCCATGTGAGTATGCTCGTGGCATAAAACCCATAAGTACATTCACTGTGGTGGCGTAAAAATAAAAATATTCATGTCCTATAAAAATGAAAATATAAAAATAAATTTATGATCCTACCAAAGAGAGTAATATTTATTAGTGGAAGCTCAACATGATAAAGGCTAAGAGATTTTATGCTAACACTTAACTAGTTTCACAAAGCTTTGTTGTCTATTTGAGCTCCACAGAATTCAAGGATCAAAGAAGACTAGCAGACGGAGGACATCCTAATTGCTATCAGGGCGCTACCAACATTCAAATACACCTCTGCCACATGCTAGCTACATCAAAATCCAGCTTGGGGGAGAGCACCCCCATTTATCCAGCTAAGTGTTTCTACTCGCTTTTATACTTTACTCAAATAATAAAAAGATGCATAATCATTAAAACCCAAATAAAGATTTTGTGCTTATATATATATATATTTGCTTAGTTTATTAAATAAATAAATAAATAAAGTATCTATGCCAAAGTGAACTCCAATGATAAACTCTTACATGGATATGATGAATAGTTGCTCTGCCAAGTACCTATTTTTCAAATTTAAGCTCTCTCTCAAGTTTAGGCATAACTGTTATAATTTAAAGCTTGCTCTAAACATAAACTTGTGGGAAGAGTACCTGATCAAAATTCTAAGTTGTTAACGGATATGATATGGGAAGGTTGATCTGCTGTTTATCTGTTCTTAGAGATACTAGAATTATGGAGAATTTTATCTTTGAAAATCTTTCAAATGTTGCATGATGAGTTTCTGTATGATGAGAGTTTAAAATCCTACCACAACCATATATACATGCTTATTAGACTATGAAACATACATTTACTTTTTACTGCTTATGAGCATTGAGTGTGGCCAAGATGTGTAGACCCTTAGGAGCTTGTCATGCAGTTAAAATCAAGATTCACTTGCACGTTCACTCATACATGCTGCTTCTACTCCGGAAGTACGCATCCACATACATCCACTCATTTCCATCTCTAGATTCACCCAAAATTATTCTACTCCTATCCAGGAGAGAATAGCCAAAAACGTTATCCTATCCCTGTTATTCCCCGTGAAATAAATGCTCGAGATATTTTGGTTACTACCACTTGCTATATTATTTCAGGAGATGAGTGCTCTAAAAAAAAGAGAGAAAAAAAGAGAAAGGATACGAGGAAATAAAAAGGGGCAAGTGACCGGAACCTCGAAAGAAAAGAAAAAGTGAGACGAGAGGTAAAAATGGACAAGTGTCCGACAGTAGAATTAGGGGTACAAGATACCCACCTGAGAGAAAAAAATAATAATAATATAGAGCATCTCAATCTCCTCAAAAAGCTTCCAAGTGCAAGAAAGGTATGTATCCTCTCAAAAGAGCAAAAGTAGAATTAGACTTTCACCATTGTTTTCACCATCATCACCATACACCATTTATTCGTCACACATGCACATCTTGATATTGACTTATTGACTTGTTTCTCTGGATCCATGGTTTGACTATGCAATAAATGTCTTGTAAGTATGTATTAGCTGTCTCCCACCTATGAGCTCCAGATATCAAAACCTTATTAGAGTAGGGTGAGAGAGAAGGCAATGTCACTATGCCTCATACCAAAAATACCACATACTTTGAGAGAAGGCATATATCATTACTGCCTTGGTGAGGATCCAGAAATACCACAAAAGAGAGAATTGAGAGAGTCATACAAGGAATCTCTGAGTTTTATTTTGAAAATCTACAAAAACTCTAGAGCTATAGTTGATCAAAGAACAAGAGACATGGCACTTGACTTGACCATTCTATCTTTTAACTGCTCGAGATATAAGTGACGGTTGCAAGCCCCATGGTGAAAGGTAAAATGAGTAAGTTTTAGGTCTTAATAGTTTACCCTAACCCAGAGATGGGATCTTGTTTGAACGCATGTGTACCTTTAAGGCATGAAACCACTGCAGAAACTCTTGAGTCCATCCTTGCTCAGGGACGAGCAAGAGGTAAGCTTGGGGGAGTTTGTTGATGCTCCTTAAGTATCAAATTTAATCATCAAATAAATAAAGAAAAGGATCCAAATGCAACTGACACCCAGACTTAGGGTTTTATCTAACAGAATTCCATGAGTTTTGGTGTTTGTCTATTTCTGTAGGGGGTTATCAGGAAATATGGAGGAAAGGCCCACATGTCGGGTTTACATAGAGATATTAACGTGCAGCGCAATTTTCTATCATCTAGAAGACTCCAGAAGCCACGGGAACGAACGGGAAGCCGAGCAGGCTCGGGGATAGGGCGCCCGCCCTGCTACAGGAGCCAATCAGGCTCCGCCTTGTGGATTATGCTCCACCGACCTAAAGGATCAAGAAAAACAGTGCGATTAAGGTCAATTTGATCTGACGCCCCATGTTCATTTGAGGGTGGTATATAAGAAGACCCCCTGGCCCCTAGAGGAGCCATCCCTTGATCCCTATTCATTATTCATGGATAGAGCAAAAGCTAGGGTTTGGAGATGAGAGCTCTCCTCTCTTCTCTAAACTAGAGTAGATCTAGATAGTAGCGAGATGGAGAGCGAGGGAGGATTGGAGGAGAGGCCGGCCTATCGGTTCTTCCTCCGGTTGTACTTCGCCATGATCAAGCTCTAATCAAGCTTGCTCATGGGATGAATCTGGTAATCTACTTCTATTTCATTATGCAATTACTATTCATGTATGTTCTGGTTCACAACTCTTTTGAGTACTTTTAATCTATAGGACCCTATAGGTTAGAGTTTAGTATAGGTGTAAGCGTGGTGCTTAGACCTAGATTACTTGTGGATATCCCCTGTCTAGCCGGATCATGTGGTAGGCCGCGTAGGTGACAGTTACGTTGGTCCCCTGTAGTCTACCTCCCGTTAGCAGGACTGGTAGGGTTTATCGGCCTATGGATAAGCATCCTTTGTGGTGTATTCTTATCGCGTGGTTCGTCCCAGACATAGATATACCCCTTTGAAGTAGAGAAACCATAGTTATCCTATCTATTCTCCTACCATCACCCATATACTAGATTGCTGTACTCTCTATTCCCATATTATCACCCATTGTTATCTTACCTTTAATATTGTTCTTATTCAATTCTACCATCTTTCCTATTTACACCTATCTATCTATCTATCTAGGTTAAGTTAGAGCGTAGATCAGTTCTCCTGTTTCCCTATGGATACGATAAAACCTTTAACCAGGTAAAAGCTACAATGGTATCCGTGCGCTTGCGGATTTATCTGTGTGCGTATAAATACCATAGTACACTCTACTGCCATGCTGGGGATGACAACCTAGTATTCAAGTGGTGTTAGCAAGTGTCAACAATTTCTACCTTGTCAATTTTCAGGTCAAATTGACTGGCACGCCCTGGAATCAATTCACCAAGCTCGTGTGTTTGTGGCTCAGGAGGTCTAGTACTCCAACTCCTGCACTTCCTCTGAGAGCCCCGAGATTATTGGTGTGAGAAACTAATTTTCGCACCAACAGGAGGAGAGTCCTTGTTTGAACACATGTGTACTTATGCGGCATGAAAGCATTGTAGCAACACCTGATTCATCAGTGAGTCTATCTTTGCTTAGGGATGAGCAAAAAGTAAGCTTGGGGGAGTTTGTTGATGGTAGATAACTCCTAATTCTAACTATCAACTAAACATAAAATGGACCTATATGCAAACACCTAGTAGATATAGCGTTATCACTAACAGAATTCCATTTGTTTTGGTGAATATCTAAAAACAACCAAAGATGGTCCACATGTCAGGTTTATATAGAGAGAATACTACGAACATCAACTTTTCTGTAATCTAGAAGCTTTGAGGAGGCTCTAGACCAAATGGGAGGCAAAACAGGCACGGGTGACGGGCGGCCGCCCATAGACCCTTGGGCGCCCGCCCCGCTAGCTGAACCAATCAGCTTCAACCTTGCGGATCCTACCTCCACCGCCTTTGATGAGTAATCTTGAGCGAACGTTTAAGTCTGTTTGATCCAAGGGCTGTGGTGCTTCCTAGGGGGCTATAAATACAACCCTGACCCCCCTAGAGGCATCTCCTTTATCTTCTTCATTATCTATCTCCAGAGCAAAAGCTAGGGTTTCATCAAGTAGACAAGTAGTGGTCCCTCTAGTTCTAGTTCTAGTTGTCTAGTTGTATCTAGAATCGATGGCCCCGAGCAGATCGGAGTCGTCGATTTGCTTCCCTTTGTTTTGGGGCAGCGGGTGACGCGTTATCGATGTGGTCGGAGATGTAGCTAGAGTGGTCAGAGCCATAACCATCATGGTTGGAGTCGTAGCCAATGTCGGTGGAGGAGCGATCGATGCAGATTGGATCTACGTTCCCTCCTGGTCGCGACAGTGAAGTTGTTGGGGCCGGTGGTCTAGGTGATTTGGCTGATGGTGAACGTGAGGCTATCTGCCATGGTCACGAAGTCAGGGATGATGACCATTTGGTTCGCCTAGGAAGCTATATGCACATGTGCCTAGAGGTATGCCTAAATGTGGTCGGCAGTCTACCTAGAAGTATGCCTAAAGTTGTAGATTATCGACAGACATGTGAGCAAGCTATGAACTAGATGATGACGCAAGATATAGACAAGGATTTTTATCTAAGTTCCACCGTGAGGGCGTAATACCTATGTCCTATGTCTGCTAGTGCTAGAATTGCTTTGCCATTTGTTTTACTAACTCACTTGCTTAGTGAAGTTTGTAGAAAATTTAAATAGGCTATTCACCCCCTCTAGCCTTTTGGTCCTTTCAAGCGGTATCGGAGCCGAGGCACCATTTAATTGAGGCTTAACAACCTTCGGTGAAGAAGTGGCTCTTAGTTTGCACATCAATAACACCAAGATGGCACCTTACTTTGATGGCCCAAATTATGCATATTGGAAGGTCAAGATGAACGCTCATCTCAAGTCAATCAATAGAGAGGTTTGGAAAGTGACCGAAACAAAATTTGAAGTGGCAAATCAAAATGCACCAACACCGGTTGAAGAGAAGAAGCTACAATGCAATGATATTACTATTAGTGCTCTTCATGAAGCTCTTGATGACAAGAACTTTGAGCAAATAAAGAACATTGAGGTTGCTCATGATGCTTAGCCAAAGCTAGAAGAAACATTTGAGGGCACCAAAGGCACAAAGACCGCCAAAGCTTATATTCTCCACGAAAAATTCTCAGGCTTCAAGATGCAAGAAGATGAAAGCGTGTTGACACTATTTTTGGTAATGAGTCAATATAATACAAAATGGACCCATCTACAATAAGGAAATTATTGTATTATGCTGATAGGTGGAATGCCGATGAGGATTAATTGACAGAGATTGTTGCCGATGGAAGGTGATGATCGATGGAAAGGTTCTCTCCTAGATTAAATTAGAAGGTGTTGGTCTAAAAGATCAGAGGTGGTGTTCGCCGATGTCGATTCAAAAGTCATTACCGATAAAGCTTGTAATGATTCGTTGCTGATGTTGATGAAGGAGGACAAGAAGACTTCTGCTCATGAAGCTTAACAAGAGATGTGCCGATGGAGCAGGAGCCGATGGGAATTTCATCATGGTCAGGGCGGACACGAAAGTGGATAGGCGTTGTTTTATATTTTCTGTTTTTATTAGAAATATGTCTTATGTAAGAGTCCTGTTTTGTCTTAGAATCAGATCCTAGTTGTATTAGGTTATAATTCTTTAGACCAGGTTATAAATATGGGTCAAGGGATAATGTAAGAATCAATCAATCAATATGAAATCTAAATTTACTCATACTTTTGCATCTACTTACTTTTCGACGATTTCGTCAATTTGCATATTTTCTTTTTATGAGTTCTCATCGATTTAGTGAGTTGCATTGTTCTAGTCCAATACTCCATGATCCTCGAGTTCTGCGTGAGTACCTCTTGGCCGTGACATACGGGCGTATCGCTGTTGTCGGGACCAAAGTACTTGAGTTATCATCCTTGTCGATTAATAGGTTAAATCGACTGGCACGTCTTGGATATCGGATCGGGTATTAGCCCTTTGTGTTTGTAGATTCACTTTTGTATCAACACATCTTTTGGCACGCCTGGTGGGACAAATTTAATGTGATCAATATGTTTAGCTCTGAGCTCGACGCAGATAACGTCATCGGCGTGACAGAAGTGGATCTCAAAATAGAACAGTAGCAAGCTATGGAAAAGGCCATGGAGGATTACTGGCAGCTTTGTCTGAAATCTTTCTGTTTGAACAGGAGTGGAGAAGTCATCCAGAAGCAAGATCTACCGTTGCCTCGGCAGGTTACCTTTGACTCCAATCCTGGTAAACTTCAAGAGATGGTTAATTCTGTAATTGATCAAGCTTTGATTAACCACTCCAACGTGTTGTCCAACATTGTTTACAACACCATGGTTCAAACTTTCAAAGAAGGACAAACACTGTCACTTTATGCTGGCCCAGCTTATCTTCAGCTAGGGCTGTCATCGGTTGTTTCTCCTTCGGCTCCCTCAGCCGTTGCGGGTACAGAAGTCACAACTCCTCCAAATACGGCAAGTGTGCCTAATGATCAATCTACACCGGTGAGATCAAATCTGATGCCTCCAGGAGGGCGAGTTCAACTCAATACAAATATCGCATCAACTATGTCAGGGTCTATGTTCCAAAACAGTTAGGTTCCTCCTAATTTGTGGGGATATGGTATGCCTCCGGAGTTTTTGGCAAATAACTCTGGATTGTCTTAGGCACCTGATACAGCAGGCTCCTACGCCATCGACTCCGCCAGTTTCGCCGATGACTCAAGTGCCTCAATATGCTGCGACCACTAATGTGCAACCAATTATAGGGAATTTCATATGCCGTCCTTTCAAGTGCCTAAGGTAAGTTCATCAGCAAATCCATTACCGACGCAACAGAGGTTTATGTCTCAAGCTGGATATGTTAATCCAGCAATGACAGCAAATTACCAGCCTTCGGCAAGCTTTGTGTCAATGAATGCTAATAATGGTTGGATAAAACAAGTACCCTTTCCGCACACTGTACAGCAAAATCATCAGGTTGCAAGGGTTCAGCAAGGTCACATGCAGGTTGGCTTTCAGCATCAAGCACTAGCAGATCAGCTGATGAATCTTGTTCAACAGATCATAGGACCACAAGCAGTGGCCAATATGCCATTTGCTGGGGATCGTATGCCACTGAGACACATGGAAGCATATCAGCAGATGCCAGAGATTCAACTAGTAAATCAGCAGGACGCTGACGCTTATTGGGTCGATAACATAGCAGAGATCATGAGAGATCAGTTTGGGATAAAACCCAAAGTCAACACTTATTCTTATCGGACACCATATCCTACTACATATGACTTGATTCCTCTTCCAAATCGGTACAAGGTGCCAGATATTACCAAGTTCTCCGAACAAGATGACACATCGACAATGGATCATGTTAATCGCTTCATTATCTAGTGTGGAGAAGCAGCTAATAGAGATGAATTGAGAGTTTGGTTGTTTTTGTTGTCTCTGTCTGAATCGGCATTTACGTGGTTCATATCATTACCACCAAATTCTATTATTACTTGGGCTGATCTGGAGAAGCAGTTTCACAAATATTTCTTTGCTGGAGTTCATGAGAAGAAGCTTACCAATTTAGTAAGGTTAAGGCAACGTAATGATGAATCGGTAGAGAACTTTGTGCAGAGGTTACGGGATGTGAAGAACAAGTGTTATAGCTTGGTGTTGGATGATCGGCAGCTTGCTGTTGACGGTGGATATACCATAGAAATCCACATACAAAACACCGTCAACATGCCTCGGTTTCAAGGGGAAATGACATGACATGAACATATTTTATCCATAACTAGTTCCACTTGTACTCTTAGCTTGTTTATGCAGGAACAACAAATTCAAGACATTATTTGACAAAGCCAACATCAGAATCATCAAGAGGAGATCGAGGGGACAACAGGTGACACCCTGGGCCCACAGGGAGGGGGTCGCCCGACCCCTCTTTGGTGGGACCCAGGTGTGCCACCTAGTCCACCGACATAAGGGACCCCTGTGGACACTGCTGGTGGGCCCAGAGGCCCAGAAGTGGGGTCGCCCGACCCCACATCAAAGGCGGTTCCAGGGTCGGTGGCCTCCCACCGACTTTCCCCACATGTCCCACATGTTGATTTGCCCCTGCCGTTGATCAAATGGCGGTTGTGAGGTCGGTTTGATCCAAGGGTGGAGAGAAGATGTCACGCGGATCGATGACGTGGCGATGGAGTAACCCCTACTCCATCTCCCTCTATAAAAGGCAGCCTCCATCCTTCATTTCAAGTGTGCAATTCCAAGGCCAAGTGCATTACAAGTTCCAAGCATACAAGTAGAGTAGTAGTTAGTCTAGAGTGGGAGTTAGAGTCGAGTCGAGCGAAGCTCGGGGTCTCCGGAGTCGTCTTCTGGAGAGTCTGGTATAGCTCTTGTACCTTTCTACTTTTGTAAGACTTTCCCTTTTATTAATATATTATTCTTACTTTACTTTACTGAGTTCTTACTTAGTGCAAGTCTTTTAGTCTTGTTGTGCATTTACTTTAGTAATATAGTTGTCTTAGTGAAGTTAGTGACCTGTAACCACTCCTGTGTGTGCATCATCGTCCTATCTTGTATAGGAGCTCTAGCTAGCTGCAACTAGTTAGAGTTGTAGGATTAAGTGTGAGCGTGGTGCTCATACTTAAGATTACCTTTGATTACCGCTGGCTTGAACGGAAAGTAGGAGCGCACTCCCTAGTAGGTGACAGATCGTGGGCGGCATTAGGTTCTCCTCACGTACAGGCTAGTTCTTAAAAGGTAAGGCGTCCATAAGCCCAATAGTCGCTTTCGGTAAGGGGTTAGGTGAAAAACCTTCTAAGCGTCTTACCAGCTCGGCTATCCCTCGCACACAGTTAGTAAGGCTCTAGCGTAGTTAAGGCAATTATCTATTAAAGTAAGTCACAGAAGTCAAGTTAGATACATAGGAGTCCTTTACTCACTCGTTGTCCTCCCACCTAGCTAACTCTACCATTTACCTTTAGCATAGGACCTTGGATTCACCACTACCCTTCCTATTCGTCATTTACCACCCTTATTCACTAGTTGATACTAGACAACTCAAGGAATCTCATTCCCCTTTTTGTTAAACACACTTAGCCGCTTTCCCTTGGGAAAATATAAATTACGATACCTTGGAATACTCCTTGGTGAAGTGCTACAGCGGTACATTCTGTGCGCTTGCGGAATTATCCAATAGTAAATAGAGTTACCCTACCAGGGCACTTTTGGCGCCGTCGCCGATATCCGGTGGTTGCGTTAAGAAGTGTCAACACTTGCTGATTTGGCTTTCCAAGGATTGTTACTGTATCTCAAGGACAAGTATGCTTCTCAGGAGTTTGAGAGCCTAAGTCATTTGGTGCAAAGGATCTCTGATTAAGACACTAGGGCTTTTGAACCTAGGAAGAGTTGGAATAAAAAGGTGTCGTTTGTCGATGAGGCAGAAGACTCCGATTCTGATGAAGAGCCAGTTATCGGCTTTGATGAGTGGGTTAAAAACAAGAAGCTGATATCTTGTCCTTTTGGTCAGAAAGAGCTAAAAAAGTTCACCTTTGATGTCACCAAGGCCCATAGGATATTTGATCTTCTGCTTCAAGAAGGACAAATTAAACTATCACCTAACCATGTGATTCCATCGGCAGAGGAGTTGAAGAAGATCAAGTATTGCAAATGGCATAATGCAACTTCACACAGCACAAATGAGTGTAAAGTGTTTAGGCAACAGTTGCAATCGGCTATAGAATCTAGGAGAATTAAGTTTGATGGCTCTAAGACTTAGAAGCTGATGAAAATTGATCAGCATCCCTTTCCAACAAACATGTTGGGTGCCAAGGGCAAGACCAAGGTTCTGACATCAGAGGTTACCGAGAAAAACGCATCGGTGGATCCCCAACATTAGGTAACTACCGATGATGCAAAAGGAAAGGGTCTATTGAAGGAAAGTAGCAGCTCTAAAAGGCCTCCTCGATCTGGTGTCGTGATCACCCATAGGCGGCAACGGTAGAATTGGCAACAGCGTGAGAACCAGTATCGACGACAGCAGGAAGAGAGGCGTCGAGAAGAATGGAATCAGCATAAAGATCATTGGGATTGCCCATTTTTTGTTCATTGCTGGGAGCAGGGTATCAAATTGGAGACTATTGTGAATTGTCCTGAATGAAATGGTTACCATCGAAACAATTGGCTAGATCGGAGATTTTAGTCTGATAATCTGTGTTTGTCTATTGATAAGCCGATTGGAAGTGGAGCATCACTACATGATCGGCTGGGGGGCAGGCTCAGTGTACATGAAAGGCTCAGTGTACATGAAAGTCTCAGTAGGCATGTCGATTATTTCCCAAGAAATCAAGAAGAGCTTGAGGAGATGGCGAATGCAAGGGTCCCCGATGAGGAGATATTTTATAGGGATCCTAATATACACCGTGTAGAGTGGACTAAAGTCTGTTATCAACCAGTTTGGAAGACCAAGCTTCCCCGATGGTGTTCGAAGGGTTTGACAAAGACACAGAGGAGGAGGATACAACAAGAGCATCAGGAAGATTTTTACACAGAGGAGAATTCTTCTAAGCCTGAAAATCGGCAGCAATCAAAATACAAGGGTAAAGGTCCATCGACAGATGCTAATATGGTATTTGTGTTACCGATGGAATTCCTTGAGCATTCCATTGACGAAGAGGAGATTGTTCTCTCTAATCAGATAGCTTAGTTGGCACTATATTCAATGATGTCTGTCTTTGAACAACCTACTAATGATGAGAGACAGCACCTCAAGGCTTTGTTCGTTAAAGGCAAAGTTGATGGGTAGCCAGTGTCCAAAATACTCATTGATGGGGGAGCTACAATTAATATTATGCCTTATGTGATGTATCGGAAACTTGGCAAAGGATATCAAGATTTGACCAAGACCGATATGATGCTAAAGGACTTTGAGGGCAACGTATCGCCAACTAAAGGGGAAGTATGCATTGAATTGACCATCAGTAGCAGAACCTTGCCGACAACGCTCTTTGTTATCAATGGTAAAGGTGCGTACAATCTGCTTCTAGGAAGGGACTAGATTCATGTGAATTGTTGTGTTCCTTCTACAATGCATCAATGCCTTGTGCAATGGGTTGGAGATAAGATCGAGGTTGTCCTTGGTGATTCCTCTTACATCATTGTGTCAGTAGAGTCAGACACTTATGAGCAGACCACGCATGTCAGGGGAAGCTTGGGAGAAAGATTTCCTCAGAGTTGCCGATTAAGAGATTACACCGATCCAAGCAGTCGGTTCTAAAGAGGAGTTTTAATGGATAGGTTCGCTGATGATGGAATTTAGGCAGGGGTTTACATCAGGTGATGATTTAGTAGAAATAGATATCGATAGTGGAGATAAGCTAGGGCCTACTTTTATTAGTACTAAGTTAGATTCCAAGTGTAAACAATAGTTAACTGATTTGTTAAAGGAATACAAAGATTGCTTTGCTTGGGATTATACTGAGATGCCTGGTTTAGACCGATCGATAGTTGAACATTGGTTGCCTATTAAGTCTGGATTTTGGCCACATTAGCAGCTAGCACGCTGATGTAACCCTAATATACTTCCTGATATTAAGGCTGAAATTACCAAATTAGTTGAGGCAAAGTTTATTTGGCAGTGTCAATATGCGGAGTGGATTTCTAATGTTGTTCCTGTCTATAAGAAAAGTGGAAAACTCTATGTCTGCATTGATTTTAGGAACCTCAATAAGGCTACGCTGATGGATCGTTATCCGATGCCTATTGCCGATTTGTTAGTTGATGCCGCAGCTAGGCATCGGATCATCTGTTTTATGGATGGCAATGCGGGTTATAATCAAATATTCATGGCTAAAGAAGATATTCCCAAGACTACCTTTAGATGCCTAGGTCATGTTGGCTTATTTGAATGGATAGTGATGACCTTTGGTTTGAATAATGTCGGTGCTACTTATCAGAGAGCTATGAACTTTATTTTTCATGAGTTCATCGGCACATTGGTGGAAAACTACATTGATGATGTGGTGGTTAAGTCTGGGAATTTTGTAAAACATTTGGCCGATCTACGAAAGATACTTGAGTGCACAAGGAAGCATGGTTTGAAGATGAATCCTAACAAATGTGCATTTGGTGTATCGGTAGGTCATTTCTTGGGTTTTATGGTGCATCTGAGGGGGATTGAAATTAGTAAGAGATCTATTGATGCAATTAACAAGGTGAAAGGTCCTAATATGGCTAGAGGGGGGTGAATGGCCTATTTAAAAAAATCTACAAACTCACTAGAGCAAGAGGTTAGTGAATAACAAAGCGTAGCTTTTTGCTCTAGCTCTAATGGGGTGTTTGCAAGCCACTTATCCAACAATTCTAGTTGATATGATCACTAGGCACACAAGAGCTATGTCACTACTTACACTAGAGAGCTATCTAAAGTTTCTATACACGTAAGTATGCTACTCTAGTTTGCAGAAATGTAAGAGAGATGGTTTGATCTTTATACCGCCGTGTAAAGGGGATGAACCAATCAATAATATGAAGTCCAATCACTGAGAGAAATCCAATGAACAATCACGATGGAGACACACAATTTTCTCCCAAGGTTCATGTGCTTGCTGACACGCTATGTCCCCGTTGTGTCGACCAAAACTTGGTGGTTCGGCGGCTAAGAGGTGTAGCACGAACCTCGTCCTCACTAGGACACCGCAAGAACCGACCCACAAGTGAGGTAACTCGATGACATGAGCAATCCACTACAGTTACCTTTTGGCTCTCTGTCGGGGAAGGTACAAGACCCCTCACAATCCTCGGGAGATGGCCACGAACAATCACCAACTCGTAACAAAGCTCCTCCGCTGCTCCAAACCGTCTAGGTGCGGCAACCACCAAGAGTAACAAGAAAACCGTAGCTAGAACGATCCCCAAGTGCCACTAGATGCAATCACTCAAGCAAATGCACTTGGAATCACTCCCAATCTCACAAAGATGTTAAATCTATGAAGGAGATGAGTGAGAGGTGTTTGCTTAGGCTCACAAGGATGTCAAGTATGCTAGAACGCCAAGAGAGTGAGCCCTAAGCCGGCAAACAACTATTTATAAGCCCCTCAAACAAATAGAGCCATTGGCTCTTTCACCGAGCAAAACACGGGGTCACCGGACGCTCAAGTAGGAGGCATCTTACGCTCAACACCTGCGTCCGGTGCTCCAAAGTCAGTCACGTGTCAGCCAAACGAACATCGCGCGTGGATCTCTAAAGGTCACCTGCAGAGCACCGGACGCGGTTAAGTTGGCACTGGACGCGTCTGGTGCATACCGGTGTTAAACACAGAGAGGTCTGCAAACGCGCAGGGCACCGAACGCTGAGCACCGAACCGTCCGGTGCTCACCGGTCTCATACCCAGAGAGCATTGCAAAAGCGCAGAGCACCGGACTCACATCACTAGACGCTCCAACAGGGTCTAACCTGTGTCCGGTGCTTGGCGTCTGGTGCCTAACCCTAGCTGAGCCAGGCACTGCCTGCACACCGGACGCACAGACACGACGTCCGGTGCCTGTGGGCCAGCGTCCGGTGAGTGTTTCTCAGTGAGAAACACTCCCGTGACTTCTCCTATTTTCCCACCGGCGCAATAGAAAATATGCACTTCATTTCTCAAAAAGTGTCGAATCCCGCCGAGGAACCCATCCTCTCTCTACCCTTCAAACTCCACCTCCTTCTCAAAGTGTGCTAACACCATCGAAAGTGTACCAACAAGTTCACGTGTGTTTGTATTTTCACAATCATTTTCTTTGAAGGAGTTAAGTTAGCTCACTAGGTTCTAAATGCATGCACATGAATAATGACACCTAGTGGCACTTAATAACCGCTTAGCCAATGAATTCCCCTCTTTATAGTACGGCTACCTATCCTAAATGTGATCACACTCTCTATGGTGTCTTGATCACCAAAACCAAAACCCTAAGCAATACCTTTGCCTTGAACTCCATAGGGTTTTGTTTTTCTCTTTCTTCTTTTCCAAGTTGAGCACTTGATCACCTTGTGGTCATAACCATCATCACCATGATCATCACTTGCTCCACCACTTGGCATGTACCGACCTCATTAAGTCTACACATACTTAGCATATAGGTTAGTACTAGGGTTTCATCAATTATCCAAAACCAAACTAGGGCGTTCAATCTCCCCCTTTTTGGTAATTGATGACAACCCTTTTTTTACAAAGATTTTCAAAAAAAATTCTTGGATTCATGTTGCTTGCCCAAGCATTTTACCATGTGCAAAGGTTATGGACATGTTTCATAAACCCAAATTTCGTAGTAATTGCTCTCCCTACATATGTGCTAAGAGTTTGGATTTGAAAGCTTGCACATATGCTTGAATAGGAAATATAGGAGTCAATTTCTACCGAATGATGCTAAGGTGTAAAGAATGGACCTTTGAAGCGTGATACCAATCGGAGTTGCCAATGTATACCATCCTTAGCACTATTAGTAACTAGACAATCACAAGACTAGAGCACCTCGTGAGATTAACAATGTTAACAAGGTTCTAGTATCACTTGTGAAACAACAAATAGTCTAGTTATACTACCTATGCATGCTAGTTCTTCATTTCATCAATCAAACCTATAACTAGCATACACCATGCAAGCAAGACATTGGAGAGAAAGCTTCTAAAGCTAATGTAAATGCAAGCAACCATATGTTATGCACATTCAAATGCAACATACAAGTTTATGAGCTTGCTCCCCCTACTTGTGTGCTTCAAATTTTAATAGATCCCCTTCTTTTATCATGTTACTTCCCTATCTTTGTATTTCTTTGTGATTTCGCTCCCCCTTTAGCAAATCTTTAGGAAATTCTCTCCCCCTTTCTGATTAAAGACCACAAAAGGTGAGCTCAAACTTTAGATACGTTAGTGTGAAACCATGTGAAGTGAGATCATTTTACCAAATTGGTCCAATCTAGATTACTTGCCTAAGATATTTAACTTGGTTTGATCCAAAGACAAGCTTCTTCACACCTCCAAATAAGGGTTATCTTGTACAATGTTGAGTTAAACACTTATGGCTCATTGTTGACACCGTTTTTGGGCACGTATCCCGGATTGGTAGAGTATAGATCGGCAAGATAGGACAACAGCAACTGGTCTACAGGAGAGTTGCCGATGAGGGTGATTGCCGATGAAGGACAGCTGAATGTGACTAAGTCTATGGGTGGTGACGCATTCATGCCGATGGTCAGCGTTAGCTCTTGCCAATGGCTATGATGAGGAGTCTGCCGATGATTCAGAAGGAGAACCTGAAGGTTGCCGATTGGTCCATGGTGGTATCTCAGTTTGTCACGGGAGGATAGTTTTGTGCTTTCCTTAGTTATTTAAATTGTTTTGTATACGGATTCTATTTAATTTGGAATTCGAGTCCTAGTCGTGTCTGATTGTAGCTCTTTGAGCAGGGTATAAATGTGTACCCTAGAGCCTTGTAATGAAAAATCTATCAATCAATCAAACACAAGTTTTTACTCATATTCCAGCATCTACTTTTTCGACGACTTCATCATATTTTTTCTTTTCATTACGAGTTCTTAGGAGTTCGTTGACTTAAGCTTAGCGTATTCTCGAGTTCTGTGTGAATACCTCTTGGCTGTGGCATCCGGGCGCATCGCTGTTGTTGGGACCAAAGTATTCAAGTTATCACATTTGCCGATAGTAAGGTCAAATCGGCTGGCACGCTGTTGATATTTGGGAACGCAATAAGGAATTGATCCGCAAGCGCACGGATATCGGTGAGCACTTCACCCGGGAAATTATCCAGAGTATCGTATTTATTTTTTTACCACTAGGAGAAAGAGTGCATCTGACTAACCGGTCTATTACTACTAACCTTTAGGCACAAAGAATGTCTTTCGATGTGAGTGATAAATAGAGAAGACTGCAACCGTAGTCTCCTTCTAACCTTGGTAAGGATGATATACTGTTCTAATGGGGAGGCTAACGGAATCTAGACACCACAAAGGATGTTCAACCCGCACCTATAAACCCTATCCTTCCTGCTAACGAGATGTGATCTACAAAGGTAGCTCGGAAATGTCACGTTCCTCACTACTACCACGGTCCAGCTAGTCAGGGAATATCTATGAGTACCCCAGCCTAAACACCACGTTTACACCAGCAATGATTACTCTAAACTCTACGCGAAGAGATTAAAATAAACTCATAAACCATAAGAACAATAAAACAAGAACTTACTAGAATTTAGAAGTCGAATTACTGAAGAATCCTACGAGCAAGCTTCGGGTTAGGAGAACTTGATCCCGCAGGTACAAGCTTGGAGTAGACACCGACAGGCCGGGCTTCCTCCACTCTACACCTCCACTCTATCTCTCTCAATCTAGTAGAAACTAGAAGATCTATTTCTACCTTACATTGATTGCTAAGCCTAAAAAGAAATATTAATTAGAGAAGAGGTTTTCCTTCGAGGGCACCCCTCAGTCTCTATGATAATTTCTTCATGTCCTCTCCAGGGGCCAGGGGGCCTTGCTTATATAGTCCTCCCCTTCTATGCGTTTTTGGGTCGATAGACAAGGTGGTACTATGTTTTTCTTGATCCAATAGGTCGGTGGAATATCCCGAGCGAAAGAGTCCTGATTTGGCTCCAACAGGGGGGCGGGCGCCCAGGCTACCAGGGCGGGCGCCCTGGGCCTGGCCCAGTTTTGCCTCCGCTTCGGTCTCGTGGCTTCTGGAGTCTTCTAGATGATGAAAAATTGCGCGGTGCGTTGATATCTCTATGTAATCCCGACATGTGGGCCTTTCTTCCTTATTTCCTGATAACCCCCTGCAGAAATAGATAAACAACAAAACTCGTGGAATTCTGTCAGATCAAACCCTAATTCTAGGTGATGGTTGCATATTGGTCCTTTCTCTTGTTTATTTGATAATTAAAATTGATACTTAAGAACCGTCAACAAATAGCCCCATACTTAGGCTTTTACTCGTCCTCGAGAAAAGGATGGTTAAGAACAATATCTGGGGTAAAACATTTTAAAACATTCTTTATATTTGCAGGGTGTTAAAAATTCAACTATGTACCATAGTCAGGGATGTATATGGTTAAGAGTAAAGATCCTTTCTTCTCAATCCTGCCACTTGGAGCTTTTGTATATTTTTGAAAGAAAGTTAGCATACCTTTTTATCCTCATAGGTTCTCTCAGATCACTCATTATCTTTTATATATATCTCACTGAGGCTGTTTTATTTTGCAAAAATTCTCAAGCATACTTACTTTGCATTTATTGCCTGATCAAAACGGGATCCGAGGAGGGGAATGTCATACTCTTAGATCAAAGACTTTGGAAATTAAAATCTTTGTCAACTCTTGCTAGCATATTGCTTATTAGCGGGACCATGGGCTATTTTTTTTAAGTGGATACCGAGGTACCCCTAATTCTACTGCCGGACACTTGTCCATTTTTTCTGCGAGGTTGTCGAGCACTTGCTCCTTTTTATTTCCTCGAAATATCTCTATTTTTATATAGCCCATGCCTCTAATGCAATAATACTTCGGAAGAGTGAATCTTACTGAAATAATGTCTTGATCTTGGGAGTATGATAAATCTCTCAACAAGGGTCTAACTCATTTTGAACAAACTCAATACAGAGTATATAGCTTATATAATCATAATTAATATTTTCAGTTTTATCAGGCATATAAAACACTGAGGATGGTAGCTGGAATTTTGAATATTTTGAAATAAATTCTCCAAGCAACAATGATATCAAGAATAAGAAACTCATACTCTACCATCACATATTCCATATTGACTTAAGTAACACAGGGTTTTAAAATGGTTTTATAATAATTGCAAGTTTTCAGGAAATATCACAAATTGAGATTAATCATGATTAGAAATATTTTAATCTTTTTATTTTATCATGTCGGAAACAATAATCTGCATAATCCAAAATATATGTATGTGTAAAGTAAAGTGTGCAGAATGTGTACCTGAGTGGTGGAGTGGTGTAGTTGGAGTGTGTTTGGCATGTTGAGGGATCTCCCCCATACTTGTTTTCTGCTTTCTTGCACAAAAATAAAGTAGAGACACACAAGACATAATAATAATAGTACTCTTTATTGATCTTGAGGCATTTATTACAAAAGACTAGTAGCAAACTGATGATAATAGTAAACTGATGATAATAGTAAATCTAAACCGAATTTAAAGATAGATAACTAAGATGCGTTGCCTCAAGGTCTAATCTAGATAACTTAGCGGCGCTCTAATTCCTTGATCTTCTTGTTGGCACTGGCAAGATCCTGCCTAAGGCCTAGTATAACGGTGTTGTGGTTAGAGAGCTGCCTAGTGAGGGAATTAATCGAGGACTGGAGGTCTATGATAATTCTATCTAGCCTGCGAACTTCCTCATCAATATCGACTATAGTCTTGCGACGCTTGGGAGGTGTCTCAAAAGCATTGAGAGAGTGCTTTGGGGCTGCATTTGGAGGGATGAAACGGACTTTGGATGCTCTAATCCCTTCAAAGTAAGGCCTTTCCTCCTCTGTAGTGTAGCGAATACTGCTGATCTCGCCGCTTCGGTTGGTCTTGACTCCAACGACCCTCTCATTGGGTCTAGGTGGAAGGATCCTTGTGCCGTTTGGCACCTTGATGGTGGTCTTCGTCTTGGATGATGATCCTTTAAGGAGTAGGGGTTGTGGTGGTGCGATGAGAACTGGTTGAGCATGGTAAGATTGGGCGGAGCTGCGTTGGCGTAATGGCATGGCTTCTAGCTGACACTCTGTGTTGGTCGGGACGAGAGCACGGGCATTGGGGTCTTCCACAGGCTCCATGTTGAGGTTGAAGGGGACGACTTCCCAATCGTCGTGGTATTTGTCGGCCATTGGAGTAGCAAGGAACTAATAAAATTTTAATTGAAGTAGAGCTAATTAAGCTCTAATTGAAGGAGAGAAAGCTTGGTGGCTTGGTGTTTGAAAACTGAGGTCAGGGGTCTGTTTATATAGGGGTCAAAAGGATGCCTCTATGGGTTGTTCGGGTTGCTCCCGTCGATGTGCGTGCGAAACTTTCCATCCGAGAGATTATTCGGATCACCCTAAGTGCATTTTCCATAACAGAGAAAGTCGGGACCGAGGGGGAACAGGGGCTGGGCGCCCGCCCACTTGACCTGGGCGCCCGCCCTCTCTCTGGCCCCTCTGTGGGCCCACTTTTCCGAGCGCGTTTCTAGATGCGAAATTATTTCGAAAAATATATATATGCCCCAAAACCATCAGACCAAAAGTGTCGGGCTCTAATTTTCTATGGGAAGGTAAAAATGGACTACGTCTATTTCTTCAATTTCCTCATTGGGCTCTAAAAATAATTTAAGACGTTGACCATTTACCTTGAATAACGTACCTTCGCTATTTTGAAGTGTGATAGCTCCGTGGGATGATGAATTGATTACCTTGAATGGTCCTTCCCATCTGCTCCGGAGTTTTCCATGCCCGAAAAGCTTCACCCTGGAATTAAAAAGTAATACCTTATCTCCGGGTGTGAACTCCTTCTTCTTGATTCTCTTGTCATGCCACCTCTTGACTCTTTCTTTGTAGATCTTTGAATTGTGATATGCCTTCTCTGGCCATTCTTCCAATTCTGATAGTTGCATTCTTCTATAATCTCCAGCAACATCTAGGTACATATTCCATCTCTTTATGGCCCAGCGTGCTTTGAACTCTCGTTCAACAGGTAGATGACAAGTCTTCCCGTACACCAATTGGTATGGAGACATTCCAATTGGGGTCTTGTACGCTGTCCGGTATGTCCAGAGTGCATCGGGTAGCTTGTCTTTCCACGCCGTTCCTGTCGGTGTTTTCCCCACGGGGGGTCACACCAACGAGTAAATTTGTATGCGTGCTCCCTTTCCCAGATGGTGATGCAAGAAGACACAGGGATTTATCCTGGTTCGGGCAAGAGAAGGCCCTACGTCCAGCGGGGGGAGGAGAGTTTGTATTATCTTGCACCTAAGTGCTTGTACAGGGGCGAATACAAGCGTGGTATGAAGTGTGGAGCTCTACTACGTATGAGCGTGGTCTTGTGTCGTGATGTCTCCTCCGTTCTATTCCTGAGTCCCTCCTTTTATAGTTCCAAGGAGGGACCTAGGGTACATGTATAGGTGTCAGAATAGGATTCAATAGCTGCATGGAGCGCTGACCTACTCGAGGCTTCCGTACCGGCATAGCCTCGAGCCGTCCCGTCTGGGTAGCCTGGTGATGATTATGCGTGCCCCTGCGTTCTGCCCTGCGCGCCGTCTTGTGTTGGTTTGACGGTCGCACGCTTGTACGGTATGGCAGCGGATCCGGCGGGGTGGTTATGGCGTGGTCAATCGACGCTCGACTCGTCTCCAAGAAGGAGCCTGGTGAGGTCGAGGGTCGGACGCCGTACGAGGTGTCGATATCTGGAGCGCTGACCTTGGGTGTCTCGAGGGGGTCCCGATTAGACGTTCCACCCTTGTTTCCCGCGTCCTGACACGCCCTGGGTCGTTCGGTGGGAAGGCTGCAAAAAGAACGATGGGACAGAAGCATGTCCCCTATCACGCCTCCCGTGACCCGTGTGTAGGTGGGGAAGCGTCAGGTGCATTAAATGTCCTGGCTCTCGTGCGCGCGTCAGGCGGCGGACAGTGTCCTTGCGCTCGACGTCTCTCGGTTCGCTCGAGCCCGCTTCCGTATTCGACGGCGGTTGTCGCTCGAGCTCTGATCGATTCGCTCGACGCTATTTCCGTCTTCGAGGCTGCGGCCGTCGATGGTCGCACGTGTGTGGGGACGGAGCGTCGAATCGAGGAGCTAGCTTTATGTACGGATGGTCTCGTTATACGCATTGGTGAGGGTACCCCTTACTGATACCCTCGACAGTAGCCCCCGAGTCTTCATTCGAGCGCTGGCACTCGAGTTGAGACTTTTGCTTTTACAGTCGAGCTTCCGCGGGGGCGCGCGAGCGACCCCGCGGGGGTAGCCCCCGAGCCCTCGAGGGAGTATTTAACTCCTTCGAGGGTTATTTTGCCAAATTTGCAGAAACGCTGTTAACATCCATGGTGGGAGGTTCTATTCGGCTTTGCCTTACGTGGAGGTTTCGACGTACTCTCGATAGAGTGAGCGTCTTCCACCCCAGATTGAGTTCCTAGCGGGTAGTCCAAGTGAGAACCTGTGCCCCTTTCGAGGGGGTCAGCTGTAGCCCGGAGGCGTCCTCATAAAGCAGGGTCGACGTGGTCGGGGATACCGGTCTCATTCGATAGAGTCCAGCGGCTCGATGCCTCCCTTCGGGGGGATTCCTCTCGACTGTCTCGACCCTACCTTGGACATCGCCAGCGAGCCCTCGAGGCGGGCCTCGATTTTCGACCGCTCGCTGGGGATCCCTGACTCTTGATGCTCGAGATCGGCTGTCGAACCCTTTCGACGGGCCAGCCATCGACCTCTCGAGACTATTGTGGGCGCATACCTTGGCTTACGAAGTAAGGAAGCTGTCGTGCCGGTTCGTCTTTCTGCCCGTTGGGCGCACCTTTTGAGGCAAGTGACGTTGCGACACTGTATCGGCGGGGAATTCGGAGCGTCCGGCCTATGAGGAGGGAAAGGACCGTTAGACGGCGCATTTATGGGTGGAGTTACCTCATTTATCGGATCTATCCGTTGGTTGGCCGCTATCTATAAATACGCCGTGGCGTTGCTCAATTCTTTCTCTCCTCTTCCGTCCTCTCGCCTTCGTCTTCTCGCTGCCTTTGCTCTCTTGCTTCCTCCACGCGCGCGTGCGCACCCCCTCGAGCGGTAGCGAATCCACCATCCTTCCAACCAACATGCCTGTGAGGCTTGTTGCCGCCGACGACTGGCGTCCATCGTTGATGACGGACCGCCGTCTGCTAGAGCTCGAGAATGAAGGGCTCTTGCGCCGCCGCACTTCGCAGTCTTCGCCGGAGTGGATCGCGCCGCCGGCGAGTCACAGGGAGCTCCAGCCACCCGAGGGCTATGTGGTGTCATTCGCCAAGTTCCACCGCCATGGCTTGGGTGCTCCCCCGAGTCGCTTTATGCGGGCCCTCTGCTTCCACTATGGAGTGGAGCTCCAGCATTTTTCCTCGAACGCCATCACCGTCGCGGCGGTCTTCGCCGCGGTGTGTGAGGGCTATCTGGGGATGATGCCCCATTGGGATCTATGGCTCCACCTCTACAGGGGCGAACTTTTCAACGACCGGCGTGAGGAAACCCGTGCGGGCCGGATGCCTCAACCTGGTGTTGAAGACGAAGAAGACGGAAAGGCCGCGCGAGTACATCCCGGTGGGGCTGTCGTCGAACCATGCTGGGTGGGACTCCCAGTGGTTCTATCTGAGAAACGACGACGGTCTCTTCCCCGCCTACACGGGCCGTCTGATCTCGGAGCGCCCAGACAACTGGACGTATGGCGTCGTCCAGGAGCACCAGTCGCGGCTCGACCCCCTCCTCGACGCCATGAAGAAGCTGCGCCTGGAGGGCCTGTCCGCCGCTCTCGTCCTCTCGGCCGTTCATCGTCGGAGGGTCCTTCCCCTGATGTCTCGGCCGTTGAGGATGGACGAAATGGGGCTGGGCCTCTCGTCCCGGGATCTTGAAGCTTGCCGGATGTCCAACGTGGCCCTGGCGGACGATGAAGTTGCCGCCCGGGTCAAGGCGGCCATCGCCGGCGACTTCCAGTCGCAGCACGTCAACGGCTTCCCTATGAGGCCAGATGAAGGCTCGGTCGATCTGGTATGTTCTCTTCCTCATGGGTAGCCTTGACTCTAGGTTCCTTTTGCACCCCCTTTTTCTAAGCCTACTTATTACGGCGGCAGGGGCGGATCGACGTTCGATCCTCGAGGCCCCCGGTGAGGGAGGACGAAGTCGACCGCGACGCGCGGCGCCGGTCCGCCGAGAAGTCGAAGTCCGTCAAGGACTCTAAGAAGAAAGGGGAGAAGAAGAAAAACCTCGATCGGCAAGCCTTTGAGGCGCGCCGGTCCAAATCCAGGCAGAGGGGAGAGCCTGAGGAAGAGTCCCCCAGCGAGAGGGACGACGACGATGACGAGGACAGCGGGGACTCCGAGGGGATGGCGTCTCATCTTGACCGGATCCTCAGGGGTCCATCTCAAGGCGACGTCGACGCTCCTCGTGCGGAAGCTCCGACGGGGGGCTCAGGCGAATCCCTCCGTCCTCGCGCCGATACTCCTCCTGCGCCCAAGGTCAGTCAAACCGCGCCGCGCCCTCCCCCGGCGCTCAGGGAGAGCGGTCATGCCAAGCCCCAAGCGACGGGGCCACTGACCCGTGGTCGCGCAGCGGCCTCCGAGAAAGGAGAGGTCGGCCGCAGGAGTGCCAGTCCCGGTGCCCGCCAGGCGGGAATTGACGCACCTAGGCCTGCGCCTGCCCTCAAGGGGCCTGGAGCCCTGACGCGGGGAGGCTCGAGGCCCACCAGTCGGGGCGGAGGGAGGCGAGCTGTTCTCCCTGTGGGGTAAGCCTTCTCGATGCTGTGGCTTTTGTTTTTCTACTCCTCTTCGTTTCCTCATATGCCGTTCTTTTTCTCAGGCTAAAGCGGACCCTCGAGCAGGCCCAGCCGTCCATGGCGAAGAAGCTCAAAACGGGAGCCGTCTCCAAGGAACCAGGTTTGTAGTTTATTCCTGGACCCCGTGATGTTCTCGTGTCGGTTGTTATAGCGTCGAACCTTTACCCCTTATTTTGTAGGTTCCTCCGATTCCCAACCCCCGGCCGGCGTCGAGAGAGGTCCGCCTCATCCCATGCCTGCCCCGTCGCCGCCGACTTGTGGTGAGGCGCCCCAGACGCAAGCGTCAGATGGAGCCCCCGAGCCTCCTCGATTGGGGGTCGAGGTGGAACCCATCACCATCAGCGATACGTCTGAGGGCAACGAGGCATCTGGGGGTGCCCGCCCTATGGAGGAGGAGACGTCGACCTCCCACGCCGTGGGACGGACTCCTTGGCCCGCCGGCCTCCGCACCCTCGAAGAGCATAAGAAGAAGGGGGAGGAGGAGGAAAGGCGGGGGCGCGAAGCGACGCGGCCGTCACTGGTGCAGCAGCAGCTGCCGCGACCCCAGCCGGAGGAACTGCGACAGCAGCAGGAGCAGCCACGGCAGCAGCAGGGGGGCCAAGAGGAGGGGCTGCTCGAGCCCCCGCCCCAAGGTCCGGCCCAGCCAGTACCGCCGGAGCCGCAAGGGCCCGGCGAACAAGAAGAGGATTTGCCGGTGTACGGCCCCCCGACCCCAGCGTGGCTCCTCCCGGGGGCACCCGCCGCGATCCGGGCAGAGCCAGGGCGTGCGGATGGAGTGGTGGCGCTCGCCTGCATGATGCGCACCCCCACCGACCCTGAGTCCGAGATCAAGCGGAAGATCTACGGCATGGACGGGATCGCCCCAGGGTTCCTCCGGGAGCGTCGGGCATGGGAGGACCGCTTTCCCTCCGAGGAGGATGAAATCGGGACGTCAGGAACCAAGGACGGTACCTGGAAGACGGTGGACGATGACGGGCGGTTCCTACGCCATGGGGGCTCCCTCGAGACCGTCGAGGACCTCATCCGCGGCGTCAAGGCACGGGCCGACTGGGAGATGGAGCACTGGTGCCCTGATCGGATCCGCATTCGGGCCTCCCACGACCCGTCCGAGCCGAACATCTTCCTGGACGACCGGAAGGAGGCGGAAAAGTGGGAACATGTTGAGGAGCTCCACCTTTGGATGAAGCATGTGGTGGGGCTCCTCGCAGACGTTATCAACAACGGGCTCGGGCCTGCTTATTTCGTAAGTTTCTTTTCGATCTTCAATCTTCATGGAGATTTTCGGTTTTGTGCTCTAATCGTTCGATCCTTGGTTCGCAGAATATGAAAGAGACCTCCCGCATCAAGTCTAGTTTCATTCATGCCACGAGAGGTGGCTGGGAGCAGCTCCCCCTCCTTAAGGATCAACTCCTCGAGTCGCAGGAGAAGCTCCTTCAGTCCTATAAAGACCTCATAGCGCTCGGGGAGGAGAAGAAAGCGAGTGAGGCTGCCTTGGTCGAGGCTTGAGAGGCCTCAAGGAGGGCGGAGGAGGAGACGACGATGCTGCGGGAGCGGGCTCTTACGGTCGAGGAGGCCGCGTCCAAAGCCCGGGAGGAGGCCCTGTCCTACAAGAGCGTCATTGCGGACCTTGACAAGGAGAAGGGCCTTCTCAAGACCGACCTGGACTCCCTCCGCGACTCCTTCCAGAAGATGAAGGTGGCGTACGTTGACAGTGAGGTCGCCAGGGGTGCCGCCGAGGATGTAAAGAAGAAGGCCCTCGAAGACCTCGAGGCGGAGCGGGCTCGATCCCGCAGTCTCTCTAACGACGTCGAGCGTCTGAAGGGAGAATTGCTGGAGAAGAGTGGAGCGATTGCTCAGGCTGGCAAGGCGATCGAGGATCTCCGTGTTGCTAATACTGAGCTGGCGCGCTCCAATAGGGAGATAGAGAGGGCCAATACCAGATTGGTCGGTGAGAACACAGCCCTGGAGGAGAGTATTCGCGGTATGTTCTTGTTGTTAAATTTCTTCTTCGAGGTGCGCTTGGTTCTTCCTAAAGTCTTTTGGTTTGATGTTTTCAGGGCTCAAGGACGAGCTCCTAGCCGCCCAAGCCGAGGCCCGTAATGTCAAGACCCAGCTCGAGGCTGAGGTTGCTTTGAACCGTCGAGTGCGGACGGCGATAAGCGACCTCTCGACCTCCTGGGAGGTCGAGCCTATGGATGAGTCGAGGGAGGGCGCTCGAGGCGACGCGCTGGTCGATCAGCTATGCTACATAGGTGCGACGCTGCGAGATCGGGTGCGGGATGCCCTCCACATCGGGGTGAAGCGGGCGATGGCAGTTGTCTGCTCGGGCTTCTCCTACGACATGGAGGTGGTGTCCCACGGCTTTGTCACCAACATTTCCAAGACCGACGCGAAGAACGAGGAGAGGCTCCACGCTTTGATCGACGACGCGGAGGCTCCTAGGGAAAGGCTGGCTAAGCTTTTTGAGCCTGAGGTGCTCCCTCCTGAGACCAGCTCAGGCGGAGGCGAGGGCGGTGAGGATCGTGCCGCAGACTGAGGCCTGCGAGCCTGCTCAGGGCGCCTGGGGCCCCTTGTATGATATTTTGCTAATTCTGTTGCTAAGTGATACAGTGTCTTTTTGTAATTGCTAAATGCTTATTTGTCTTTCCGCTCGAGGTCCTTTTATTTCTCTTTGTTCCTACGTTTGTACCCCCTGCTCGATCTTTCGTCAGAAACAACCTCGATCACCTCAATAGTGAGGAAGTGAGTAGAGTTTCCGTGGCCCGGGGGCGTAGGAGTTCTCCGGCTCGTTGTCCCTCGGCCTTTGAGGGGCTCTAGGCGCCTCTGCTACTCGAACCGCGCAAGGTTTACTAAATAAGAAAAGAAAGTTTCTTGGCTTTGTCGATGCTTGGGGGGGGTCGTCCCCCTGGTAGCCCCCGAGGGGGTGTTGACTATGATGGGTCATGGTCGGCATCCCCTTTTAACGTCGAGACTATGACTTGTAACTCTTTTTGGCACAAAAAGAAGTCGCTCGAGGGAAAGACTTTATTTATTCATGCATTCGTTTACAAAGTCTTGGTACAAAATGTAGGAACGTAAGTTTAGAACTTCTAGGGGTAGAATCGACGTAGCTGTTCAATGTTCCATGCGTTGGTGAAGATTGCCCCCTTTTCGTCCGCCAACTTGTACGTTTCCGGCTTCAGGACCTCGGCTACCACGTACGGGCCTTCCCAAGGCGGAGTCAGCTTGTGGCGTCCTTGATTGCTTTGGCGGCGTCGTAGGACAAGGTCGCCCACGTTGAGGTCCCTCTTGCGCACGTGCTTGTCGTGGTAGAGTCGAAGTTTTTGCTGGTATCTGGCGGAGTTGAGGAGGGCCATGTCTCGAGCCTCCTCGAGTTGGTCGACCACGTTTTCTTGAGTCTCCTTATTGGATTGCTCATTATATGCCTTGAGTCGAGGTGACCCATACTCGAGGTTTGTGGGGAGGACAGCCTCAGAGCCATAGACCATGAAGAACGGGGTGTACTTTGTGGCCCTGCTTGGTGTTGTCCTAAGGCTCCATAGGACTGAGGAAAGCTCCTCGACCCATTTCTTGCCGAATTTCTTCAATCGATTGTAGATCCTCGGTTTCAGTCCTTGCAAAATCATGCCGTTGGCACGCTCGACCTGGCCGTTAGTTCGAGGGTGGGCTACTGCAGACCAGTTCACACGGATGTGATGCTGATCGCAGAAGTTCAAGAACTTTTTGCCGGTGAACTGAGTGCCGTTACCGGTGATGATGACGTTGGGGATCCCAAACCGATGGATGATGTCGGTGAAGAAAAGGACAGCTTGCTCGGAGCGGATATTGGTGATGGGTCGAAACTCGATCCATTTGGAGAACTTGTCAATGGCCACCAGCAAATGGGTGTACCCTCCTTTCGCCTTTTGTAGAGGTCCTACTAAATCGGGACCCCACACCGCAAACGGCCAGGTGATGGGGATCATCTGAAGAGCGTGGGCGGGCAGATGCGTCTGCTTGGCGTAGAACTGGCACCCATGACACGAGCGTACGAGCTCGGTGGCATCCGCCACGGCCGTCGGCCAGTAGAAGCCTTGTCGAAAAGCGTTCCCTACAAGGGTCCGTGGAGCAGCATGGTGGCCGCAAGCCCCCGAGTGTAGGTCCTCGAGGAGTTTTCGGCCTTCTTCCACGGTGATGCAGCGCTGTAAGACCCCCGTCAGGCTTCGTCGATATAGCTCATTATCTTCGCCATAGATCACATATGACTTGGCCCGTCGAGCGATACGTCGGGCCTCTGACCGATCCTCCGGCAGCTCACCGCGGACTAGGCAGTCGAGGAACGGTGTGCGCCAGTCGAACGGTCGACCAGGCTGCCGTTCTAACTCCATTACTTCAGCCGCCATCAAGAGCGTGTCGACGATGTTAGTCGATTGGGCGGGAGCAGCGTCGATGCCAGCCCCCGAGCCTAAGTCGACGGACGGCTCGAGGAGATCTCTCGAGAACGCGTCAGGTGGCACCGTGCCTCGAGTCGATGCGATCTTGGCGAGTTCGTCGGCTGCCTCGTTGTAGCGTCGGGCGACATGGACAAGCTCAAGACCATAGAATTTGTCCTCGAGTCGACGGACTTCTTTGCAGTACGCTTCCATTTTCGGGTCGTGGCAGCTCGAGGTTTTCATTACTTGGTCGATGACGAGTTGGGAGTCACCTCGGACGTCAAGGCGTCGGACTCCTAACTCGATAGCGATCTTGAGACCATTGACGAGGGCCTCATATTCTGCGACGTTGTTAGATGCGGCAAAATGAATCCTGATTACATACCTCATGTGGACGCCCAAAGGTGAGATGAACAGTAGGCCAGCCCCGGCCCCAGTTTTCATGAGTGACCCGTCGAAATACATTGTCCACAGCTCCGCCTGGACCTGAGTCGGGGGAAGCTGGGAGTCCGTCCATTCCGCGACGAAGTCTACCAGGGCTTGCGATTTGATGGCCTTCCGAGGTGCGTAAGTGAGGGTCTCACTCATGAGCTCGACCGACCACTTAGCTATTCTTCCCGGGGCCTCCTTGCTCTGGATTATCTCACCCAAAGGGAAAGACGAAACCACCGTGATGGGGTGACCAAGGAAGTAATGCTGCAGCTTACGGCGGGCGAGGATTACGGCGTAGATCAACTTCTGGATTTGGGGGTAACGCGCCTTGGTCTCCGAAAGCACCTCGCTGATGAAATAGACTGGCCTTTGGACCGGCAACGCATGACCCTCCTCCTGTCTTTCAACTACCACTGCCGCACTGACGACCTGGATAGTTGATGCAACGTAGAGGAGTAGCGGCTCTGCAGGTTGAGGCGGAACCAGGACTGGCGCCGAGGTCAGCGTCTTCTTCAGTCTTTCGAGCGCTTCCTCGGCCTCGGGGGTCCAAGAAAAGCGCTCGACCTTCTTCAGGAGTCGATACAATGGTAACGCCTTTTCTCCTAGTCTTGAGATGAAACGGCTCAGAGCCGCAAGGCATCCCATGACTCTCTGCACGCCCTTGATGTCTCGGATCGGCCCCATTCTTGTGATGGCCGAGACTTTCTCGGGGTTGGCCTCGATGCCGCGCTGCGAGACGATGTAGCCTAGGAGCATGCCTCGAGGCACACCGAAAACACATTTCTCGGGATTGAGCTTGATCCGGTTGGTGCGTAAGCAGCTAAAAGCGATTTCGAGGTCCTGGATCAGGTCTCCTCGCCGCTTTGATTTGACAACAATGTCGTCGACGTAGGCCTCGACCGTCGACCCTATGTGTTCGCCAAACACGTGGAGCATGCAATGTTGGTACGTGGCTCCCGCGTTTCGAAGCCCAAATGGCATGGTCACGTAACAATACATCCCAAAAGGGGTGATGAAAGAGGTCGCGAGCTGGTCGGACTCTTTCATTTTTATTTGGTGGTAACCAGAATATGCATCAAGGAAAGAAAGGGTTTCACATCCCGCGGTAGAATCGACAATCTGATCAATACGTGGCAATGGAAAAGGAACTTTTGGACATGCTTTATTTAGACTGGTATAATCGACACACATCCTCATTTTCCCATTCTTTTTCTTAACTAATACAGGGTTTGCTAACCAGTCGGGATAATGAACCTCCTTGATGAATCCGGCCGTCAAAAGCTTCTGGACTTCCTCGCCAATGACCTTGCGATTCTCCTCGTCGAATCGGCGCAACCGCTGCTTCACTGGCTTCGAACCGGCTCGAATCTCCAAGGAGTGCTCGGCGACTTCCCTCGGTATGCCTGGCATGTCCGAGGGACTCCATGGAAACATGTCGGCGTTTGCACGGAGAAAGTCGACGAGCACAGCTTCCTATTTGGGGTCGAGGTCGGCGCTGATCGTCAGCACCTTGCCGTCGGAGTTGTTGGGGTCGAGCGGGATCTTCTTGGTTCCTTCTACCACCTCGAAGCTGCCCGCGTGGCGCTTAGGCTCTGGAGCCTCAGCGTCCAGGGCCTCGAGTTTCGCGACGAGCTCAGTGGAGTTCTCGACCGCCTCCCCGTACTCGACGCACTCGACGTCGCACTCGTACGCGTGCTCGAAAGAAGAACTGACAGTGATGACGCCTTTGGGACCTGGCATCTTCAGCTTCAAGTAGGTATAGTTGGGTATAGCCATGAACTTGGCGTAGCCCGGGCGTCTGATGATGGCGTGGTACGTGCCTCGGAACCCCACCACCTCGAAGGTGAGGGTCTCCTTCCTGAAGTTGGCCGCCGTGCCAAAGCAATCCGGTAAGTCGATTCGACCTACTGGCAGTGCCTTTTTCCCTGGCACGATGCCGTGGAAACCGCCGGCGCTTGGCTGGAGCTTTCCTCTGTCTATGCCGAGGAGGTCGAGGGTCTCGAGGTAGACGATGTTGAGGCTGCTGCCACCGTCCATCAGCACCTTTGAGAGACGGGTGTTGACGATGATAGGGTCGACGACGAGCGGGTAGACGCCTGGGGCAACTACCTTGTCGGGGTGGTCGTCTCGATCGAAGGTAATGGCGGTGCTTGACCAGCTAAGGTACTGGGGCACCGCCATTCTTGCCGCGAAGACCTCACGACGCTCCCTTTTGCGCTGCCTCGTGGTAAACTGAGTCGAGGGTCCGCCATAAATCATGTAGCAGTCGTGGACGGCGGGGAAGCCATCGTCATCTTTGCCGTCCTCCTTATTGCCATCCTTCTCTTTCTTGGAGTCGTCACGCACATCTTTCTTGAACCCCAGACCATCGAAATGCTTTTTCAACATACGACAGTCCTTGAGCTTGTGGTTGGCGCCTCCCTTATGGTAAGGGCACGGCTCCTCTAGCATCTTGTCGAAGATGCCTCCATCTGGAGGGCCTCGAGGTTTCTTTCGATCCATGGCGGCGTCAAAGTTGTCATCAGAATCTTCCCGGTGGAACCGCCGTTCTTTCTGCTTCTTCTTGTTTTTCTTGAGGCCTCGTCTGGGGGTCCCATCTTCATCGACGGGCTGCTTGCCTTTTCTCCCTTCAGAGCCGAAGAAAGCGCCGACTGCTTCCTCCCCTGCCGCATAGTTGGCTACTATGTCCATCAGCCCGTCGACGGTCTGAGGTCGATTGCGACCTAATTACCGCACCAAGTCTCGACTGGTAGTGCCCGAGACGAACGCCAAGATGACGTCGTGGTCAGGGATGTGCGGCAGCTCAGTGCGCTGCTTCGAGAAGCGTCGAGCATACTCTCAAAGAGTTTCTGCTGACTTTTGTTTGCACTTGCTGAGGTCCCACGAGTTCCCGGGCCGTATGTAGGTCCCTTTGAAGTTACCCTCGAAGACTCTGACCAGATCAACCCAGTTGTGGATCTGATCAGCGGGGAGTTCCTCGAGCCAGCGACGGGCGGTGTCGGAGAGGAAAAGCGGGAGTTGCCTGATGATAGCTCGATCGTCTCCTCGAGCTCCCCCCAACTGACAGGCCAGCCTAAAGTCGGCTAACCATAATTCCGGTTTGGTTTCGCCGTTGTATTTCGCGATGCTGGTCGGGGGTCGAAATGGACTGGGCAGGGGCGTGCTGCGGATCGCCCTGCTGAAAACCCGTGGGCCCGGTGGCTCGGGGGCCACCCGATCTTCGTCGCTGTCGTACCTGCCACCGCGATGTGCGCTGTAACCGCGCTCTTCCGCGTCCCCGTACCGGCGGTGTCAATTCTCCTCGATGTCATGTCGTGCGTCGTGTCGGCGCTGGTTGTCGACGGGGAGGATGAGGGTGGTCTTTCTGCCTCGAGGTGGAGGTTGCTGATGGACTGACACCTCCTTTTCGTTTTGAGGCTGCTCGTCGCGCTTCTCAGTGGCAGCCCCTCGCCGTCGAGAAGCCGAGCTTTTGGCTTGTTGAACCGCCGCCACCTGGAGCAATGTCTGTACCTCATCTCGAATGCGTCGAGCCTGGGAGTTCGATGGCTCTGGCATGTTACGCAGCAGCATCGTTGCTGCCACTACGTTCTGGCGCGCTCGAGGGAAACGGCTGACAGGTTGCTCTGGCTCTGCGTCACCGACGATCTGTCGATGTACCTCTCGGGCGCGTCTGCGGACACTTCCGCCCGGCGGGTAGGGTAGATCTTGCTCAAGGATTTGCTCGAGCAGGACGAGGCGCTCGCGGTCTTCGTCGAGCTTCATCTTGAGTTCTCGCAACTGCGCGAGCTGCGCGGTTCTGTCTTCCTGCGGAGGGGGGTCGACCTGTCCGCCGTTCCCAGGCGTCCTGGGGTTTTCTCGTGCCGCGGGGGCTCGACCGCCCGCAGCAGCATCCTGTGTCTCGTCGGTAGTTTCTACCGCCCCGTCGATGTGATAGCATTCCCTCGTAGGGTCGTAGCTATCAGTCTCGGAGTCGGAGTCTGATTTGGCGGCGTAGAAACACTCACGTCCCTCCTCCAGCAATCACTGTCTGAGGGAGGTGACCGTGTATCGTCCAGGGCCTAGACGACGGAGGCCTCGTACTCGGGAAAGGTCCGGCTGCTCGTACGCCGGCCGCCGCGCGTCAGAGCCGCGCGGGGGGACCATTGGTCTTTCAACGCTCGTCTGGGCGTTTGGGCATATCGCCCTGGCGAGCGACGCCGCGGCGTTGTCCAATCCGAACGGCAGTGCCGTTCTTGGGGCGAACAACCCGTGTGGAAGTAGCCTAGCAGCGGTGGGGGAGAACGCGCGAGACGCGTCCCCTCCTGTCGTTGTGCGGTGCTGAGCCGTCGCGCTTGATGCCCCGTCGCACGGCGCTACCGACCTGTGGCCCGCTTCCTGCCATGCACGAGTTGTCGGTCGTGATGAGGCAGAGGGGCCGCGGTGATGCTGTCCGCGCCTTTTCTTAGGCGGGGAGGCGTGGTGGTGAGGACGTCTCGGAGCCTTTAGCCGTGCTGGCGCGACGCGGGCTCCTCCTGGTCCTCCGACTGAGAGCAAGATCATATCGTAGCCGGAGCCCGTAGACATGAACTCGAGACTCCCAAACCAAATCACCGTGGAGCACGGAATCGACGAGGCAAGAGTGGCCATCTGGAAAGGAGTGGGAAATCGATGAAAAACACGTAGGACCCCTACCTGGCGCGCCAATTGTCGGTGTTTTCCCCACGGGGGGTCACACCAATGAGTAAATTTGTATGCGTGCTCCCTTTCCCAGATGGTGATGCAAGAAGACACAGGGATTTATCCTGGTTCGGGCAAGAGAAGGCCCTACGTCCAGCGGGGGGAGGAGAGTTTGTATTATCTTGCACCTAAGTGCTTGTACAGGGGCGAATACAAGCGTGGTATGAAGTGTGGAGCTCTACTATGTATGAGCGTGGTCTTGTGTCGTGATGTCTCCTCCGTTCTATTCCTGAGTCCCTCCTTTTGTAGTTCCAAGGAGGGACCTAGGGTACATGTATAGGTGTCAGAATAGGATTCAATAGCTGCATGGAGCGCTGACCTACTCGAGGCTTCCGTACCGGCATAGCCTCGTGCCGTCCCGTCTGGATAGCCTGGTGATGATTACGTGTGCCCATGCGTTCTACCCTGCGCGCCGTCTTGTGTTGGTTCGACGGTCGCACGCTTGTACGGTATGGCAGCGGATCCGGCGGGGTGGTTATGGCGTGGTCAGTCGACGCTCGACTCGTCTCCAAGAAGGAGCCTGGTGAGGTCGAGGGTCGGACGCCGTACGAGGTGTCGATATCTGGAGCGCTGACCTTGGGTGTCTCGAGGGGGTCCCGATTAGACGTTCCACCCTTGTTTCCCGCGTCCTGACACGCCCTGGGTCGTTCGGTGGGAAGGCTGCAAAAAGAACGATGGGACAGAAGCCTGTCCCCTATCACGCCTCCCGTGACCCGTGTGTTAGGTGGGGAAGCATCAGGTGCATTAAATGTCCTGGCTCTCGTGCGCGCGTCAGGCGGCGGACAGTGTCCTTGCGCTCGACGTCTCTCGGTTCGCTCGAGCCCGCTTCCATATTCGACGGCGGTTGTCGCTCGAGCTCTGATCGATTCGCTCGACGCTATTTCCGTCTTCGAGGCTGCGGCCGTCGATGGTCGCACGTGTGTGGGGACGGAGCGTCGAATCGAGGAGCTAGCTTTATGTACGGATGGTCTCATTATACGCATTGATGAGGGTACCCCTTGCTGATACCCTCGACAGTTCCCATTTCATTTACTGTCTTCTGAAGAATATTCTTGATTTGTTTGTTGGAAGTCTCTGCTTGGCCACTTGTTTGAGGATGATAGGGGGTAGCGACGTTGTGACGGATTTCATGTCTTGATAGATATTGCTTGAAGCGTTTGTCGATGAAGTGTGCTCCTGCATCACTTATCACTACTCTGGGAACTCCAAATCTTGGAAATATAATTTCTTCAAACATCCTCTTTGAACTGACATTGTCGGCATGCTTGCAAGGTAATGCTTCTACCCACTTGGAGACATAGTCAACTGCCACCAAGATGTACTCGCACTTCTTTGATGGAGGAAATGGACCCATGTAGTCTATTCCCCAGACATCAAAGAGCTCAATCTGAAGGTTGTTGGTGAGTGGCATTGCATCCCTTGTATTTATGTTTCCGTGTCTTTGACATGGCCCACATCTTCTGATATATTGCTTTGTGTCTTCATACATTGTAGGCCAATAGAATCCACACTGCCAGGTCTTTGAATGTGTACGGAATGCTCCATAATGACCTCCATATGGTGATGAATGACATCTGTCGATGATCTTCCATCCTTCCTCAGTGGTCACACATCTCCTGAGTAAGCCATCAGAGCATACTAGGAAGAGGTATGGCTCATCCCATATATGTGAACGACTTTCTTGAATAAGCTTCTTTTTGTTTGCTCCTGGTGGTACATACCCTGAAACCATAAAATTAACAATATCTGCATACCAGGGGTCAGACCTGTTAATCCCGTAGAGCATGTCGTCCCGGAGTGAATCATTGATTGGGGTTTCCTGTGGACTCTTAAAATACATTCCAGACAGGTGATCAGCAACAGAATTTTCTACTCCCTTTTTATCTTTTATTTCTAAGTCAAATTCTTGGAGTAATAAAATCCATCTAATCAGGCGAGGTTTAGCATCTTTTTTAGTGAGCAAATATTTTAGTGCAGCATGATCAGTGTAAACAATTATTTTAGCTCCAACTAAATAAGATCTAAATTTATCAATGGCAAAGACAACAGCCAGAAGCTCTTTTTCAGTGGTTGCATAATTAAGTTGAGCTCCTGTCAAAGTTTTACTGGCATAAGCAATTGCATGATGCTTCTTATCTTTAGTTTGTCCTAATACTGCCCTCACAGCATAATCACTAGCATCACACATAATTTCAAAAGGTAACGACCAATCAGGGGGTTGAATGATTGGTGCAGAGATGAGTGCTTTCTTTAATAAATTGAAAGATGTTAGACATGCATCATCAAATTCGAAAGGAGCATCCTTGGCTAGCAAAAGAGTAAGTGGTCTAGCAATAAATGAAAAATCTTTTATGAATCTACGATAAAAACCAGCATGGCCAAGAAAGCTTCGAATTCCTTTTATATTCACAGGTGGAGGTAGTTGTTCAATTACTTCAATTTTAGCTTTGTCTACCTCAATACCTCTTTCAGACACTAAGTGTCCTAGCACTATTCCTTCCCTAACCATAAAATGACATTTTTCCCAATTAAGGATTAAGTGCTTTTCTTCACATCTTTGCAAAACCTTGTCTAAGTTTTTAAGACAACTATCAAAATTTTTTCCATAAACAGAGAAATCATCCATGAAAACTTCCATAATCTCTTCAATCATATCAGAAAATATAGACATCATGCATCTTTGAAAAGAAGCTGGTGCATTACATAACCCAAAAGACATTCTACGGTAAGCATAAGTTCCATAAGGGCATGTAAAAGTGGTTTTGCTTTGATCATCGGGATGGATCGGGATTTGGTGATATCCTGAGTATCCATCTAAGAAACAAAAGAATGAATGGTTTGCTAATCGCTCTAGCATCTCATCTATGAAAGGTAAAGGAAAGTGATCCTTTCTCGTGGCTTTGTTTAGTTTTCTATAGTCTATGCACATCCGCCATCCTGTGACGGTGCGTTGCGGAATTAGCTCATTCTTTTCATTCATAATAACTGTCATGCCTCCCTTTTTAGGCACAACTTGCACTGGGCTTACCCACTCACTGTGCGGCACAGGATATATAATCCCTGCATGCGGCAACTTTATAACTTCCTTTTTAACTACCTCTCTCATAGTGTTGTTAAGTCTACGTTGGGGTTCTCGAGAGGGTGTAACAGAAGGATCTGTTGGAATACGATGGGTACAAATCATAGGACTGATTCCTGTAAGATCTTGAAGTGAGTAGCCAAAAACTGAGTGATGTTTCTCAAGAATGGTCATTAATTGCAGAGTTTGATCCTGAGTGAGTTTATCACTAATGATCACAGGGAACTCAGGATTATTGTTTAGGAAAGCATAGGTAAGACCGGGTGGTAAAGTTTTAAGCTCTATGGGGGGTCTAGGTGTTTCTGCAAACTCATCTAAGGGTTCAGGCTCGGAAGATTCGTCTTCTTCTTCTGTGAAGAAAGGAGTTTCGTCTTCTAAGTCTGGTTCATCTAAAAGCTCTAGAGATGCAGCCTTTACTTCCTCCATAGGATCAGGCAAAAGATATGACTCGGCCTTATTATTTAAGGAGTGTGAAATTATTATTGGGAATTTAAAAGTTTTTCCAAAAGAAATGTGTAGCTTTCCAGTATGACCTTCATAAAGGAGTCTTCTAAAAGGTTGTCCTATCAACAGGTCGAAGTCCCATGTATCAAAGATATAGAAGTTCAAATGAACCATGGAGCCTTCTGCTGTAAGAGGTAGGACATTAATAATTCCAAGACTGGGGACTAATCGTCCCGAAGATTCCTTTATGACCTTTGTTGTGGGGGTTAAAACAAGATTTTTAAATAGTTTAAGTGCAAAGGATTCAGACATAATGTTGATCCCCACAACAGGATTATAAAGAGCATTAAATCGATCAGAATTATAAGCACAGCGTATAGTTATAGAGGGTGTGTCCAAACGGATCACATCAGAGGAAAGCTCTGATTCCTCCAACCATTCGCTACTCATTACTGAGATAAGCTCTCTCAGTTGATATTCACTTGGCAAATAAATGCTAAACTGGCCGTTTTGGGGTTTGTCAATAGAATGGTAGTTTGAAATATTTCCAAAATCGGCAAAAAGATTGGATTCTATATCCAGCATGAAGTCCGGTAGTGGAATTTCTTCCTCTCGTGGCTCAGAACTTGGGATAGCTAAAGTAGATGAAGAATTTGGCAGAGTGTCTACTTCGGCTTCGTAGGTTTCATCATGAAGGGTATTATCCATCTCAGCTTCTAGGATTCTATCTAGGATCACTCTAGCTTCATCAGCAGGGATGCGAAAGAAAGAACCTCTAGACATTGTGTGTAGCATTTGTTTATGATTTTTATGAAGACCTCGAAAAAAGTGAAATAAAAGAATAGGGTCTTCAAGATTAAGGTTTGGACCAGATTCTAAAAGATCAGAAAAACGTTTCCAGGATTTTCCCAAAGTTTCATTATCTTTTTGTTTAAAAGATAGGACTTCGAGTCTAAGGTCGGCTATACGGTCAAGGGAATAGAAATCTAGACAAAAGTTGGCTCGTAAAACTCCCCATTCACCTTGTTGTTGACTTACCTTCTGACTGTACCATTGTCTAGCTTCTCCCCTTATAGAAAAAGGAAAAAGCTTCCAACGTAAAGTTTTATCAGAAATGCCTTCAATGCGAAGACAATCACATGTTTGCTCAAAATCTATAATATGAAGGTAAGGGTTTTCGTCTTCCTTTCCCGAAAAAGATAGGTTTTGAATCATGGCAATCAACCTAGAACTTAACTTATACTGGGATGTTTGGATAGGCTGTGATGATTCCCATGGTAAAAGGTCAGTTGCTAAAGGGATTGCAGATTCATGGATCGATTTAGAATTTTGGTTTTCCATAAGGTAAGAGAAAAATAAATAAAGTATATAAAAGATAAGTAAAGATAAAAGTATAGATACAAGCTAATAGCAAGACACAGGTTATCTCAGCAACCATCTTTCTCCCCGGCAACGGCGCCAGAAATGCTTGTTGATATTTGGGAACGCAATAAGGAATTGATCCGCAAGCGCACGGATATCGGTGAGCACTTCACCCGGGAAATTATCCAGAGTATCGTATTTATTTTTTTACCACTAGGAGAAAGAGTGCATCTGACTAACCGGTCTATTACTACTAACCTTTAGGCACAAAGAATGTCTTTCGATGTGAGTGATAAATAGAGAAGACTGCAACCGTAGTCTCCTTCTAACCTTGGTAAGGATGATCTACTGTTCTAATGGGGAGGCTAACGGAATCTAGACACCACAAAGGATGTTCAACCCGCACCTATAAACCCTATCCTTCCTGCTAACGAGATGTGATCTACAAAGGTAGCTCGGAAATGTCACGTTCCTCACTACTACCACAGTCCAGCTAGTCAGGGAATATCTATGAGTACCCCAGCCTAAACACCACGTTTACGCCAGCAATGATTACTCTAAACTCTACGCGAAGAGATTAAAGTAAACTCATAAACCATAAGAACAATAAAACAAGAACTTACTAGAATTTAGAAGTCGAATTACTGAAGAATCCTAGGAGCAAGCTTCGGGTTAGGAGAACTTGATCCCGCAGGTACAAGCTTGGAGTAGACACCGACAGGCCGGGCTTCCTCCACTCTACACCTCCACTCTATCTCTCTCAATCTAGTAGAAACTAGAAGATCTATTTCTACCTTACATTGATTGCTAAGCCTAAAAAGAAATATTAATTTGAGAAGAGGTTTTCCTTCGAGGGCACCCCTCAGTCTCTATGATAATTTCTTCATGTCCTCTCCAGGGGCCAGGGGGCCTTGCTTATATAGTCCTCCCCTTCTATGTGTTTTTGGGTCGATAGACAAGGTGGTACTATGTTTTTCTTGATCCAATAGGTCGGTGGAATATCCCGAGCGAAAGAGTCCTGATTTGGCTCCAACAGGGGGGCGGGCGCCCAGGCTACCAGGGCGGGCGCCCTGGGCCTGGCCCAGTTTTGCCTCCGCTTCGGTCTCGTGGCTTCTGGAGTCTTCTAGATGATGAAAAATTGCGCGGTGCGTTGATATCTCTATGTAATCCCGACATGTGGGCCTTTCTTCCTTATTTTCTGATAACCCCCTGCAGAAATAGATAAACAACAAAACTCGTGGAATTCTGTCAGATCAAACCCTAATTCTAGGTGATGGTTGCATATTGGTCCTTTCTCTTGTTTATTTGATAATTAAAATTGATACTTAAGAACCGTCAACACACGCCTTAACGTTTGAAATCAGGTATTAGCCCTTTGTGTTTGCAGATCCAGTTTTTGCATCAACACATCTTTTGGCACGCCCGGTGGGACTACTATTCAAGATCAAGATCAACATGTCGACTACCGAGTTCGACTTGGAGAATGTCATCCCCGTGACGGAAGCCAATCTCAAGGATGAGCAGAAGCAAGCTATCGCAAAAGCCATGGAAGACTACAAGCAGCAATGTTTGAAGTCTTTCAGCATCAACAGGAGTGGTGAAGTGATCCAGAAAGAAGCACTGCCGGCACCACAGCAGGTTACCTTTGACGCCAATCCTGGTAAACTTCAAGACATGGTTGATGGTGCTGTTAACCATGCCTTGATCAATCAAGCCGGTGTGTTGTCCAATATAGTTTTCAATGCCGTGGTTAGAACTTTCAAGGAAGGACAATTGCCACCGGTGGGCCCCTCTCATCATCAGCCAGGATCACCGGTGGTCACAGCTCCATCGGCTGCAGCGGCCGCTGCGAGCACAGAAACCACTGTCCCTCCAAGCACGCTAGGAGTCACTAACGCGCAATCTACGCCGATGACGACCAATCCATCGACTTCTGATGGGCAGATCAAGCTTGCGACAGATCTATTGGCATCGGCGATGTTAGGATCGGTTCCTCCTCCTAACTGGTGGGGTTATGGTATGCCCCCAGAGCTAACATTGAAGACACCTAGTACGTCTCAGACGGCTGATGTGAGAGGCAAGGCTCCTATGGCATCGGCAGCTCCAAATTTGCCGTTGAATCAGAGTCCCCACTATACTACAACTACTACTGCAAGGCCTTACACTGGGAATTCTCAAGCTCCAACGTTCCAGATGCCTAATGCATTGGTAGATTCAATGCCGACGCAATAGAGTTTTATGGCTCAGTCAGGGTATGTCAATTCAATGATGATGCCCAATTACCAGACATCGGCAGGGTCTACGCCGATGAATGCTAATAGTGGATGGCCTGAACAGCAAGTCTTTCCACAAATGCCCCAACAGCATCATCAAGCTACAGGGTTTCAACAAGGCTAGATCTACCCTAGATTCCAGAATCAGGGGTTGGTCAACCAGCCGATGAATCTCGGTGGTCAGTAGTTTGGTGGTCAATGTTAATGGTCCTTAAGTATCAAATTTAATTATCAAATAAACAAAGAAAAGGATCCAAATGAAATCAACATCTAGACATAGGGTTTTATCTGACAGAATTCCACGAGTTTTGGTGTTTGTCTATTTCTGCAGGGGGTTATCAGGAAATATGGAAGAAAGGCCCACACGTCAGGATTACATAGAGATATTAACGTGTCGTGCAACTATCTTACATCTAGAAGACTCCAGAAGCCACGGGAAGGAAGCGGAGGCCGAACGGGGCCAGAGGCAGGGCGCCCGCCCTCCTGCCCTGGGCGCCCGCCCTGACTTGGAGCCCAATCAGGACTCTTTCTCTCAGGAGATCTCCACCGACCTAAAGGATCAAGAATAACTATTCAATCAATGTCGGTTTGATCCGACGGCCCAGGTTCACTTGAGGGGACTATATAACCAGACCCCCTGGCCCCTGGAGGAGGCACCCCTTGATCATTATTCATTATTCATAGACAGAGCAAAAGCTAGGGTTTAGAGATGAGAGCTCTCCTCTCTTCACTAAACTAGAGTAGATCTAGATAGTAGTGAGATGGAGAGCGAAGGAGGATTAGAGGAGAGGCCGGCCTGTCGGTTCTTCCTCCGGTTGTACTTCGTCATGATCAAGCTCTAATCAAGCTTGCTCATGGGATGACTCTGGTAATCTACTTCTAATTCATTATGCAATTACTAATCATGTATGTTCTGGTTCACAACTCTTTTGAGTACTTCTAATCTATAGGACGCTATTGGTTAGAGTTGTAGTATAGGTGTAAGCGTGGTGCTTTGATCTAGATTACTTGTGGATATCCCCTGTCTAGCTGGATCGTGTGGTAGGCCGCATAGGTGACAGTTACGTTGGTCCTCTGTAGTCCACCTCTCGTTAGCAGGACGGGTAGGGTTTATCGGCCTATGGATAAGCATCCTTTGTGGTGTAATCTTATCACGTGGTTCGTCCTAGACATAGACATACCCCTTTGAAGTAGAGAAACCATAGTTATCCTCTCTATTCTACTACCATCGCCCATATATTGCTCTACTCTCTATTCCCATATTATCACTCACTGTTATCTTACCTTTAATCTTGTTCTTATTCGATTCTACCATCTTTCCTATTTACACCTATTTACTTATCTTGGTTAAGTTAGAGCGTAGATCAGTTCTCCTGTTTCCCTATGGATACGATAAAACCTTTAACCGGGTAAAAGCTTCAACGGTATCCATGCCCTTGCGGATTATCTGTGTACGTATAAATACCATAGTACACTCTAGTGCCGTGCTGGGGATGACAACCTAGTATTCAAGTGGTGTTAGCAAGTTCAACAGTCAACAGATCGGTGGTCAGCAGATTGGTGGCCAGATGATTAACCCAATGTTCCATGCAGATCGCGCACCACATAGACACGTGGAAGCATATCAGCAGATCCCAGATCCGCAACCGCCTCATCGGCAAGATGCCGATGCTTATTGGGCGGATAAGATTGCTGAAGTAATGAGAGACCAATTTGGGATAAAACCCAAAGTCAACACTTACTCTTATCGGATACTGTATCCTCCTGCATATGATTTAATCACGCTTCCAAATCGGAACAAAGTGCCTGATTTTACTAAGTTTTCTGGACAGGATGATACATCAACCATGGAGCATGTGAACAGGTTCATCATCCAATGTGGAGAAGCTGCTAACAGGGACGAGTTGAGGGTTCGTTTGTTCTCGTCTTCATTATCTAGATCGGCTTTCACTTGGTTTATATCATTACCTCCCAACTCAGTGATTACTTGGGCCGATTTAGAGAAGCAATTCCATAAATACTTCTTTACTGGAGTCCACGAGAAGAAGATCACCGATTTGGTCAAATTGAAGCAACACAATGATGAATCGGTTGAGAGCTTTGTGCAGAGAATACGGGAGGTCAAGAATAAATGCTATAGCCTAGTATTGGATGATCGGCAGCTAGCCGATTTGGCTTTCCAGGGTTTGTTGCCCCACATCAGGGATAAGTATGCGTCTCAAGAGTTCGAAAGCTTAAGTCATTTGGTGTAGAGGATTTCTGATCAAGACATTAGGCCTTTTGAGCCCAAGAGAGCATGGAACAAAAAGGTATCATTTGTGGATGAAGCAGCAAGCTCGGACTCTGATGAGGAACCAGTCATCGACTTGGCAGAATGGGTAAAGAATAAGAAGCTGATGTCTTGCCCTTTTGGGCATAAAGAGCCAGAGAAGTTCGCGTTTGACATCACTAAAGCCGATAGGATATTTGACTTTCTACTTCAGGAAGGGCAGATCAAGTTGTCACCCAATCATGTGATCCCATCGGCTGAAGAGATGAAAAAGATGAAGTACTGCAAGTGGCACAATGCAACTTCTCACAGCACCAATGAGTGAAAAGTCTTCAGGCAACAACTGCAATCGACTATTGAGTCTGGGAGAATCAAATTTGATAGTTCCAAAGCTCAGAAGCCGATGAAGATTGATCAACACCCTTTTCCGACAAATATGTTGGATGCTAAGGGAAATGCCAAGGTCTTGACATCGGAAGCAGCTGAAAGAAGTGCATCGGTGGATCCTCAGCATCAGATCACTACTGCCGATGCAAGAGGAAAAGGCTTGATCCAGGAGGGAACGAACTCGGGAAGGCCTCCCCAATCTGGTATTGTGATAACTCATAGAAGGCCTCGGGACTATTGGCAGCAACGTGAGGATCAGTATCGGCGCTAGCAAGAAAGCTATCATCGGAAAGAAGAAAGACGCCGTCAAGAGTGGAATCAGCATAAGGATCACTAGAACTGCCCGTTCTTTATCCATTGCTGGGAGCAGAACATCAAGTTTCCCACTGTTAGAGATTGTCCTGAGTGCAATGGTTATGATCGGTATGACAGATCTGATCCGCGCTATCACAATGATGATCGGCGATTTAATGGGCCGATTAGGGGGAGAGCGTCCGTTGATGATCGGCTGGGGGGCAGGCTCAGTGTGCACGATAGGCTTGGTGATCGGGTTGAATATTTTCCCAGGAGCCAGGAAGAGCTTGAAGAGATGGCTAATGCACAGGTTCCCGATGAGTTCATATTTTGCAGAGATGCTAATACTCATCGGATGGAGTCAAAGGAATATCGTCGTCCATCGGCAAGGCAGTCACCACTTCCCCCATGGTGTCCAGAGGGGTTGACTAAAACACAGAAAAGGAGGCTGCAACGCGAAAGACGAGAAGAGCTAAGCAAGGGCGAGAACTCTGGCCAATTTGGGGATCAGCAACAATCAGATCCAAAAGGGAAAGGGCCATCGGCAGATGTCAACATGTTATTTATGTTGCCGATGGAATTCCTTGCGCCATTCAGCGATGATGAGGAGTTAGAGTTTTCCGACCAGATAGCTCAGTTGGCTCTGGATCCGATGACGGCTATCTTTGAAAAGCCTGCGAACAATGAGAGGCAGCATCTTAAAGCTTTGTTTGTCAAAGGAAGGGTTGATGGCCAGCCAATGACCAAAATATTGATTGATGGTGGAGCCGCTATCAATATCTTGCCATATGCGGTATATCGGAAGCTTGGAAAAGGAGATCAAGACTTGACCAAGACCGATATGATGTTAAAGGACTTCGAGGGAAACATGTCTCCGGTTAAGGGGGCGATATGCGTCGAGTTGACCATCGGTAGCAAACCTTGCCGACAACTTTCTTCATGATCAGCGGAAAAGGTGCTTATAACTTGTTGTTAGGGAGAGATTGGATTCATGCCAATTGTTGCATCCCGTCTACAATGCACCAATGCTTGGTTCAGTGGGTAGGTGACAAGATTGAGATTGTCTTGGGAGATTCTTCTTACGTCATCGCATCGGCAGAGGCAGATACCTATGAGAGGACTAGGTGTATCTCAGGAGAGATTTGGGAGAAGAATTTTCTCAAAGTTGCCGATTATGAAATTCCACCGATCCAAGCAGTCGGTTCTGATGAAGGTTTTTAATGGATAGGTTCGTCGATGAGGGAAAGTTAGGCCAGGGATTCACATCGACCGATGATTTGATAGAAGTCCTGTGCCGCACAGTGAGTGGGTAAGCCCAGTTCAAGTTGTCCTATGACGCACAGTGAGTGGGTAAGCCCAGATCAAGTTGTGCCTAAAAAGGGAGGCATGACTGTTATTATGAATGAAAAGAACGAGCTAATTCCGCACCGCACCGTCACAGGATGGCGAATGTGCATAGACTATAGAAAACTAAACAAAGCCACGAGAAAGGATCACTTTCCTTTACCTTTCATAGATGAGATGCTAGAGCGGTTAGCAAACCATTCGTTCTTCTATTTCTTAGATGGATATTCAGGGTATCACCAAATCCCGATCCATCCCGATGATCAAAGCAAAACCACTTTTACATGCCCATATGGAACTTATGCTTACCGAAGAATGTCTTTTGGGTTATGTAATGCACCAGCTTCTTTTCAAAGATGCATGATGTCTATATTTTCTGATATGATTGAAGAGATTATGGAAGTTTTCATGGATGATTTCTCTGTTTATGGAAAAACTTTTGATAGTTGTCTTGAAAACTTAGACAAGGTTTTGCAAAGATGTGAAGAAAAGCACTTAGTCCTTAATTGGGAAAAATGTCATTTCATGGTTAGGGAAGGAATAGTGCTGGGACACCTAGTGTCTGAAAGAGGTATTGAGGTAGACAAAGCTAAAATTGAAGTAATTGAACAACTACCTCCACCTGTGAATATAAAAGGAATTCGAAGCTTTCTTGGCCATGCTAGTTTTTATCGTAGATTCATAAAAGATTTTTCATTCATTGCTAGACCACTTACTCTTTTGCTAGCCAAGGATGCTCCTTTCGAATTTGATGATGCATGTCTAACATCTTTTAATTTATTAAAGAAAGCACTCATCTCTGCACCAATCATTCAACCCCCAGATTGGTCATTGCCTTTTGAAATTATGTATGATGCTAGTGATTATGCTGTGGGGGCAGTTTTGGGACAAACTAAAAATAAGAAGCATCATGCAATTGCTTATGCAAGTAAAACTTTGATAGGAGCTCAACTTAACTATGCAACCACTGAAAAAGAGCTTCTGGCTGTTGTCTTTGCCATTGATAAATTTAGATCTTATTTAGTTGGAGCTAAAATAATTGTTTACACTGATCATGCTGCACTAAAATATTTGCTCACTAAAAAAGATGCTAAACCTTGCCTAATTAGATGGATCTTATTACTCCAAGAATTTGACTTAGAAATAAAAGATAAAAAGGAAGTAGAAAATTCTGTTGCAGATCACTTGTATAGAATGTATTTTAAGAGTCCACATGAAACCCTCATCAATGATTCACTCCGGGACGACATCTTCTACGGGATTAACAGGTCTGACCCCTGGTATGCAGATATTGTTAATTTTATGGTTTCAGGGTATGTACCACCAGGAGCAAACAAGAAGAAGCTTATTCAAGAAAGTCGTTCACATATATGGGATGAGCCATACCTCTTTCGAGTATGCTCTGATGGCTTACTCAGGAGATGTGTGACCACTGAGGAAGGATGGAAGATCATCGACAGATGTCATTCATCACCATATGGAGGTCATTATGGAGAATTCCGTACACATTCAAAGATCTGGCAGTGTGGATTCTACTGGCCTACAATGTATGAAGACACGAAGCAATATATCAGAAGATGTGGGCCATGTCAAAGCCACGGAAACATAAATACAAGGGATGCAATGCCACTCACCAACAACCTTCAGATTGAGCTCTTTGATGTTTGGGGAATAGACTATATGGGTCCATTTCCTCCATCAAAGAAGTGTGAGTACATCTTGGTGGCAGTTGACTATGTCTCCAAGTGGGTAGAGGCATTACCTTGCAAGCATGCCGACAACATCAGTTCAAAGAGGATGTTTGAAGAAATTATATTTCCAAGATTTGGAGTCCCCAGAGTAGTGATAAGTGATGGAGGAGCACACTTCATCGACAAACGCTTTAAGCAATATCTATCAAAACACGGAATCCGTCACAACGTCGCTACCCCCTATCATCCTTAGACAAGTGGCCAAGCAGAGACTTCCAACAAGCAAATCAAGAATATTCTTCAGAAGACAGTAAATGAAATGGGAACGGCGTGGAAAGACAAGTTACCCGATGCACTCTGGGCATACCGGACAGGATACAAGACCCCAATTGGAATGTCTCCATACAAATTGGTGTACAGGAAGACTTGCCACCTACCTGTTGAAGTAGAGTTCAAAGCACACTGGGCCATAAAGAGATGGAATATGGACCTAGATGTTGCTGGAGATCATAGAAGAATGCAACTATCAAAATTGGAAGAATGGCGAGAGAAAGCATATCACAATTCAAAGATCTACAAAGAAAGAGTCAAAAGGTGGCATGATAAGAGAATCAAGAAGAAGGAGTTCACACCCGGAGATAAGGTATTACTTTTTAATTCTAGGGTAAAGCTTTTCGGGCATGGAAAACTCCGGAGCAAATGGGAAGGACCATTCAAGGTAATTAATTCATCATCCCACGGAGCTATCACACTTCAAAATGACGAAGGTACGTTATTCAAGGTAAATGGTCAATGTCTTAAATTGTTTTTAGAGCCCAATAAAGAATTAGAAGAAATAGACGTAGTCCATTTTTACCTTCCCATGGAGAATTAGAGCCCGACCTTTTTAGTTTGACAATTTTAGGTCATACATATATTTTTCTAAATAGTTTTGCATCTAGAAACACGCTCGAGGAAGTGGACCCACAGAGGAGCCAGGGAGAGGGCGGGCGCCCAGATCTGGTGGGCGGGCGCCCAGCTCCTGTTCCCCCTCGGTCCTGATTTTCTCTGTTATGGAAAATGCACTTATGGTAATCCGAATAATCCCTCAGATGGAAAGTTTCGCACGCACATCGACGGGAGCAACCCGAACAACCCCTAGAGGCACTTTTTGACCCCTATATAAACAGACCTCTGACATCAGTTTTCAAACACCAATCTATCCAAGCCTTCTCTTCTTCTTCAATTAGAGCTTGATTAGCCCCTCGCTGCTCCAATGGCCAAGAAGTTCCACGATGATTGGGAAGTCGTCCCCTTCAACCTCAACATGGAGCTTGCGGAAGACCCCGACGCCCGTGCTCTCGTCCCGGCCAACACAGAGCGACACCTAGAAGCTATGCCATTACGCCAACGCAGCTCCGCCCAATCCTATCATGCTCAACCAGTTCTCACCGCACCGCCACAACCCCTACTCCTCAAGGGATCATCATCCAAGACGAAGACCACCATCAAGGTGCCAACCGGCACGAGGATCCTTACACCGAGACCCAATGAGAGGGTCGTTGGAGTCAAGACCAATCGGAGCGGCGAGATCAGCAGTATACACTACACTACGGAGGAGGAAAGGCCTTACTTTGAAGGGATTAGAGCAGCCAAAGTCCATTTCATCCCTCCAAAGGCAGCCCCAAAGCACGCTCTTAATGCTTTTGAGACACCTCCCAAGCGTCACAAGACTATAGTAGATATTGATGAGGACGTTCGTAGGCTAGACAGAGTTATCATAGACCTCCAGTCCTCGGTTAATTCCCTCACTAGGCAGCTCTCTAACCACAACACCGTTATACTAGGCCTCAGGCAGGATCTTGCCAGTGCCAACAAGAAGATTAAGGAATTAGAGTGCCACTAAGTTATCTAGATTAGACCTTGAGGCAATGCATCTTAGTTATCTATCTTTAAATTCGGTTTAGGTTTACTATTATCATCAGTTTGTTACTATTGTCATCAGTTTGCTACTAGTCTTTTGTAATAAATGCCTCAAGATTAATAAAGAGTATTATTATTATTATTATGTCTTGTGTGTCTCTACTTTATTTTTGTGCAAGAAAGCAGAAAACAAGTATGGGGGAGATCCCTCGACATGCCAAACACACTTTGACTACACCACTCCACAATTCACGTACATACTCTACACACTTTACTTTACACATACACATATCTTGGATTATGCAGAATACTGTTTCCGACATGATAAATTAACAAGCTTAAAATGTTTCTAATTATGATTAATCTCACTCTGTGATATTTCCTGAAAACTTGCAACTATTATAAAATCATTTTAAAATCCTGTGTTACTTAAGTCAATATGAAATATGAGATGGTAGAGTATGAGTTTCTTATTCTTGATATCATTGTTGCTTGGAGAATTTATTTCAAAATCTTCAAAATTCTAGCTACCATCCTCACTGTTTTATATGCCTGATAAAACTGAAAATATTAATTATGATTATAAAAGCTATCTGCTATGTATTGAGTTTGTTCAAAATGAGTTAGACCCTTGTTGAGAGATTTATCATGCTCCTAAGATCAAGACATTTATTCAGAAAGATTCACTCTTCCGAAGTATTATTGCATTAGAGGCATGGGCTATGCAAAAATAAAGATATTTCGAGGAAATAAAAAGGAGCAAGTGCTCGATAACCTCGCAGAAAAATGGACAAGGGACCGTCAGTAGAATTAGGGATACCTCGTGTTGGGTATTCTTAACATCATTACCAAAAGTAGACTAAGTTCTCTAAATCTAGTAACGGTGCCAAAAATGCCAAACCTATCCCTCACACCACTTAAGCCAAGTTGTCATCCCCAGCATGATATAAGAGACGCAGTATTGAAATATGCAATTGCTCTTCTAAATAAATAATGAATGGGATCTGCAAGCGCACAGATTAATACCGATGCAGCATTTTAACTGGAAAGTATTCTAGGTATCATTATTTATATTTTTACCACTGGGAAGGGATTAGAAATCATCACTAATGATTACAGAATAGAATATGAGATTGAGCATCTATCATTGCATGTATAATTGAGAACATTATATCTAACTCATCATACAGGGATAAGTGTCACATAAAAGATATATGAAATAATAATAGTGACAAGGATAACTAATCTGATCTAGCCACATAATAAATATGATAAGCACCTCAATTAGATACTCTAGAAAGTCATTAGCATGGTATTAGAACGAACTACAAGAATATTCCCTAAGTTATTCTTAACTATATAGTCTAGCATTATCATAGTTAGTGCAAGCATACTTAGCAATCATTGCGAGACAAGACTACGCCCATGCATAGTGATATTAGCAAGGAATATGAGAAACATAGCAATCACTCCCCTGTAATAATGTTGCTCTGCCAGTCCAATACACGAGAGGGGGACTATATAAGAATCAATGAAGCTGTCACTATCACGAACTACCCCACGATCTGGCATATTGGGTACAATCGCAGATAAATACGGTATAAGCACCACGCCTACACAATATCTATCATTTACCCATGGATCCGATGGATAAAAGCTATACGATCCTAAGCATGTATATAGATCCAATCTAACTAAGCCAAGTACATAACTATGATAAACTAAGAACAATATAATCTTGAATATAAGCAAGTAGAGCAAAGTCATAAGCAATATATTGAAGTAGAACAAAGTCATATTCATAATATTGAAGAACAAAGATAATTAGAAAGTAATTAGAAGCACAATTAGAGAATTACCAAGAATCCTCTTGACAGATCCGGAAACCAATCGAAGATTGACTCCTTCTAGTTCTAATCCTATGTAGCTATGCTAATCTAGATATCTAATTGATGTGGTGGCTCTAATCTTGATCAGAGGCTTCTTCTCCCTTGATGGAACAATGAATTAGGGTTGAGAGGCTCTCTCCTCCAGGGGCTAGGGGGTCTGGTTTTATAGTCCCTTCAAGTGAATATGGGCCCTTGGATCAAACCGACATAGATTGTATGGTTTAGATTCATCCTTTAGGTCGGTGGAGATCTCCCGCAAAGCAGAGTCCTAATTGGACTCCTAGATAGGGCGGGCGCCCTGCCTCTGGCCCCGTTTCGCCTCCGCTTCGGTCTCGTGGCTTCTGGAGTCTTCTAGATGTAAGATAATTGCGCAGCACGTTAATATCTTTACGTAATCCTGACATGTGAGCCTTTCTTCCATATTTCCTGATAACCCCCTGCAGAAATAGACAAACACCAAAACTCGTGGAATTCTGTCAGATAAAACCCTGAGTCTAGATCTTGATTTCATTTGGATCCTTTTCTTTATTTATTTGATAATTAAATTTGATACTTAAGGACCGTCAACACCTCGGTATCCACTTAAAAAAAAGAAAAGAGAAAAAAATGATAGCCCATGGTCCCTCTAATAAGCAATATGCTAGCAGGAGTTGACAAAGATTTTAATTTCCAAAGTCTTTGATCTATGAGTATGACATTCCCCTCCTCGGACCCCGTTTTGATCAGGCAATAAATACAAGGTAAGTATGCTTGAGAATTTTTGCAAATTAAAACAGCCTCAGTGAGATATATAAAAGATAATGAGTGATCTGAGAGAACCTATGAGGATAAAAGGTATGCTAACTTTCTTTCAAAAATATACAAAAACTCCAAGTGACAGGATTGAGAATAAAGGATCTCTACTCTTAACCATATACTTCCCTCACTATAGTTCACAGTGGATTTTAACACCCTGCAGTTATGAAGAGAATATTTTAAAAATGTTTTACCCCAGATATTGTTCTTAACCATCCTTTTCTCGAGGACGAGTAAAAGCCTAAGTATGGGGGTATTTGTTGACGGTTCTTAAGTATCAATTTTAATTATCAAATAAACAAGAGAAAGGACCAATGTGCAACCAACACCTAGAATTAGGGTTTGATCTGACAGAATTCCACGAGTTTTGTTGTTTATTTGTTTCTGCAGGGGGTTATCAGGAAATAAGGAAGAAAGGCCCACATGTTGGAATTACATAGAGATATCAACGCACCGCGCAATTTTCTACCATCTAGAAGACTCCAAAAGCCACGGGAAGAAAGCGGAGGCCGAAAGGGGCCAGGCCCAGGGCGCCCGCCCTGAGGACCTGGGCGCCCACCCTCTGTTGGATGCCAATCAGGACTCTTTTCGCACACGACGTTCCACCGACCTAAAGGATCAAGGATAACCGTCCAATCAATGTCGGTTTGATCCAATGGCTCACGTTCACTTGAGGGGACTATAAAACCAGAGCCCCTGGCCCCTAGAGGAGATAAGTTTATCATAGAGTTGAGGGGTGCCCTCGAAGGAAAACCTCTTCTCCAAATAAAATTTCTTTTTAGGCTTAGCAACCAATGTAAATAGAAATAGATCTTCTAGTTTCTAATAGATTGAGAGAGATAGAGTGGAGGTGTAGATCGAAGGAAGCCCGGCCTGTCGGTGTTTACTCCGAGCTTGTACCTGCGGGATCAAGTTCTCCTAACCCGAGGCTTGCTCCTAGGATTCTTCAGTATTTCGACTTCTAAATTCTAGTAAGTTCTTGTTTTATTGTTCTTTTGGTTTATGAGTTTACTTTAATCTCTTCGCGTAGAGTTTAGAGTAATCATCTCTAGCGTAAACGTGGTGTTTAAGCTAGGATACTCATAGATATTCTCTGACTAGCTAGACCGTGGTAGTAGCGAGGAACGTGACATTTCCGAGTTACCTTTGTAGACCATATCTCGTTAGCAGGAAGGATAGGGTTTATAGGTGCGGGTTGAACATCCTCTGTGGTGTCTAGATTTCGTTAGCCTCCCCAATAGAACAGTAGATCATCCTTACCAAGGTTAGAAGGAGATTACGGTTGTAGTCTTCTCTATTTATCACTCACATCGAGAAACATTCTTTGTTGCCTAAAGGGTTAGTAGTAATAGACCGGGTTAGTCAGATGCACTCTTTCTCCTAGTGGTAAAAAAAATAAATACGATACTCTGGATAACCTCCCGGGTGAAGTGCTCACCGATATCCGTGCGCTTGCGGATCAATTCCTTATTGCGTTCCCAAATATCAACAACGTGCAAGTGAATCTTGATTTAACCACATGACAAACTCCTAAGGGTCTACACAGCTTGACCACACTCAATGCTCATAAGCAGTAAAAAGTAAATGTGTGGCTCAAAGTCTAGCAAGCATGTATATATGGCTGTGGTAGGAATTTAAACTCTCATCATACAGGAACTCATCATGTGTTATTTTAAAGATTTTCAAAGATAAAATTCTCCAGTTTTCTAGCATCTCTAGGAACAGATAAACAGCAGCTCAACCTTCCCATATCATATCCGTTAACAACTTAAACTTCAGATCAAGTTCTCTTCCCACAAGTTCAGGTTTAGAGCAAGCTTTAAATTATAACAGTTATGTCTAAACTTTAGAGAGATTTCAATTTTGAGAACTAGTCATGGCAGAGCAACTATTCATCATTTCCATGTGAGAGCTTATCATGAGGGTTCATAGCAAACTTTATTTATTTATTTATTTAGCAAACTAAGCAAAGATATATATATAAGCTCAAAATCTTTATTTGGGTTTTTATGATCATGCATCTTTTTATTATTTGAGTAAAGTATAAACGTGAGTAGAACACTTAGCTGGATAAATGGAGGTGCTCTCCCCCAAGCTGGATTTTGACGTAATTTCTTCTCATGTAGCTAGCAGGTGGCGGAGGTGTATTTGAATGTCGGCAGCACTCTGACAGTGATTAGGATGTCCTCCGTCAACTAGTCCTCTTTGATCCTTGAATTCTGTGGAGCTCAAATAGACAACAAAGCTTTGTGGAATTGGTTAAGTGTTAGCATAAAATCTCTTAGCCGTTATCATGTTGAGCTTCCTCTAATAAATATTACTCTCTTTTGTAGGATCATAAATTTATTTTTATATTTTCATTTTTATCTTTCTCCACACCTGACTTGGTGCACTTCTCCTTCGTAGTCCACCCATCCGTCCTTCATGATTTTCCTCCTCTGGTTGCGGTTGCGTCGTCTTCTTCTTGTCCTGACCTGCTTAGAGTCTTCAACTATATAGTTAGGGTTAGTAAAATAGCGGCGTACCTTCTCATAGGGGAAATGCATGTGGACTTCTCCGGTTCCAATGTAGATGATTGCTTTAACGGTGCTAAGGAACGGTCTCCCAAGGATGATGGATCACCTTGTGGAAGCTTTTCTTTCTTAGCGGTTGTGCATCGTGTTTGTGGAACCCTCCATGGATCATCTCTTATGAGCTATGCCTTCCTTGTGTAAATTGTTAAACTTCATGTGTCTCTCTCTTTGTCTCCAATGTGAGTTTATCTCAGGACTTCCCAGGTCGATATTGAAAGTTTCCCTACAGGGGTTAGTCCAACAAAATATCCCATATCTACTATAGCATACTATCGGCTCAAAAATCAACCTAGACACCATGTCTAATTTGATTTAAGAGGGCATTTTAACCTAAGCATCATGTTTAATTTAAAATCCCTTGGAAGTAAGATCATCATTCCTAAACTAAGCACCATGCTTAATTAAGAGATAAATGAAACTACTCCAAACCTAGACATATACTAAAGCAAATAAAGCATGAGAGCATTTATAGAGATCTACTCAAGTGGAGATGAAGTAGTGTGATTAGTATTTAACAAATTGAGCATGTCTCAAAGGTAGGGACAACCAACATAGCAACATGGCAAAGGATGTTTTTATGTAAAGTACTCCCCCAAGCTTGAATTTTGCAAAATTCAAGTTTGGATGAATTTAATTCAATGTTGTATGATGATTGGTTAGACATACCTTGTGCTTGTCATTCATCCGATCTTCTTGCTCCAATCCTGGAAAGGTTAGTGATAGGAATACCCAAAGGAACTTTTTTACAATTATCCTTATATGCTCAATACACAAGGTAATGTTGCAAATAATTAAAAGCCCATGTTACGATCTGATCAGTGCTTATTTTAGGACACTAAGCTTGTCCTTGGGAAACCATAAATTTATGTCGGCGAAGTGGTTTCCCCTCCAACGCTGACCTATATCAAGATCAACTCAACGAGATCTGCAATATTTAATATAGACATATGCATCGACAACCGCCCTTTTAAAGTTTTTATAAATAGAAAGGAAGAGGGGGTTGGAGATCTCCAATGTGGTGATGTTGGAGAGACCAATAGATTGGGAAGATGTTGCATATGAGCATGGTGTATACGAAGTGGCTATGAAATAAATTCCATGCTCATTAATGTTTGGAGTGAAATCCATGTGGTATGATGAAAATGGTAAGGTGAGTGTGGTAAGAAAGGCAAAGAAAAAAAAGATACACGGACGACTTGGTTCGAAACTAGCACAGCTACCGTTCTCCGGCAACGGCGCCAGAAAGCTTGTTGGGTATTTTAAACGCAAACAGAAAAATCCGCAAGCGCACGGATACCAATGTAGCCTTCACCCGGGAGTATTCCAGAGTATCGATTTTCCACGGGGAACGTGAGTGTACTAATTAAGATTCAAGATCGCCCAAGGATAACTATATAATTATTTTTGGTGGGAAGAGTGCAAATTTCTAAGAGTTCTCTAGTTGATCTAAGAATCAAGAATTACTTCAAAGATTATTTATTTCAGGACATCAGAACACTAACCACAGAAAGAGATAAGAAGGGGGCTAGGAAGCTCTGACTACGGTCCTACAATTACCGATCCGAACGAGGTGGAATACGTCGACCGTTAGGGCTGTCACTACCCTAGGGCTACCACAATAATCCGCAGGATTGGGTGCAATTCCTAGTAATTGCAAGACTAAACACCACGTCTAATCTATTAATTACTACTCTAGCGTTATAAAGACTAGAGCACTTGATGCAAGCGGGAATCCAATAAATAACTTGAGTGTAAATAAAAGTAATTAAAGAACTCAAGAATTATGAATTGAAGAACTTGGAGAACGATGAAGAACGAACCAGTTGCTGCAAAAGTACAATGTTGAGGAAGATCCGACAGATCCGGCTCCTCCTCCTCTGCTCTCCTCTTCTCTCTCCCTATTTTCTAGATTACAACTAGAACTAACTAGAACTAGAACTAGAAGAACTAGAACTAGAACTAGAACTAGATGAACTAGAGGGATCCTCTCTACTTGGATGGAGAATTGAAACCCTAGCTTTGGTTCTGTAGAAGAGGTATGCCTCCAGGGGCTGGTGGGGGTCTGTTTATATAGTCCCCTCAAGTGAATCTGGGCCGTTGGATCAAACCGACATTAATCGCACGGTTTTCCTTGTTCCCTTAGGTCGGTGGAGCACGATTCGGGAAGTTGACACTGATTGGGCACAGAAGGTGGGCGGACGCCCTGGTCTCTAGGGAAGGCGCCCTGGGCCAGGCCCCGTTCTGCCTCTGCTTCGTTCCCATGGCTTCTGGAGTCTTCTAGATGATAGAAATTTGCTCGGCACATCAATATCTCTATGTAAACCTGACATGTGGGCCTTTCTTCTGTATTTCCTGATAACCCCCTGCAGAAATAGACAAACACCAAAACTCGTGGAATTCTGTCAGATAAAACCCTAAGTCTGGGTGTTGGTTGCATATAAGTCCTTTTCCATGATCAGTTGACGGTTAAATGTGAGCATTAAAGA